>NC_142356.1:31058259-31389370 GCF_059441175.1 Urocampus carinirostris | reverse complement strand
AACAACTCAAACATATACTGTACCATTTTACAACCTGCACCTATATGGTATTAAATGTTGTTAAATAGACTTTCTTGTTTGGGTTTGCCAAGAGAAAGCAACTCTTGACCCAGGGGGTTAAAGGCCAGCTTCCTCGACGACCTCACCAAAAATGAAACGTTGACCTTAACTTTCTTGATGATCCTTAGTGAAGAGAAAACTTTTGGTTACTACTGCTTTCTATGCTCTGAATGCTTTCACGGTGCAGGTCTACATCGCTTGTACGGAGGACCAAAAATGTCTCAATATTTTAAAATGAAACGCAAGACAAAATAAATGCAAGACATTTTTTTAAATAAGCAAGAGGAATAAATGCCAATAATTCTTGAGAGTAAATTCTGTGAAAATACACATTCATAAATAAAAATTATCTTCTTTCAAATTTATGCTGCAAATTTCAGTAGGGAACGAATCATGAAATTTTTATCAAACTTGTTCATGGTACAAATAGACTTTATTCATAGATGCTTGTTTCATTTTATTACTGTATTTATTTCTTATCTGTTTTAATCTAATTGTATTCAGTGTTGATAAGTTTATAGTTTGGTAGACACACAAAATAAAGAGGGAAGACATCCATGGATTTTCAACTTGCAAGGAGAACAGGAGAGGACTCAAACCTCTGATAAGACGTTCTAACCTACTCAAAAGCCACCCCTGAGCCTTTTCTTTTTATAAAATCTCGTACGTTTATTTAATTAAATCTCCGAAATGGCTTCAAAATCGGGCAGCACGGCGGCGCAGTGGTTAGCATGTTTGCGGCACATTTCTGAGGTCTTGAGATAGAACCTTCCTGTGTGGTGTTTGCATGTTCTCCCCGTGCTTGTGGGGCACTCCGGTTTTCCTCCCACATTCCAAAAACCTGCATGTAGGGTTAATTTGCTGGTCCAAATTGTCCCTAGATGTGAATAAGCGAGTGAGTTGCCTGTCTGTGTGCCCTGCGAATGGCTGGCAACCAGCTCAGGGTGTCCCCTGCCCACTGCCCGAAGATAAATGGGATAAGTTCCAGCACCCCCGTGACCCTACTGAGTATAAGCAGTGCGGACAATGGATGGATGAGCTTCAAAATCAAAGGACAGTAACATTATTGGCCGATAGTGATGTAAACAATGCATAATAGTCAAAATAACAAACAACAGTTCGGTTTAATAGTAAAATAAAGAACTGGCATCTTATGCCATCTCGTCAGTACAGTATTTAAAACAGAATAAACTTGTCAAGTATGTACTTCTATTCCATTATTTACATTTTCAAATATATTCATCAGTTTTTAATTTCCATGTGTATTTTAATTATCTTTACTTTTCAAGGGACAGTGTGTATTATTTAGCGCTTTCTAGTAGTAAAAAAAAAAACAATTCATGAAAAAAATATTGATTTAAATATTAAACAAAAATAAATTAACTATCATAAATATCATAAATTTGTGTTTTAAAACATACTCATAGATTGAGAAATTCCCAGTTATTTTACATAACATGAGCCTCGTTTAATGGGAGCTGGCATAATTATCCGTCATCTTGCTGTTACCTATACCCATAACCTTAAAAGTAAAAAAGTGCATTTTCCCCAGTTTATGTCCCCGTAGTTTGTATTCTTCCCTGTGCTTTTTAGCTCTCGTTTTTAGTTGGACTACACCATACAGTGACATCTAGTAGTCAAATAACAAAAAGAACACTGTACCTTTTAGGTTTTCATTATTTATTTGACATTGATGGTTCTCCATATAATATGGCAAAGCACCATTTTGTTAGGATGCAGACTAATTAGCAAACAATATCGACGTTGAAATGATTTAGCCGTCATGGAGACAATCGCTGATAAGGTCATAGGGAAAATTGCCCCTCAAACATTGAGTAACTGGAGCCAATTAGATTTCAATCTGTCTTTCAACAATGCTTAGTTACCAACAGGCAAGTATATGTTAGCTTTTTAAAGGCTGATTTAGAGATATTACTGTTCATTAATCTCAAGTTCACCTTCCTCTTTCCATGGAACACACAACCCTCCTTTTCACGACATTGATTTCCCAAGGACAATTTGTTGCTCTCCGTCGGTTGCGTTTTCTCAACACCTATGTGAATTTATTGGCACTTTTGGTGAAAGAATGATTCCAATGTAACTCACTGTCAACGTCTTATTTTGTAACACAAATGATCAACAATGAAGTAACTGTATATAAGCCTTTTTTACTGCGCTACTATGTAAAAGACGCGGTGTGTGAAAATACGTCAGGCATGAAAATCTCTCACTTATAGGAGAAATTCACCGTTTTGAAGTCAAAAAAGGTGACCTACGTGAATTGTATAAATCCGAGGAGAAAATGTTTTGAGGTGGAGAGGGGGGGTATTGTGAGATTTCCCAGAGTGAGACATGGTGCATTTGAATTAAAATGAGTTTTGTTTGCGCGGGCAGGACTACTGTATTTATTTTTGTGTAACTCGCATTAGGTTTTATCTCATTATGCCTTTTTTTTCACGGTACCAGAGACAAATGTTAAAGAATTGAGGAAACAAAGTTCAAAGATTTGCCTGAACCATAGCCCGGTTCTTTTATCTTAAATCCCCGTTGTACTAAAAAGAAGAACCAGGAGGCTCCATATTCTCTTTTACCGAGTCACTGGATGCCAGAATGATTGAATACACTGCTGTAAAGCTTTTTTTCAACATGACGCAGAAGAAGCCCGTCTTATTTAAGGAAGTGCCTGGTCTTATACTGTCTTGGCCGCCCACCCACGCAGAGGGGGGCGACACAGCCTCCTCAATATGACTTTTGGATAATAATGTGTGCAAGAGTGCTTTTAGATAAAAACACGCCAAAGGAGGGACAAGTCACAGCATCCTATCAGATCAGCTCGAGTCCTCAATCTAATTTCGAGAATCCTAATCTATCAATGCTGTCCCAAATTATATAAAAGAACGCAAAAAATCACAATGAGGAAAACAACTCTATGGTGTATCTAATGCTGAATCAGACTTTGAAGGAGATTAAATAAATAAATTGGTATTGTTGGTATTGTCAATAATAGATTTGAATCAAAGTCGCTTGCTTTCAACAACATTTGTCACTTTCAATGCTTAGTTTGAAAAAGAAAAAGTCAAACTGAGTTTTACAGCGATTTTTATATTCAAAAACATTTGCAGTGCTCGTTAGACACAATTAAATACGGTATTTCCGCCACACCATTCTCACTTATTTAACCCCCAACTGATTTTCATGCCTGTAAAAGGAGTCGTCAACGTGTGCAGAAAGCGTACAAAAACCTGGTCCGGTGTCCGGGCCTCCCTGAGAAAACCGAATGGCGGATTGTTGTCGTTCTTGCTTGAATGTATCGTCGAGCAAATGTTGCACAAATTTCTCTCAACTCCCCCTATCAATTTGTGTCCTCATTGTTGTTGGTTTTTATTTTACCTTTGTTTTCTGGGGAGGCTCTGTGTGCCTTAGATGACTTTTAGAACCTTCTCTGCACATTTTTTTTACCTGATGAAACGGTAAATATTAAAACTGGTACTACAAGACCAAAAGAAGAGGTGTGCTATGTTGTACTGGTATATATCATCAGGCCTTTTGTCTCTATCTGCTTTTGTTTTTCATCTTCCCTCTGGGAGATTCGGTTTGTTGACTGTGTCAGGCTTGTCTTACTTTATCTTGACTGCTTTTTTAAAATAAAATTCAGTGGACAAACTGCTCTCACTGTCACTGTGTACTAATCAGGCTTGGGGAGTAACACAACACATGTAACGGCGTTAGGTGGTTAGGATTCAAATATTATATGAGAAATTTACTAGGTCAACAATATTGGGTTCTTAATGTGAAGTAAAACCGAGCTTGTCGGCCACGTCAAAGAAAAATTTGTATTTTTTTCTCAATACACGATACTACGTGGTTAAATGTGAGCACTTTTTGTTGTACTACAAGCAAATATATGATCTAAGTTTCCTCTATTCTGTTCTAAGGTTACATTGTAAAACCAAATGTGTTAATTTTATTTAGATTTATTAGTATGTGTTTATTAGCATATTTTGTATTGGTGTAATCCACAAATAATTAAAAGTAATCAGGTTATATGAGTGCAATATTATGTATTTGAATAACGTTACTGATTACATTATTCAACAGGTAAATAGTAACTGTAGCAGATTACATTTTTAAGTGACCCTCCCAACCCTGGTAGTAACGCACTGCTTTTCAGGCGAGTGGCTACAGAACAGTGTTGGGGTCATATAATATAAAAAAAAATAAGAGGTAGAATAAACAGGGGTATTTTATGAAGTTTGACACAGTACCTTTCCAATTTAATTTGATGATTTTCTGTCTTGTCATTTAAGTCACCTGCTCACTTCCTAATGTTCAAAGTTTATATTATTTCAAAGATATCGAGCTTCAGACGACCAGTGATATTCAAATCTTTAACAGAAACCCTTGTTTGAAGCGACAGCGTTTAATCCCCTTAAATGGTCCGATAACCAAGTGGTGGACGGTGCATTTTATACCTAAGCTCTCAGTAGGCTTAATCAATCAAGCTCTCAATAACTATTTTATGGGTATAAAACATTTGCTGCAGCTACGGCTGCGACACATATAAAGAAAGCATCAATAATATCCTCATAAAATTCCATTATTATTAAGGAATGATTTTATTTGTGCAAAAAATAAATATCCTCCTCTCTTTCCTCAAGAAGATTGTAATTATTCTGTTGTAAAGATTCTCCATGTGTTTCAGTTCCATGAAGAAGTTCTTTTCTATCACCATCAAAACTAATGCTGAAAGTTGAGCCTCTTCAATGTAAGTTTTTAGGTGATTTAGGGCTGAAAAAGTCCGGTTGACAGAAGCAGTGCACACGAAAATACCATATTTTTCTTCACGTTTTCCTTGTGGTACTTCTGTTACCGCCCCCAGTATATCATAATTTGTGTAACCGCTAACATTTCATTATGCCTCCCAGCAGGTGGTGAATCGCCCCCAGAGGAATGGTTCACCAAAAATCATATCAAGGTGTTAGAATGGCCAAGTCAAAGTCCAGACCTCAATCCAATTGAGAATCTGTGGAAAAAACTGAAAACTGCTGTTCACAAACGCTTTCCATCCAACTTCACTGAGCTGAATGACCCTAGTGACAAGTAACGGCTGAAATGTGATTGGTTGAATGCCCTTACATAAAAGCACACATCTGGAATCAGCACATCCATGGGATAAACAATGAAAGGAAGTCGACAGACAATTTGGAATTATTTAATAGGTATTCATGGACAAAATAGAATTGACATCAAATGATTCAGATATGTTTTAGGCCAGCAAATAAGGCCTTGCAGGCCCAGACGTCCCACCACTGACGTAATGAGACTGACACAGCTATTTCCAATTTGATTTGATCGTTTCTGTCTGGTTATCTTTAAATTTGACTCCTCACTTCCTGATGTCCGTACTTTCTATTATTTCAAATATAATATGGTTCGGAAAATCAGCAATATTTAAATCTTACTTTGACAGAAACACTTGTTTCTCTTTGTTACTATAAAAGAAAGTTAACAACATAGTCCAATCCCCTTTAATAGTACTGGAACTTTATTTAAAAGGGCCAGATCTGAATCAAGTCAAAAGCTCTCAATTCTTATCCTTAAGAGGTACGCAATCTTTATTGTTATCACCATGTACCCAAACTTAATTTTAAAGGCATCTGATCCCTTTTGCAAGAACACCTGAATAATTTATTTCCTAGAGTACTCTTAAGATAATTATTTTCTTGACAGAGTTCCGCCGAACAAAACTGCTTCTCAAAAATACGTTTTGCCCATTCAAATGCTCCCTACTCCAGCCAGGGTAAACTTTTCAGCATAAAAGGTGCATCCCTATTTTGACTCCAACCTCGCAAACAGAAGGTAAATTCTTCGAGGATAACTATTAGCTCGCCTGCCTCTCTTAGTCTGCAGTTTACTTTCCACAGAAGCCCCGGGGTTCACCATTTGAAGGAGGGAATCATGTTATTCCCCCTTGTATTCGTTTAATTTTTGAATTGGGAAACGCGACGGGAAAAACAAATGCTGGAATGACCAGTTTTTATTATAAAATCATTTTTAACAGAACCTTCTGGGTTGTAAGTACACAACAAAACAATTCAAATGGTTGATACTTACTTTTATACTAAGGGCCCGGTCAGACAGCCTTTTGCGTTTGTATCGCGGGTAAAATTTTGCGATTTTTTTTTTGCCCGTGGTTGCCCGCGGTAGAAAATGCGCAAAATTGGCCAACCCTCTGTTCATCCGTGGTATGCCCGCAAAACAGACGCCGGCGACTGTTCCGCTTCCTCATCGCATCAGTTCCACGTCGTTTCCGTGTGTGGACCACGGGTATAAAAGCTGCCGAGCCGGGCTGTAGAAATCATAACCGCTCAAAACACAGTCCCGTGAAGATAAAGATTTCAAGCTATGGCACCGAAGAAGAAGCCAATATGTTATTATTGTAATAGTTTTTCATTTTTATTTTATTATCTTGTTATGAAATGAAAAGAAATGTCAAGAAATAAAAATGGATTAAGACGAGGTCACTATGGTGACGGGGATCCATGTTCACCCCTTGACGTCTCGAGCGCAACTGACGTGTGCTCAGCAAATCGCGCTGTATATACGCGGAGCAAGGCGTTTGACCGTCACACGCGTTACTCACGCTAATTCAAGTGATAACACCGCGATACAGGCGCAGAACAAACGTGCTATGACTGTGCTCCACCCGCGATAACCCGCTAAAATTTCGCGTCCTACCCGCGTGTAACCACGCCCTGGCCGCGGCCGTAGCACGTCGTTCCGCGTCATTACCTCGTGTGTACCACGTGTGCCGTCCGCGGTTACCCGTGGTCTTTTTGAGCAGCGCAAAACTTTTTCGCGCGGCCAACCGCGTGTGAATTTCTGACCGCGTGTAAAGCACGGCTGTATCCCGTCTGTATGGCGATCTCAAAGCGTCCAACAGTGTCTGCTTCACGGGCAGAAATTTCTGGCCGTGATTCAGCCTCAATACGCCCGTGAAAAACTGTGTGACCGGGCCCTAAGTGTCATGGTTGCCATGGCGCCAACTTGGCCGCGCCCGAGTGTGTCTAGGTTGCCATGGTGCCCAATTGGCCCCGCCCGTGTGGCGCAGCTGCGGCTCGTTTAGAGATTGACTTTCTGTGTATGTAAAGCTCAGCGCTCTCTTGCTTCAGTGTCACCCCATCAACGAACTTCTGCCCCGTGGGTTCTGTCCTGTTTTCCTGTGATATCTGCAGTCCGTTATTGTTCCGCTTTATTTTTGTACTGTTTAATTTCGGGCTCCAGTTTTGTTTTCCGTCTATTCTTGTCCTGTTGGTTAGTTTCTCCAGTTTTGGTTCCCGTCTAGTTTCTCCTGTTTATTTTCGTTACCCTGATCCGTTATCGATCTCGTCGGTCTCTGGCGTCCTGTCCTTCCACACCAGACCGGCTTCCTAACGTGCATGACTCCCCATTGCTGCGTCAAGCGATTGGGTCCTGTATCTGTTCGGGTTCTGACACTAAGAGGGTGAGCTCTGACAAAAATAAAACTTTAGAAGTATTGGAAAAATTCCTACTTCACAATTGCCCGTTGTCTCAATATATATTTTTCTTATTTTACTATTTTTTTCTTCACTGCATTACTGCATGAGATTGTCAACATGGCGGCGCATGGATGCATGCATGCGGCTAGTTGCTCTCCAGCTAATCTTCTCTTTATTGCCGTTCTCTTGTCTTTTTTGCTTTCACTTTTGGACACATGTGTGGCCAAAAACACTTACAGTAGGGACGAACTTATTCGGTTGGGTGGGCGTCTAAATTTCGACTTTTCGGGCACTTTTTATACCGCCTATGATATACCGAGCGAACTTCAAAGAGATCCGGCATCCTTGTGGACAGCTATTCCTCTTAATAAACGACGACAACGGCGCCGTAAAGACAGAAAACAGAAGCGTGGTTGCCGTGCAGGTAGATGTGTGAAGCGTGCGAAATCTAAGCAGCAAGATGGACGCGAGGATGTAACTAATTACACCATTCATTCCTCGCCGGACAACCGAAGCTTTACACTCAGCGCACACGAAAAGCAACAACCGCGGCATCTTTTGAAGATCTCGACAAAGACTACAAAGAGTTCAGCTAAGTCAAATGATTCAGCAAAGCTAAAATTTGGTCTGTTAAATATTAGATCGCTTGCTCCAAAAGCTTTACTTGTTGATAACATTATTCGTGATTATAAACTTAACTGTATGGGTTTTTGTGAAACTTGGTTACGCCCGGATGAGTATTTAGCGCTAAATTATGCTTCTCCCCCAGACTACGAGAGTAGCCATATAGCACGCACGTTGAAAAGGGGTGGTGGTGTTGCGTTAATTTCTGAAAAATCGCTCAAATTTAATCCTCGTACCTCTAATAATTACAAGGCGTTTGAGGCTCTTGTGATGCGGTCCTCTCTATTGTCAATTTATGTAATAACTATCTATTGCGCACCTGGGCCATACACAACTTTCTTAGACGAATTTGCTGAACTTTTGTCTGAACTAGTAACCTATGCAGACAAAATTATAATTATGGGGGACTTTAACATTCATATGAACTCCCCACTCAGTTCACTTACTATTGCGTTTAGGTCTCTAATTGATGCATTTGGTTTTAATCAACTGGCTGATTTGCCAACCCATAAAGATAGGAACATGCTAGACTTGATTCTGACTCGAGGAGTTTTAACCTCAAACATTATGGTGTTACCGTGTACTACCGTTATCTCGGATCATTATTTAGTTACATTTGAGGTGCTAGCTAAATGTAGTGTTAAAAAAGCTGAAGGATTTAGCGGACGCAATATAAGCACTGGCACAGTTTCTGAGCTCTTTGAACTCCTTCCTGGAGCAGTTGCGTCCTTGCCTTCATACAATGGCTCGATTGACTCACTCATGAATGAGTTCAATACCACCCTGACTAGTGTCCTGGATTCAATAGCGCCCATAAAGCTAAAATCACGTCCTAAAAGACGCACGCCATGGTTTACTGATGAAACTAGAACCCTTAAACAAGAATGCAGGAAATTGGAAAGAAAATGGCGCGCTACCAAGCTTGAGGTTTTCCATCAAACCTGGTGTGACAGCTTGTTAAAGTATAAAGCGGCCCTTGCCTCTGCAAAATCAGCCTACCTTTCGAAGGTGATTGCGTCTCAAAGGAACAATCCCAAAGCCCTTTTTGACACTGTAGCATCGCTTACAAGGCAACAGACTATCGCAGATAGTTCGACGCACTCTGCTCATGACTTAATGGTCTTCTTTATTAAGAAGATTCAATGCATACAGGAAGAAATTGCTAAACACATTATTAAGACCACACATATTAAAGGGCTGAAATCTACAGATGCACAACAGGGTGGCTGTCCTGGGAAATTGTCCGGTTTTAGTGAACTGTCACTTGATGATCTCAAACAGGTGGTGAATGCGGCCAAACCGACAACTTGCCAGTTCGACCCGCTCCCAGGTTCACTTATTAAAAGTCTTTTTGGCGTCCTTGGGCCTTCAGTTCTAAATATTATAAACATATCACTCTCCTCAGGTGTAGTTCCAGCAGCTTTTAAGTCCGCCGTTATTAAACCCACACTGAAACGACCCAACCTTAATACAGAAATCTTAAGTAATTATAGACCTGTGTCAAACCTACCTTTCCTCTCTAAAGTACTTGAAAAAGTAGTGGCACAGCAGCTGAATGTTTTCATATCCGAGAATAACCTTTTTGAATCCATGCAATCAGGATTCAGGGCTAACCACTCTACTGAGACAGCTCTGATCAATTTAACAAATGATCTCCTACTGGCAATGGATTCTGGCGCTTCATCACTTTTGCTGCTGCTGGATCTTAGTGCTGCTTTTGACACAGTGCACCACAATTTCCTACTTGAACGGTTGGAAAAATGGATTAGTCTCTCAGGAACCGTCCTCTCGTGGTTCAGATCCTATCTCTCAGATAGGACGCACTGTGTTAAATATGGTGAAATGACATCTGAGCCCTTTAATGTTACCTGCGGTGTTCCGCAGGGTTCAGTGCTTGGCCCCCTTCTTTTCAGCATTTACATGCTTCCATTAGGTGATATTATTCGCAAGTACAATATCAGCTTCCACTGCTACGCAGACGACACTCAACTATATCTTCCGTTGGAGGAATCTACCACACTAAACTGTGGAAATTTGGAGGCCTGCCTCATTGAGATAAAAGAGTGGATGTCACTCAATTTCTTGCGTCTTAACTCTGAAAAGACCGAAATGTTAGTCATTGGTCCATCTAAATGCCGTGACTTATTCTCAAAAACTGCTGTGAACATTGACAAACGTCACATCACACAGAGTGACTCAGTTAAAAATTTAGGTGTCATATTTGACCCTGATCTATCCTTTGAAATGCATGTAAAGAAAATTACTAGAACCGCTTTCTTCCATCCTCGTAACATTGCTAAAATCCGTTCAATACTGTCTCAGTCTGATGCGGAAATTATAATTCATGCATTTGTTACCTCCCGTCTCGATTACTGTAATGCACTACTCTCTGGTCTCCCGAAGTCTAGAATCAAGTCTCTTCAGCTGGTACAAAATGCCGCAGCGAGGCTTTTAACAAGGACAAAAAAGTACGATCACATAACACCGATTTTGGCTAACCTGCATTGGCTCCCAGTTAGCCATAGATGTGACTTCAAGGTTCTCTTAGTATTGTACAAAATCATACATGGACTTGCTCCCTCTTATCTTTCAGATCTGATTTGCCCCTATGTCCCGGTCCGAAGCCTACGATCTGAGAGTGCCGGTCTTCTGGTGATCCCAAGAGCAAAGAAGTGTTCTGCTGGTTCGAGAGCGTTCTCCATCCGGGCACCGGTGCTGTGGAATGCTCTTCCCCCTGAGATCCGATCTGCAACCTCAGTGGAAATGTTTAAATCTAAACTTAAAACTCACTTCTACTCCATAGCATATGAATAACCTAGTCTTCTCGTCGGCTGAAAAATAGTCTGTGTAATATAGTGTAATAATCTGTGAAGCCCTTTGAGACTCTTCGTGATTTAGGGCTATACAAATAAAGATGACTTGACTTGACTTGACATTACAAAAGTCTCATACATATCTTTTAGGATTTTTGTATTGTTTTAAAATTAAAAACTAAACTAATCTATATATACTCTTATGGAAAAAAGTTGATCATTTTGTTCAACTCACTTTTGATTTTTCTTCCTTTTTCAACAAAGCATAAAATATAGAAATACAGTGCATCCAGAAAGTATTCACAGCGCTTCACTTTTTCCACATTTTGTTATGTTACAGCCTCATTCCAGATTGTATTAATTTAATCTCTTATCTCAAAATTCTACACAAAATACTCCATTATGGCAATGCAAAAACGTTTTTTTTTTACTTTTTTTGAATTGATTAAAAATAGAAAACTAAGAAATCACATTTACATAAGTGTCACGAGGCGTGGTGGCGTGGAAGGTGACCGGACCAGAACGGAGGCAGGAGGCATGAAGGGAGAACTCAAATGCGTTGACGATCCATAAGTTTTATTTAATAAAATAAAAGTCGCCCAATACTCCAGGGCAAAACAGAACAATACAGAGTTCCTCCGGCACGAACTCAACAGGACATGGCATAACAGACTAAAACATGACAAGGCATAACAGACTAAAACAGGACAAGCATAACAGACCGGGATTGTGTATAAGAGTAATGAACCAGCAACCGCAGAGCCCACAATGCAGCCTTAAATAGCAGACCCACAATTAGTGGAACTGCTTCAGCTGTTGCCCAGAGGGCGGGGCAGACTGGTCACCAAGGCGACCGTGACAGAGCCCCCCTCTTAAGGGACAGCTCCCGAGGTCCCAAACAGAAAAAATTACAACCTCACGCCCCGGAATGTTGACGCTCGCGATTGGGGCAACCCCGCTCCCTCCTCCGAACATGCAGGAACGGGGAGAGGCAGGCGCCATCTGCGTCGGGCGGATCGGAATCGGCGCTCGGCAGGGAGGGGGTCTGGTGGGCAAACTGGACAGGGGATAACAGACAGGCAGAACCGACGAGAACAGGACAGGCAAAATCAGAACAGGTAAACAGGACAGGCAAAATCAGAACAGGTAAACAGGACAGGCCTCTACAGAAGAGTCGCACTCAGGACAGGCCTCTACAGAAGAGTCGCACTCAGGACAGGCCGATGCAGAAGAGTCGCACCCAGGTCAGGCCGATGCAGAAGAGTCGTACTCAGGTCAGGCCGATGCAGAAGAGTCGCACTCAGGAGGTTCAGGTTCAGAAGAGTCAGACTCTGGGGGTTCAGGTTCAGAAGAGTCAGACTCTGGGGGTTCAGGTTCAGAAGAGTCAGACTCTGGGGGTTCAGGTTCAGAAGAGTCAGACTCTGGGGGTTCGGGTTCAGAAGAGTCAGACTCAGGGGGTTCGGGTTCAGAAGAGTCAGACTCAGGGGGTTCGGGTTCAGAAGAGTCAGACTCAGGGGGTTCGGGTTCAGAAGAGTCAGACTCAGGGGGTTCGGGTTCAGAGTGACGATTCAGACAGGACAGGCGGAATCAGAACAGGCAAGACATGAGAGGGTCAAAATCAAAACAGACAAGACATGAGAGAGTCAAAATCAGAACAGACAAGACATAAGAGAGTCAAAATCAGAACAGACAAGACATGAGAGAGTCAAAATCAGAACAGACAAGACATGAGAGAGTCAAAATCAGAACAGACAAGACATGAGAGAGTCAAAATCAGAACCGGCAAAACAGGAGGAGCGGAGTCGGACTGGCAGGCAGCGGAGTCGGAGTCGGCCCGACGGGCAGCGGAGTCGGAGTCGGCCCGACGGGCAGCAGAGTCGGAGTCGGGCTGGCACGCAGGGGAGACGGAATAGCAGGCAATCGGCACGGGAGTCGGGCAGGCAGGCATGAGAGTCGAACAGGCAGGCGTCAATTCTTCCCGGGACCCCATTCGAGGCACAGCAAGGGCCACGACGGGCGGGGCCGTGGTTCGAACGGGCAGGGAAGGCCAACTCAGTAGGCGCCTGCCGAACTGCGCTCTCCAGCTCTCCCCAAGTCGCGCTGGGATCGTTCGCTGAGTTCTATTTGTTGGCTGGTTCATTCTGTCACGAGGCGTGGTGGCGTGGAAGGTGACCGGACCAGAACGGAGGCAGGAGGCATGAAGGGAGAACTCAAATGCGTTGACGATCCATAAGTTTTATTTAATAAAATAAAAGTCGCCCAATACTCCGGGGCAAAACAGAACAATACAGAGTTCCTCCGGCACGAACTCAACAGGACATGGCATAACAGACTAAAACATGACAAGGCATAACAGACTAAAACAGGACAAGCATAACAGACCGGGATTGTGTATAAGAGTAATGAACCAGCAACCGCAGAGCCCACAATGCAGCCTTAAATAGCAGACCCACAATTAGTGGAACTGCTTCAGCTGTTGCCCAGAGGGCGGGACAGACTGGTCACCAAGGCGACCGTGACAATAAGTATTCACAGCCTTTGCCATGAAGCTCAAAATTGAGCTCAGGTGCATCTTTTTTCCACTGATCATCCTTGAGATCTTTCTACAGCTTATTTGGAGTCCACCTGCAGTAAATTCAGTTGATTGGACATGATTTGGAAAGGCACACACCTGTCTATATAAGGTCCCACAGTTGAGTGTGCATGTCAGAGCACAAACACCAAGCATGAAGTCAAAAGAACTGTCTGTAGACCTGCGAGACAGGATTGTCTTGAGGCACAAATCTGGGGAAGGATACAGAAAAAATTCTGCTGCTTTGAAGGTCCCAATGAGCACAGTGGCTTCCATTATTCGTAAATGGAAGACATTTGGAACCACTAGGACTCTTCCTAGAGCTAGTCGGCCTTCTAAACTGAGCGATCGGGGAAGAAGGGCCTTAGTCAGGGAGGTGACCAAGAACCCGATGGTCACTCTGTCAGAGCTCCAGCGTTCCTCTGTGGAGAGAGGAGAGCCTTCCAGAAGGACAACCATCTCTGCAGCAATCCACCAATTAGGCCTGTATGGTAGAGTGGCCAGACGAAAGCCACTCCTTAGTAAAAGGAACATGGAAGCCCGTCTGGAATTTGCCAAAAAGCACCTGAATGACTCTCAGACCATGAGAAACAAAATTCTCTGGTCTGATGAGACAAAGATTGAACTCTTTGGTGTGAATGCCAGGCGCCATGTTTGGAGGAAACCAGGCACCGCTCATCACCAGGCCAATACCATCCCTACAGTGAAGCATGGTGGTGGCAGCATCATGCTGAGGGGATGTTTTTTAGCAGCAGGAACTGGCAGACTAGTCAGGATAGAAGGAAAAATAAATGCAGCAATATATAGAGATATCCTGGATGAAAACCTGTTACAGAGCGCTCTTGACCTCAGGCTGGGGCGAAGGTTCATTTTTCAGCAGGACAACTACCCAAAGCACACAGCCAAGATCTCAAAAGATTGGCTTCAGAACCACTCTGTGAATGTCCTGGAGTGGCCCAGCCAGAGTCCACACTTGAATCCGATCGAACATTTCTGGAGAGATCTGAAAATGGCTGGGCACAAACGTCTCCCATCCAACCTGATTGAGCTTGAGACTTATTGCAAAGAAGAATGGGCAAAACTGCCTAAAGATAGGTGTGCTAAACTTGTGGGATCATATTCAAAAAGACTTGAGGCTGTATTTGCTTCCAAAGGTGGATCAACAAAGTATTGAGCAAAGGCTGTGAATACTTATGGAAATGTGATTTCTTAGTTTTCTATTTTTAATCAATTCAAAAAAAGTAAAAAAAAAAAACTTTTTCACATTGTCATAATGGAGTATTTTGTGTTGAATTTTGAGATAAGCGATGAAATTAATACAATTTGGAATGAGGCTGTAATATAACAAAATGTGGAAAAAGTGAAGCGCTGTGAATACTTTCCGGATGCACTGTAACACCAGCCATCTGCTGTATGAGATTTGTATTAATTTATATATTCTGATGATTTATTTGCTATTTTTAAAAAAATGATTGCTCTATAGGTTCAAGCCGCATTTTCTACCCCTGGGTTTTTTTTAGTGTATGGACAGAAAAATATATATGATATATGTTTAAAATAAACCAAAAATTCAGAAATAATATATAAAGATGGGGGGAAAAAAGCTAATAACTAAGAAGAAAAATTCACATAAAGATTTTTTTATCTACTACTTTCATTTTAAATTTCTGTTTTTTTTTTACTGGAGTTGTCGCAGTTTAGATGTCAGCTACTAGAAGAAACTGGTCCTCTATATTCTACTAACTGCCAAACGCTTGCCTCAGAAAGTGCCAAAGCCACATTCTCTTAGCTTCTAAGGACCACATGCTTGACGAATTTGACGAATTTAGCTGGCGTGCACCAACAGAATGAATTGTTGAGCTTACCATTAATTTGTGTGCCTCAACAACGGAGGCACAGAACACGGCCCACTCGGGCTTTTAATTGGATTTGTAGATGCACATCTAGGTACCATTTAAAAGCTATAAAGATGAGGGAAGAGGAATATTTATTTTACACAGTCATTTAATTCCTGTATTATTTAAGACTTGCACTTTTACTGTTAATTGAACTGTATTACTTGGCTTGAGTTTTACTCTTGGTTTTTTTATACCACATAAACGCCCACAAAGGGCACCCTGCTGACTTTTTCACGCAACACCCACAAGGTAACAGCTCAGTCATGCGCCTCCACAATGAATATAAAAAAAACTTCCCACAAACAGAACAGGATAGTGTTGCAAATTCATGCTACACAGAGTGAAAGAAAAACTACGACAGGCCCTTTGAGAAGTAAATCATACTCACATATAACTCTCACATATAACATCAAACTCACATATGCACAACTATTCTCTCATAAGGAAAGGTTAGACCCATGCACAATTACAACTCTCTCTTACATACTACATAATACTGTAACTACCCTGGAAAAATGGGCTTAACAAATGTTTTTTTTTCTTTATTTTGTATTATTATTTTTCTGCTTACTTTTGCCTGTTTTATTTGTATGAGGTTTTGCAGGAACATGAATGTACGGTCAGTATTGGGAGACACAACATCACTAACCTCCATTTTGCTGATGATATTGCCGGATTGGAATGAGACGAACAGGAACTCAAAGAGACTGAAATTGCTCCCTGTATAGTAGTATGTGTAAGAGAGTATAGTAGGTTATGTGTGAGAGAGTATAGTAGGTTATGTGTGAGAGTATAGAGGTGTACCGTATGTGTGACAGTATAGTAGTGTTTGTGCATGAGTATAACCATGTTCGTATGACAGTACTAACGCTCCCCTACTTACAACCATTGGACTTACGATAGACGGTGGATCCGAACATTTTTTTCGGGATGTTGAACAATATCCGGACATTGCTGTAAGTTAGATTTTGTATTGTGTGTACCTTTTTCCGAGTACAAGACATTACTGTAGTGCTTCTTTACGTCTCTACCAGCGGGTGGTGGCGTTGTGAGAGATTACCAAGAAGAAATCCGGCTTCTACTTCCTAGTTCGTGTTTGAACATTCTTTACTGTCTATACTATGTATATTCAATCTCCAGCGCGCTAAGAACTTTGACATTTTTATTGTTTGATATCTCGTGCATCCATTCAATATGGTTGGTGTAAAGTGTAAAGAAGAGGCGAGCCGTTTCTCTTGAAACGAAAGTGAAATAAGAAAGCTCGATGAGGTTGAGAAAACGGTTGAATTGCTTTTTTTCAGCCACTCTCTAACACGGAGGAGGACTTCTTGAAGCTTATCTTTCAAAATTAAGTTACTTTTAACTTTGTCTATTTTTATAGAGCCTATTATTTTATGAAATGTTTATTTTTAGTACAAAACAATACAGGCTACTTATACAAGCCTTAAACATACTTATGCAAACCTTA
The DNA here is from genome assembly GCF_059441175.1 of Urocampus carinirostris. Classification (NCBI taxonomy): domain Eukaryota; kingdom Metazoa; phylum Chordata; class Actinopteri; order Syngnathiformes; family Syngnathidae; genus Urocampus; species Urocampus carinirostris. Next base: position 31,372,415 of record NC_142356.1, on the reverse strand, counting down.
AACATACAAAATACAGTGGCTTGCGAAACTATTCAGCCCCCTTGATCTTTGTGACATTTTGCCACATTTCAGACTTAAAACATCAAGATATAAAACTGTGATTTATTGTGAGGTATCAACAAAAAGTGGGACTAATTCATGATGTGGAACACACTTTATTGGATATTTTTAACTTTTTTAACAAATAAAAAACGAAAAAGTGGGTGTGCAAAATTATTCAGCCCCATTGAGTTAATGCCTTGTAGCGTCACATTTTGCTACGGTTACAGCTGCAAGTCGCTTGGGATATGTCTCAGTTTTGCACATTGAGAAACTGATATTTTTGCCCATTCCTCCATGCAAAACAGGTCGAGTTTAGTGAGGTTGGATGGAAAGCGTTTGTGGACAGCAGTTTTGAGTTCACAGCAGTTTTCAGTTCACAGATTCTCAATTGGATTGAGGTCTGGACTTTGACTTGGCGAACACCTTGATGTGTTTTTTGGTGAACCATTCCATTGTAGCTTTTGCTTTATGTTTTGGATCATTGTCTTGTTTGAAGACAAATCTCCGTCCCAGTCTCAGGTCTTTTGCAGACTCCATCAGGCTTTCTTCCAGAATGGTCCTGTATTTGGCTCCATCCATCTTCCACACAATTTTAACCATCTTCCCTGTCCTTGCTGAAGAAAAGCAGGCCCAAACCATGATGCTGCCACCACCATGTTTAACTGTGGGGATGGTGTGTTGAGGGTGATGAGCTGTGCTGCTTTTACGCCAAGCACAAAGTCTTTATTGCCAAAAAGTTCGATTTTGGTCTCATCTGACCAGGCACCTTATTCCACATGTTTAGTGTGTCTCCCAGGTGGCTTGTGTCAAACTTTAAACAACACTTTTTATGGATATTTTTAAAAAACTGCTTCCTTCTTTCCACTCTTCCATAAAGGCAAGATTTGTGCATTATATGACTGATTGTTGTCCTATGGAAAGATTTTCCCACCTCAGCTTTAGACCTCTGCAGTTCATCCAGAATGATCATGGGCCTCTTGGCTGCATCTCTAATCAGTTTTCTCCTTGTATGAGCTGAAAATTTAGGGGGACGGCCCGATCTTGGTAGGTTTGCATTGGTCTGATACTCCTTCCATTTCAATATTATTGCTTGCAAAGTGCTCCTTGGGATGTTTAAAGCTTGGGAATTCTTTTTGTATCCAAATCCAGCTTTAAACTTCTCCACAACAGTATCTCGGACCTGCCTGGTGTGTTCCTCGTTCTTATAATAATATAATAATTTCCTTGTATTGTCATTCTGTGTAACAATGTACACAGAACGAAATGTCGATTGCACCTGACCCGTTGTAGCGAGGCGATGCAGCCGCAGCCAACAGAGGGCGCCGCCGACCACTTTTTAAGTCTTAGGAATGACTCGGCCGGGGCGCGAACCACCGACCTCCCAGTCTCAAAGCGGGCGCCTTACCATCTAGGCTACTGAGCTGGATGCTCTCTGCGCTTTTAACAGACCTCTGAGACTATCACAGTGCAGGTGTATTTATACAGAGACTTGATTACACACTGGAGGAATTCCATTCATCGTTAGTCATTTAGATCAACATTGAATCATTCAGAGATACTCACTGAACTTCTGGACAGAGTTTGCTGCACTGAAAGTAAAAGGGCTGAATAATTTTGCACACCCACTATTTTGTTTTTTATTTGTTAAGAAAGTTTAAAATATCCAATAAAGTGTGTTCCACTTCATAATTGTGTCCCAGTTATTGTTGATGCTTCAAAATAAATTACAGTTTTATATCTTTATGTTTGAAGTCTGAAATGTGGCAAGGTGTCACAAAGTTCAAGGGGGCCAAATAGTTTCGCAAGCCACTGTATATCACTGAAGCAACTTACAAACAAATTAATCTTACGAACGATCGTCCGGAACCTCTTGTTCGTAAGTAGGGCAGCGTCTGTATAGTTGTGCATGTGTGAGAGTATGGTAATATAGGTGAGGGCAAGTATAATTTACTTCTCCAACAGCCTCTCATACACAACTACTGGTATACTCTCATACAGACACAGGCATACCCATGCACAAACACGATTCAAGATTGTCTTTGATATCATTAGCATAAAATGACAACAAAAAATTATTTGCAACCACATTGTACAGTGTTTGTAAAAGAAGTTTAAAATGGGATATAATAAAAAAATAATACGTATGTACAAGAAAGAAAATACTGTATAGAAAAAAATATTAATAACCCCACTATCCTCTCTCATACATACTACTATACTCTCTCAGACTATACTCTCTGTGTGTGAGGTCATAGTAGTATGTGTTGGGTAGGTCAGTAGTGTGCGTGTGTTAGTACAGTCTTGTGTGTAAAAGCATAGTGTGGTAGTATGTATGAGAGAGTTTAGAAGTGATTGTGCATGGGAATGACTGTGTCTGTAATGAGAGTATAGTTGTGCATGTGTGAGAATATGATGTTACACATGAGAGCAAGTATGATTTACTTCTCAAACGAACTTTCATACAAAACTGAGACCTAGATAAAGTGCCAGTTCACTCGTTTACTGTGTTGTGTACCCTCAGACTGATGAGCATTGGACTCATTGTGATCAAAGCACGGGTACAGTGTCAACACATCTCATGGACAATCCCAAAAGACGAGCGCTAATGAGTCCTGTGGGCTGCGTGCTCGTCTCCAGAGGAAGTGAATCAAAAACTAGCGTGCCAGCTCAACGTGCAAGTGAGTCACTGACAAACTGAAAAAGCTTGTTGGGAACGAGCGACTCCAGTTAGTGGCAGACGCACGACACAATGATCAAATTTTAGCCTGCATACACAAACATGCTCACGCCGCCCGGTTAATTGGCAACCCTGAAAGTAGAGACTCTTTGGAGCAGTGTTAGGACTTACGTGCAGTTACTTTTCTTTTTTTTTCTTGTAGTAAAATTTTGTAACGCTACTGATGTTACTACATTGTGCATAACTCTGCTGTACTCTATCCATCCATCCATCCATTATCTGTACCGCTTATCCTCATTAGGGTCCCGGGGGTGCCGGAGCCCATCCCAGCCATCTCCGGGCAGTGGGCAGGGGACACACTGAACTGGTTGCCAACCAGTCGCAGGGCACACAGGGACAGATAATTCGCTCGCTCATTTATACCGGTCAATTAACCTGACATGCATGTTTTTGGAATGTGGGAGGAAACCGGAGTGTCCGGAGGAAACCCACGCAAGCACGGGGAGAACCTGAAAACTCCGCACAGGAAGGTTGGTAGCTGGATTTGAACTGATGACCTCAGAACTGTGCCGCACACACGCTAACCACTCCGCGGCCGTGCTGCCCTGCTCTACTCTAATTTCTTATTCAATGCAGATCATGAGTTACTGTGGTTTCTTCCTAATATTCCTGCCTCATTGAAGTTGTCATATTCAACCCTCTATCCACCAGACACTTCCTCTAAAGGGTGCGCTTGGATATATTTACCTACATACTGCAAATGAATACAGCATGCAGTAAGATTCTTTCTCATGATGTTATTTTTTGGTATGCCTACAGGGATCGATCACTTTTCGGGGTAAATGGGGACTTGAAACATCCACGAAAAATTAAGGGGAAATAGTAGTGTTACATCTTCATTAAAGCTCCCAAAAGGGTAAACTTACCTCGAAATGACATCATTACAAACTTAGAGTATACGACTGTAACAAAATAGCAAATTTTGATTTAAAAATAATAACACACAACACGTAATCACTGTTGAATAGATGGTTTAATTGTCATTATACAAAAGTGAAAAAAATTGAAGGGCATCTACTTTCAGGGTAAGAAAGCAAATTAAAGAGCGGCTGGCTAGCTGCGTGCTAATATTTTTTGTCCACAATTTGACCTTCAAACAACTACAAAAGATTCCCTTTCAATATCACATTATTAATTATTTTATTATTTCATTTGTTCATTCATCAAATATTATTTCATTTATAAATAACAGTTGGTCCATGAGAGTGTCACAGCCGTGTTGTAGCTTATTCCAGCAGGCTTACGGGGTGAAGCTGTGTTCCCCCTGTCAATCGCAGGTCACATCCCTTTTGCCTTTTCCGAATTTTCATAAAACGTTTTTTTATATGAGGAAAACCCTTTTAGTGCCCAGATGGAGAAAAAACACTCAATCAAGCATATTCACCATGCAGAAAGAAAAGAGAAGACCTGACCCCGTCAGTATGAGGTCGGTACAGTTGGCGCGAGTCTGCTGTGATGTCGCACCTTCTTCATCACGCCCATTGATTTTTCAGCAGTTCTTTTTCTGTTTAGTATGGCAGCCTGACAAATGAGGAGGAATATACAATATATATATATATATATATATATATATATATATATATATATATATATATATATATATATATATATATATATATATATATATATATATATATATAGCAAAGTCAGGTATTCCTTTTTGGTAAAGGGACAATCTGTATTATTTAGTGCTTTATTGATTTAAAAACCAAGCAAAAAACATGAACCAATGTTAATATTTAAAAAGTCATATGAAAAACGTCAAAGTCATTTAAGTTGACACGGAAAAGGGGTATATGTGGACTCAAATATCCTTCTGACTTTCACAGAACCACTCTCATGTATTCCTTTAAACCTTAAGGAAAAAAAGTTAGAAATAAGGATATCTGCAGCAGTTGTCATAGCAATTCAGTACACTGGTGGACGCTTTGATCCTGCAATGAAGACTGCCTTATTATTTTAACTTCAATGGGGAGTGCATTTCTTCACCCAAGATGTGGAAGAACAGAAATACAAAACTGAGCTCCAACATCTATCGTAAAATCCGGACTATAGAGCGCACCTGATTATAAGCTGCACCCACCACTTTTTAAGTGGTTTGCCACTTTTGTACTTACTCAAGCCGCACCCCTGTACAAGCCACGTGGGCACGCAATAAAACCTGTGACACAATCACAAGATTAACCCAGACCAGGCCATAAACTCCACGATTGTAACTTTTTTGGTTTGAACAAATTTATTGACACTAATAACAGCAAACAAATAATGTGAGGTTTGAACAACCCTTCTCGACAATCTTAACAGCAATCAAGTATATTCACAATTTTGTTATGTAACATCTTTGATAGTGTCAATAGATCCGTCCGGTATGAACAAATTTATTAAATTAATAGTAGACAATCATAGAACCACAACCAGAATCATGAATGGAAAATGATACCCGTAATTAACGTATGATGCAGACTTGTAAAGTCCGGGTCCCGTTGAAAGTAATCCAAGGAAACAAAATGTATATTTCCAAAGTTAAGGGTGGGAAAAATATATATCCACTATTGTCCGCTGCGACAACAGACAGATCTACCGGTAACTCAGCTTTACCCCACTTCCCATCAGCCCACGTTTGCTCCGCCCCTTCTTTTTGATTCGCTCGTAGAACACATAACAGAATAAATCTCTAAAATAAATACATTACAAAAATATACAGTTGTAAATACATATTATACATGGTTACACATATTTACAAAGAAAGACGGTACACCGAGAGTTTTCAAAGCTTTAAGAATAATAGTATAACTTTCATCCCAAACTGTGCCTTTGAAAGGTACCAACACGCTAGTAGGATCACGCTCTCAATGCATAAAATATGTGTGTCAAAAGAAAGCATCCCGTAATTGTGAAACTCACGGTAGATCGTCCTCAACTTCCACCTCATAACTTTCGCCATCAAGGGCGTCTTCCTCATTATCGGAACATATCTTCCTTTACAGACAATGTATGCATAAACTTAGAGGTTGCAGTCTTTCTTGGTGCACATATTCTACTGGTCTTAATCTTACCTTTACACTCTAGCGCCGCCGGTGGCTGTTAGAAAAATTACATAAATTGGCCGCTTCACTGAATAAGCCGCAGGGCTGAACATTTGGGAAAAAAGTAGCGGCTTATAGTCCGGAATTTACGGTATTCCTACTTTTAATGATTTTAGACTAATCAAAGTACCTTGACAGGATAAACAACAAAGCAGAAGTATTCCATTGTTAAGACCTGACTGCAAAGTCAAGCAATACAATATAAAATATTAATTATTTATTGCATGGAAAAATAAGCCGAATGAGTCTGTAAATGTTTGCCTGATTGAGTGAAATTTTAACTTCAGCTATCTTGATCGTGCACGGGCGGAAAACAATCCAAATATGCAGAGTCGGGCTATGTTGGTGGAAAGGCTGTGTTCCGAGCAGAATGTGAAGGAGCACTTTTCCTGCATCATAGAAACAAAGCATGAAATATTAAATAAGTCAACATTTTAACAAGTCATGACTCTTCTCCCCAGCTGGTAGACAATCCGTGATCCCGCGGATGCAATAATGATGTCATCTTTCATGGCACAATCACTGCTATTCCACACTTACAGATTCAACTTCCAAGTTGTCTCATTATTTTTCCACAAACTCCGTCATTAATTATTTCGGTAGTAGTTTTTCTTTTAGATAGATAACAAGAAAAATGAAGTATTAAATGCAATTAAATAAACTCACCATTTCAAAAGGATAAAATCAATATTATATCCAGAAGGGTACACTATGTCGGGTCAAAACAAAACCCCATCCACATTCAAAGTGGACCCATTCACTAATTGGGTTAATTTGTCCAAAAAATATCAATGTTTTGTGGTTGTATTATTTCTAACACACCCACAAAATGGGTCATTAATACAAACAAACAACTTAAATGGTGTTTGTATTTTAAAGAATAAAAAAGGTGAGTCATTTATTTCAAACCAAAACGAAAATATGTTGTTGTTTTTTTGCTTTAAAACACCAAAACGTGTGCCATTTGTTTATAAAAACCTCAAATATAGTCCATCTGTTTAAAAGAAAAAATCCCAAATCAGTCTCAAAATGTTAATTAAACAGATCTAAGTTAGAGATTGGTCTATTCATTTAAATTTATACTTTTTATTCATTCATTCATTCATTTTCTGAACCACTTATCATCCCTAAGTTCACGGGGTTCTTGAGACCATCTAGTACTGGGACACCCTGGACAGATTACTAGGCAATCACAGGGCACACATTAACAAAAAAAAATCCACACACACATTTTATCTAGGGGTAATTTAAAGTCACAAATTTGCAATGTGGGAGGAAACCGGAATACCCGCCAAAAACCCAATCAGGCACAGGGTGTCATGAACTCACTTGGGATTGTGCAGAAGCATAATACAGAAGCACAATGTAGAAGAACAGATTAGTACAATAATGGGTAGTCTCTTAATAGTGGCAGGGTTCCCTAAATCGAATGAAGGGCAGCAAGGCACCAGTATACAGAACACCAGAGGCAAACAAACACTCTAAATGCGAAAGGTTCGGTGATCCAGTAAATTTAAGAAGCAAAGTCGACTATATAATAGTTCAGCAGTCGGTACTGTAGTCTGGCAAGTCAGGAAGGGGTTTGGTACACTGAATAATAAGAGTGATGTGACAGTGGTGCTTGGAACGTGGCGACAAAGACAATGAGATCTCATGGAAGCAAGGGGAACGAGTACTGAAAAAGGAAAGAGGAAGAGTCGTGATAGGAGGAAAAAACGTGGGGAAATCCAGACAGGTCTCAACAGCTGTGATGAGAAGAATAGAATCTGGAAATGAGTGACTAAATAAGGTAAGGGCAAGTAAGAGAGAGGGAAAGAGAGAGGGACTGAGAAACAGAGTACAGGATCATGGGGAGAACATACAAACCCAGGACCTCTACAGCGTTAGGCAGATGTGCTAATGAGTCAGCCATCGTGCCACAATACTTTTATATTTAGTCATTGATATTTATTTGGCATTTATTTTGATTTGGTCGTTTTATATTTATCAATCATTTCATTTTTATATGTTTGTTTGCATGCATTCCTTTGTTTTTATATTTTAGTTCATTGGTTGGTTTATTAGTTAATTAGTTTGTTTATTCGCTTGTTTCTTAGTGAGTGAGTGAGTGAGTGAGTGAGTGAGTGAGTGAGTGAGTGAGTGAGTGAGTGAGTGAGTGAGTGAGTTACTGAGTGACTGAGTGAGTGACTGAGTGACTGAGTGACTGAGTGAGAGAGTTCATTAGTTAATTCGTTAGTTTGTTCTTAGCTAATTCGTTGGTTCGTTCCTTCCTTTTTTCATTAGTTGGTTTGTTTATTAGTTGGTTTGTTCCATCTTTCCTTTTTAGTTAGTTAGTTAGTTAGTTAGTTAGTTAGTTAGTTAGTTAGTTAGTTAGTTAGTTAGTTAGTTAGTTAGTTAGTTAGTTGCACCTTCCATTTTTGGTGCTGTTCATTTCCAACGCATCTCCATTTGATCTGAAGAAGGTGGGGGGAGCAGCCAAAATAGCCCAAGGTACAGTTTTACTCAAAGGTGGGGTGCGTCGTTTGAGCTGTCCTCAAAAATTAGAAAAGTAGAATATTTTTACGACCAAGTATGTGTTTACAATGCCCAACTGAGTTCAAAGAGTCCCTATGTTTTATTTCCCATTGCGCCTATCTTCTTTTATCTTACTTTTATCAAAGCTGTTCGGGGCTAAACACATTAGGTTTGGGGAAAGGGGGCTGAGGTAGTGCTGGAGATGTCAATGAAGCATAAAAATGGTCAAAGTAACAAATAAAAGTCCAAACACCAACGCAACGCCCCCAAAAAGATAAAAAAATGAAAAGTTTATTTGAACGTATCTAAGAAATACATGTACTTGCACGCACATCATGAACAGGCTGCTAATCATAAATTCAAGCAGGGACATGGCATCAGATAGTAGTAACGTTTTCAAATTCCGCACCCCAACTTTATGTGTGAAGAAACAGGATTTAAACGTTTCTACAGAGAGAGCTCCTCAAAACCCTTCTAGTGGGTAATTTCAAAGCAGCTACATAGATAATGCAAAATATTCCGAGCACCTCACTGCTATGCCATTCATGTGTACCTAATGAAATGTCCCATGAGTGTATTTGCAGCCAGGCAGAATAAAGGCTCTCGTGATCTTGAGTGCTTACTAAATATTTCAAGAACGGCTGTCAGACAGTCAGGAAGCTGAGAGGAGAAAGTGAGCCTCAGCGTGAAGGGAGCTTCAGTGAGAGGTGACAGGTTGCGGCGGGTCTTGGACCAGCAAACACTGACAAACATAAGCAGCTCCAGAACCTAGAAAGTATCAAGTCCACCAGAGGCCTGGGGAATCTCTACTTCAATTTTGGGATGTGTTTAGTACTTATTTTTTTCCCCCTGGATTATAATTATTTTTGTTTTTTAACATTTTGGGGAATTAACAACTGATCTTCCCCCTATAAGAATTAAAACCTTTCTGTTATATTTAAAGGGACAATGTGTATTGTTTGACCACTAGATGTCACCGTATTGTGTTGTGCAACTGAAAACAGGTGCTAAAAAACACAGGCGGAAATACAAACTAAAAATGACGAAAAAGCCCCATTTTTCATTTCATTCTGACTGCCCATCTTTCACAAGGTTTTTTGTTTTTTCTCTACCTGTTGCAAGACTCATACATCAGCTCCCTCAAGATGAGGCTCATGTTATTTTTGATAAATGCAAGATAAAATTGTCAACCTATTCTTAAAATTGCATGTTTACGTATTTTGTTTTTTTATTCAAACCAATGTTGTTTGTTTATAATCCATGTTTTTTAGCACTAAGTAGGCAATATATAATACATAAAGTCCCTTTTACTATTTTTCTCCATTATTCACAATATATGTACAAAAAAATATTTTTTATATGTCACTCAATTAAAACGAATATATCACCATTATTTTTTTTACGGGGAGTACATGCAAACTCAGCACAGGGAGGCCGGTAGCTGGAATTGAGCTCTGGACCTTTGTATGGTGGGGCTGATGCTGTACTGCATAAACATAACTAATTGTAGAAAATATCCTGCAACAAATAAATTTGCCCTAGCCGTTTCCAACCACAAACTCTTCCAAAACAAGGAAGAACCTGAAATGAGTCACAATCCGGCTTACAAAACCCCTTTTCTTTCCCTTTTTCTTAATTTCTGTTCCGCTGGGAGTATTGGATTACATAAACCACCCTGAACTGTACACAAGGGCACACCAGTGAGAAACGGACAGATATTTCTTACAGTTACAGTAAGAGACGAGAGTCCCCAGCTGTACAATAAACACCAGAGTGTTCATTCGTGATCAAAAGATTATCTGCCTTTGTATGTCGTCATGAATCCCACCAGAGATGTATTTCGTTGTGTGCCCGAATGAACTTTGCCTTTTATCAATCAATCCATTAGAGAACTTTATTTTGAAATGCATCAAGAGGAAACATCAACAGATTACTTGACATGCCTGCGGTGACATCACCTGCACTTAAAAAGAGGCGCAAACGCATGTTCTTTGTCATTATTCCAGGGGGCATGGCTGGCCTTAGCCCCCTGAACAATTTGGACAAACAAAGCCAGAGCCAGGGCGGCTACGGACCGGGAGCGTTCGGTGGCTACATCCTTGTCCCTCTCTTTTTGCTCAAGGATGAAAAGATGAGCCCTAGAGGAGGAGAAGAGAAGGTTTTTCAAACGTCCAGGGTCCATGTGGGAGCCTTCCCCTATGTGAATCTTCCTCTAACCCAAGTTAACCCAAGGAAATTTTGCAATAAACCATTTTGGTGTTTTGGGTGTATTCTTCATTCTGACACGCTATGAAGTAATTCCTGTTCATTAAAATGAGTTGAATATCTTAAAATGAGGCTTATTATTCAGTGCTTTCAACCGCTACAGAATTCCTCCTCCTTCTTCCCCTTCTTCAATACTGCGAGTTCTCTTGTCAGCGGTGTTCTTTGTTTTATTGATTTTTTTTCCTGCCTTGTAAATACAAATTTGTTTGTTAGAATTCAACCATGTTGTCTTCTGTTGCACCTATATTTTCCTTCAGATTGATCTATCATCATCAATTTCAATTAACTTCAAAATCAATAACTTAAAAAGCCAAAATATTTTTTTTCTTGAGGATTGCTCTTTCATAGAATTCTAGTGACAAAACAGGCAATAATGGACTAATTTTTGCGGTGGTTCTTCAGACCTACCTTATGAAAGATTCCCCAGCAAATCCAATTCTTAAGCCAAATAAAGAGAATTCAAAGCAATTATTCTTCTCTATACATTTAATATATTTTTTTCTTAAAAATGTCTTTGATACCATGTGACCCATAGCCTTACCTGCTCCCCTGACTGCACATCACTAGGAAAAAAGCCTATCACAGAAAAAATACCAAATACTGCTACAGTAATACGGGCGGCATTAGCTCAGGAGATCAAGAGATCGATTCCCGGCTCCTCCGTGTTATATGTCGAAGTGTCCTTGGGCAAGACACTGAATCCCTAATGCCCCCAATGAGCAGGTAGGCGCCTTGCATGGCTGCATAGCCGCTATTGGTGTGTGAGTGTGTGTGTGTGAATGGGTAAGCGCTTTGGGAGGTCTTCATTGACTTGAAAAGCGCTATATACATATCTATTTACCATATCATATTGCATGCTATTTGTTCGCCACTAGATGGCAGAAATTAAGGAAATAGTTGTGGTAATGTCTCACATTGGTAAAAAAATAATACTTTACCATGAGGTTGTATTTATTTAACTACAATCGATGGAATTTTACTGGGCAGGTGGATGGATAGATGGATGGATGGATGGATGGATGGATGGATGGATGGATGGATGGATGGATGGATGGATGGATGGATGGATGGATGGGTGGATGGATGGATGGATGGATGAATGGATGGATGGAGAGATGTATCATCTGATAGTGTTTCAGAAACAGTGGGATGTGTAAATACAACTGAGCATTAAAAAATTCTGTGCACGTATGCACAAGCATACAAGTCCCTGAGAAAGAGGCCGAGACAAGAAGACAGCTCCCAGCAAGAGTCCAACACAACAACGAGTCTTTTTGACGGATGGCACGCTGAGGCCAGTCGGTCAGTCAAGCGAGCGGTCCATTCTTTCCCGAACGGTCCTGCTGCACACGAAAGGAAAGATAAGATAAAGTGAGCTAAGAAGGACTAAGCTATGGCAAATAAAGGTAGAGAAAGGAAGTGACAGAGAACGAACGACAAGACAGAAGTTCATCTAAGAATTGTCTTACTCTTGGGGATGTGTAAAGCGCAGTTAAGCAGACCGTGCCAATAATTCATTTGAAAATCAATTGGCTGCCAGTGCACAGGAGAAAGAAGTGAAAGAAATGAGGAGAGGAATGATAGCATTGAAGGCTCTTTAGGTTTTAATTTGTCTCCCCTGCGCTTTATCACCTTCGCTTCGTGAAATTGGACGGAAGGGGGAAAAACGGTCGAGGTCAATGATAGTGAGTTGGGGTCGACAGTGTGTCTGAAACGTTCGTTTTGTATTCTTTTTTAATTGGCTGAAATGACTTTTTCAGTTGTCTCTATGAAGGATGGCGCGACCGATGACATTAAAAGTGACGCCGAACGCATTGAAGTGTGCTTGACGGCACGACTGCCACAATAATCCTTCTTTTTCTGTCTACCCCTGGCGCTCGGCAGTCAAAATTGCATTTTACAGCCTTCATTGTTAATGGGTGAGGTGGGAGGGGAGTTTCATGGCATGCGTGTTTCTATTATAATTCGTAGCTACTTTTATTTTTGAACATCGTAATGAGAATGTTTTTGGAAATAATCTGTCAAATAAAAAAAATAGAAATATATTGTTTAATGCAGTTTACCAAACCTTATTTAAACGAGGCACCTTTTTATTCAGTAAAACATCTTGAGACACAACATCCATCGAGAATGGTTAAAAATTTATTTTTGGTATCAGTTTCATGTTTGTTTGTTGGAGGTTGTGTTTCCGTGTTACACTCACTACAGTTCAAAAGACAATTTTGTGTTTTCCATGAGAAAGTCTTACTTTTATTTAACAAATGAGCTGTCCAATGTTTGTGTTCCTTTGCCCATATGGTGATATTTGTACCATTTCTCATAATTACTAGACTCTATTTTCAATGAAATAACCGATTTTTCCTGAAATTGTTCTGTTTTGGTGGGTTGGGTGGGTACTATCGCAACTTCAGTTTTATAAAATTGACTAGCAAGGACTACTTAAAAGCAGATAGGCGGATTGTATGACTGCCTCTGGCCTCTGGAGTGTGTGTGTGAATAGGTGAGTGTGAAGCACATTATAAAGCGCTTTGAGAGGTCTTTGGTGACCTGAAAAGTGCTAAATAAATGCAGACCATTTACCACATACCATTTGGTCAGTCTCAGATATGCCTTTTTCTTTTCCATTCTGTATCTTGGAGTCTTTACTATAGATGTTGACACTGGTGATTTGCAGGTACCGTTTAACCAAACTACTAGTTGAAGACCCATGAATTGTCTCAGCAAAATGATTCGCTAAAAACAAAAAAGCCTTTATTACCCACTGAGCCATTGTGACCAAAAATAATAAGAAAACTCTGTACGGTCAAATTGGCAAGCATTGGTGACTGTTACATATTCCTCTGAATTTATCTATGAATATTAGATTGAAAATGTATGTAAATATGTTAAGACCAAACCGGACACAGGACACAATTGTGTTACGTTTCTCACAAGATTTATTGAAGGAAAGAGAAAGGGCTGCGCCCACGATCCGGTGTTTGCTGGACGCGGGAAGCGAGTCGCTCTTGTACTCGGATTGTGTTCTGAACACGGAAGTGGATCTTCCGTAGCGAGCGATGGCGGTGTCAGGGAAGGAAAAACGGGTCGGAAGCCGGGAATGGGAGACCAAGGCGTGGTCAGGGTAGGAAACGAGTCGTAGCCGGAGACAGACAAGAGCAAAAACGGGAAAGGTGGAAGTCAGGGTCGAAAAAGGATTGCCTAATATAAACTGAGGTTCGCAGACGGACTGACAACAGGGGATTGACAGGATGGGTTCAAATAGTAACAGGGAGCCAATCAGAACCCGCGGCGGTTGGCACCAAATGAGCGGGCACAGCTGAGTCACATCAGTAATCATGACAAAATACTGCATCCTACTTCATTAAAGTGATTAATCCTCGAGTATATTTTACCATTATTATCGCAGCTGACTTCAGACACGGTAGGCGTAAGCTCATATTTACTTGTGGTTGCTCCGTGTTAAATGCTCTGTCAAGTGTGAAAACTTCAGTTTTTTTGTTTGTACTTTTCAGTTATTTGGTGTTTAATTAGGCATCACAGCAAAGGCAACTTTTGCGGCTGGGTTGTATTTTGAAAACACTATATTTTAACTTCTTTCAAGGATCACGGAACTTGTCTGCACACTCACAAGTATTAAAAACAAAACCCATCAGAAATACAAACATATCAAGAGTCCCGCGTTCATCCCAAGTTTGCTGGAGCTGTCACTGTGCTGTTACGCCATAATAAAATTCACGATCTGCTTAATCAAAGTCAAGTTCATTAAGTCACCATATCACCACAAACTGAGTAGAAACTTCTTCAACCCTCACCTGTAGCATGAGTCCCAATAGATGTAAATGTTTTTCCTTCTGTGAAAAATATTTGTATTATTCTTTGCTCCTGTAGGCGATTTTGGGGAATGTTGAACAGCTGAAGTTTGACACCAGCAATTTATTTTCACTATCGCAGTGCAAGTGTAAATTTCCCCAAGCATAGTAAAAGGAGACATATCTTGAGATTTAAAACCCTTTCACAATAAACCATAGGCAATAAATGACTATACCCTACCTTTGATGCAAAAATGATCCCTTTTCTTACAAAATAAAACATATTTTGATGGCCTTGTTCACAAAAGCCACACCTCTCCCAAGCAAAGCACCCACTAGTATTCTGCGATCGACCTCTGGTGCGTATAAAGAACAGACAAAAATTGGGACTTTTGAATATATTGCGTCTCAATGTTCATATTGTTTATTTTCATTGTTACGTTTAAATGTTTGATGTCTACTTCTTTAAATTTATTTTCTCAAACTGTCTTATTGCATCACTATAAGAAACCCTTGCTAAGAAAAAAAACTCACAGTGAAGGATGTCCTCAGTTATACATACACAATCGTTTTATTGAGATGGAGTACAAGATTAAACTGGAGTTCTTAGACGGGTGATTGCAGCAAAACAACACGTGGACAGTGTTTTCAGCAAGAAATTGCCATTTTACAGAGACAAAAGCTAAAAAAGGTTGACTCAGATCGTAGGCGTCTTGCGTGGCGTACTCCCTATTGCTGTGTGAGTGTGTGTGTGTGAATGAGTAAGTGTGAAGCACATTGTAAAGCGCTTTGGGAGGTCTTCATTGACTTGAAAAGCTCTATATAAATGCAGACCATTTACCATTTAAAATCAATTTTCTCAAGAAGAAGAGTCTTAAAGAAATGCTTTTCAACTTTTCAACCATTAACACATATTTTCATACTGCCGCTGATTAGAAATTATACTATTTTGATGATGCGCGTTATCACTAGAGTCTCTGTATCCTTTTAATTGTCGCCACCAAACTTGAAGGTAAGTGGCATTTACCCTGTTCAACAAATCGAAGTGTACAGAAGTGAGGCACGCAATTCCCTTTCCTAATGGTAGAGGGCGATAGTGAGACCAAGGATTCTGAATTGTTTTTAGCTGCGCTTCCTCAAATTGACCAAAGTCGCTTTTGACCACTCAGGATGGCGATGTCAAAGCCAAACATGTACAGTATTTACTACGGCGTAATAATCAGGGCTGCATCTTGCATTTGCTTGTCATCGTTCCAACGTGCATCAAAAGAAACGCCACCAACCTGATATTGACGCCAATGATTCGGATTTCGGAAAGAGAAGTGTGGCATTTTTGATAAATAACTACCACTGCTATTCATTATGGAGATACATTGAGGATGTGATTTGTGGACGAGAAAGTCAAAATATTGTGCGTACGTTATAAACGTTGAATAGAGTACCCACAGTCATACCTCCCGTTTTGCTCCTCTTATGTAATACATAAATAATCCTGGAATAAACATGAACCAATTTCTCTGAAATAAACAATTGTAGACATCACCGCGGTGTTATGTATGCACATTTCTATGCATGCTGTTTTCATAAGTATTCACACAGAAAGAAGGTGAGGATTTTCTTTCTGGTCCGCACCAGTTCTAAGCCAACTGCTAGGCACTAGCCAAGGTGATCCACCCAAGACGCACTGCCAGACAAAGCGGGGACCGCTATGTCGACGCTGCAGGGTTGAAAATGGAGGAAAACCTAACGGCTTGTAGTCTGGAATTTACAGTAGGTTCATCCATCTATCCATCCATTATCTGCACCACTTATCCTCAATAGCCCATCCCAGCTATCTTCGGGCAGTTGTGGCCAGCCAGTCGCAGGGCACACAGATATAGACAAATCACTCGCTCATTTACACCTAGGGACAATTTGAACCGGCCAATTATCCTGACATGCATGTTTTTGGAATGTGGGAGGAAACCAGAGAAAACCCACACAGGCACGGGGTGAATATGCAAACTCTTGCGATAGCTGGACTTGAACCCTTGAACTTCCGCACCATGGGCCTGTGCGCAAACCACGGTAGGTTAATATAACTGTGAATCTTTCGCCAGACATGAATCATACCACACATCACCGTCAGAATTCATGGAAAAAGCTTTAAATCCTTCCTAGTTAGGGCCAAATTAACAATACTGATCATTTATGCTCATTATTTTGGCATGTCTACCCTTCAATACTGTGAGAAAATCCGCAATATCTCCACATTGCCCTTTTTCGTTCCGGTATGGATGGCGTGAAGAGTATTCTTACTCTCTCTGCCATGCCCCACCTGTGACCCTCACCAAACGGTCAAGAGGATCAACCATCATATTTCACATCCCGCGCAGTCCCATCATCGGGCTGAGGCGACATCGACTTTCTCAGTTGCAGTTTAATGGCAGGCAAGCATCGTCCCTCAGCCACGACTTTGCCTTCCAACAGCCGTAATCTCTCAACGTGAGCAAACGTGCTGTCACCCGGGTGAGGCGGCACCTTGAGCCGCACTAAACATGCGCGGTAAATTGTTTTCTTTATGCAGTCATCTATATCTCGCAGCCATATTTATCATGCATCACTCTTTGCATTCGAGTTTCAGTAAAGTTGGCTAAACTGGACCTGAAAACAGCAACAACATAAACCTCACACGTCTCTACAGCTGCATTCCTTCCTCTCATCATCCCTATGTAATTGCATGTATTAGGGAAATCAAGTCCCATTGATTCGGTTTTGTATGGCCCTGAGTGAGTTGGAGTTCATCCCAGCCACTCTCAGGACATTTGTTGTACAGACAAATAATCGTTCTCACTTATATTACCACCAAAGTACAATTCACAGTCTTGTCAATGAACATAACACGCTGTGTTCATACACCTTAGGCTTTATCTTCTCGCCTCATGTAAGTATGTACAGCAAAAATGTTTTTCTTTTTAAATGAGAAACAAAACATAGTGAAAGAAGATATTTCCAAATGAAAATGTTATTGTTATGTATGCCTGCGCACACACGCAAGTCAAATATTTTTTTTTAAATCACTTACAGCGTTAAGATGCAATCAATTCCAACATAAAATGTTTGCTCATAATTGCTTGAAATGAAAAAAAACAACATATTTTCTGGGTAAAAGTTAAAGATAAGCATCGCTATTAATATATGACAGATCATTGGTGGGCCGTCAGGGCATCCAAGACCTTCTTTGCTGGCCTAACAAATACCTGAATCACGTGATGTTAATTATTTTTTGTTCATCATAAAGGCGTATTAAATGATTACAAATATTCTCTCAGCTTCTTTTCACTGCTTTACCCCTTGTTATGCTGCTTTCAGATGTGTGCTTTCATATTCCGGCATTTAACCAATCACATCTCAGCGATTACTTTTTGCCAGGGTCTGTAACACTAACCCTAACCCTAACCATAAACCCTAACACTAACCCTAACCCTAACTTCTGAATGCATAAAATCAGTGTTTGATAAAGCTGTTAGTTTAGCCAATGGAAGTTGGCAGGATTAGCACCTGCAAGCGGGCCTTGTGAATGACAGTGGCTTTACGGGCTTTAACTGGCTAAGGGGCAGTAACACAACGAAAACGTGAAGAAAATTTGCCTGTGTCCACTGCTTCTGTAGAACAGACTTTTTCATCCCCAAATCAAATAAAAACATATACAGTACAAGAAATACAACAGGACAGGCTCATTTTCAGGATTAGAAAATGACTTAATGATGGAACTGAAATGCACCAATTTTGTACAACAGAGTAATTTAAATCTTGAGGAAAGAAAGGGAATGGATTTTGTCCACAAATAATAATGATTTTTGGTGAGTAAAATATGTCTGTTCCTAAATAATATTATATGAGGTTGTTCTAAATATTTTTTAACGCTGCTGTAGCTGTTATTGAGGGTTGGACTGATTTTGCCTACTAAAAGCTTTGATTTGAAAATCACGGAACACCACTGTGACAGATATATGGTAACCTAAACATCCGTCCATCTATTATCTGCACCATTTATCCTCAGTAGGGTTGCAGGGGTGCCCATCCCAGCTATCTTCAGGCAGTGGGAAGCCAGACACAGGGCACACAGAGACATAAAACCATCAACTCGCCCAGTCACACTTAGAACAATTTGAACCGGCCAATTAACCTGACATGCATGTTTTGGGGATGTAAGAGAACACCAGAGTGCCTGGAGTAACCCCACGCAGAGAACATGCAAATTCCACACGTGGAGGTTGCGGTAGCTGGACTTGAACCCTGAACCTCTGGGGCTGCGCGCTAACCCCCCAACCGCCATGCCTCCCGTAACCTAAACATACTTGACTAATATTTTACTGCACTAAAACTAACCCGAGGGTGCCAGAACAAAGTCAAAAATTCCGTTATTGTCTCGTATATGCATGTTAAATTGAGTACTGTATGGTAAATAAACAACACTTAAAAGACAAAAAAGATCAATCAGCCGTACGGGAATTCAAGCCGTGCCAGTGAACACACATTTTAATGTTACGGATGTGTATGTTGAGGTGTGTGCGCAGGCGTGTGTGTGCATGCACAGCAAGTGACAAAGAAGAATGGGGACATGAGCAGGTCCTAGTAATGAAGGACTGATAAGTCCTTATTTCCTGGGCTTGGGTTAATTGTGCCTACAGATAAAGGGTAATAAATTGTCACGGGGTAATGGCAATCGCCCGGACTGGACCCTGCTCCACATTCATCATGGCTGGCAAAGCCTGCGAGCACAGGGAGAGCGGTCAGGTCTGAAAGGCAAGACCAACCCCCTGGCAAGAGGCTGAGAAAAACGGGGAAAGAGACAAGGACATGAGCTTGCTTTTATTTTCGAGAAATGAAATAATTCTCTTCATTAATTTTTTCATCTTTATACCCAATTAAAATCTAAAGCTGTTTCTCTAAAATACTTATTTGTTCCAAAAGCAGGAAACTGGTGACACGTTTTTATACTTTTTCGAAAAACAGTGAAGACGCATAATTAGTCGAATACCTCAAATCCATCGACTTGTGGGACTTACAAAAGGGATACTGTACACTTTTCTTCCTTTAGGAAAACGATTTTTACATTCAGAGACAAATAAGAGTCTGCTTGTTTTACAAGCCACATAATGACCCTTGCACTATAGTCTCCATTTTAACACATAATTACAGTCAGTCTGAAAATAAAATTAAAACGCGAACACCTCTACCTACCCCAAATCCTTACCCTTTAAAAAAGAAGTCTGCATTTTGAAGAGGGTAGGAATTACTTGGAGTTGTTATCCACAAATGAGGTAAAATTAAAGCCCAGGCAATATCTTATACTCTGTTGCCATATTGAGGTAGTGTACATATTGGAAAATTTCCACATAAAGTGCAACCAGCGCCTTGGGCGAAATGTAATTGTAACCCCCTTGAAAAAGTCAGTTAGAAACAGATAAAAAACATCATAGACATCACTGACATCATAGCGAGAGTAGACGGCAGAGAGAACCTGCGATTGTGATAGCACTTGTTAGCACGACATCGCTTGGAATTGGAAAAACAATGTTTTCATTTTATTCGGTTGTCCCCAGTGGTGTGATTCACAAAGGACGAAAAACGCAATCTAGAAGAGATGTCGTGAGTTTTGTGTCCATTTTTCTTTGTAGTTTTATGAGCTTGCTTAAATGCCTTAAAGAAAACATTGTTTATGGTAACAGATTATGACATTTAAATAAAATTTGAGATCTTCTTTTAATATGTGATGTCTCTCTCTGTTGATTGTATTTTTGTATTGTTACTTGACTTGAATAATTTATGTGTATATTTCCAAATTATTGTAACTAGCTCAGGCTACTTGTAGTTGTCGCTATCATGTTTCTTTAAACCTAGTCGCAGATGGCTCGACGTTGTCAAATTTTATTCTTTTAAAAAAATCTGACCATTGTATGGCTATGCTAAAAATCGAAGTATTGAGATGCTGTTGTGTGACCTTAAACAAACAGTTCATGCTAGAAAACCGTTCAATGTGGCAGATTCGAAACAAGAGTGGCTGAGAATTCCTCCACTGCGTCGCGAAAGACTCCTTACCGATTAACATAAACATTTGATTTCTGTTATCGCTCCCAAAGGTGGCCCGACAATTTGCAGAGAAGTTTGCTCGTTTGAGGGAGTTTTTCAAAACGAAAGATAATGTCATGATTGCCGATGGGAATCACCTGTGTCCGCTCCTTTGGCGCCAATTGACTCGGACTCTGATTGGCTCCCTGTCCCTATTTATACCCACTTCTGCAAACCTCTGTTAACACTAGGCAAGCCCTTTTCGACCCTGACTCCCACCTGTTTTTTGCTCCTGTCTGTCCCCCGGCTTCGACCCGGTTTTGATCCTGACCACGTCTACTCTCCCGTCCCGGCTTTCGACCTCTTTTTGTCCCAAACCACGGCTACTCTCCTTTCCTGGCTTACGACTCGCTTCCGACCCCGACCACGTTTTTGCTACTAACCCGCTTTCCGTTCCCAACACCGGCATCGCTCGCCACGGAAGATCCACTTCCGCGTTCAGAGCGACATGCTTCCCGTGTCCAGCAATCACCGGATCGTGGGCGCAACCCTTTTTCTTTCTTCCAATAAAACTTGTGAGAAATGCAACGCAAGTGGTTCCTGTCTCCGTTCTGGTTCTGATAGATAGTGTTCTTAAACAAGCTTAAAACAAGATAACGAAAGATTTAAATTTTTGCAGTGGAAGAGTTTTATAGCAAGAATTCCTTATGAGCGATCCAACACATCCATACATGTTATTCAAACATGTCAAGATCACGTGTTTATCAGTAAACAAAATGTAAACAAAAAGGTTGTTTTGCAGGCTTATTTACAGGAAATTGCCTCAGTCCATCCTGTAACTTACACTGGCACCAACAGCTGGCAGGTTGCTGACATTTCAGCCCAGCTGCTATACCACAAAATGGACTGCATAAAAGCTCCGCTCCATCAGGTTTGAGCTTTTCCGCCTCCGCCAGGACCTAGTCCAATCTCCGGCCTCTGCAGTCCCATTAACTACTACTTGTAAATATTATGTAAGACTGTGAAGTTAACAAATGAATTGGGAGCCTGTTTGGTTTAACAGAAGGTCACTTCAAGTCGCCACAGCCAGTCATGACACTAGAGACAATTCTAAGACCTGCCATGACTTTATTTAATTAGGTGTGACTTTTTTTTCAAATTACTCTTTTGAAACCTAACAAAGATCTTCTTTATAAAGTAGTTGCAATGAGCTGAGAATTCTATCTATCTGAAAAGTCTTCCTAAAGAACACAGGGTTTGCCGGAAGTGTTTATGTCAACGTCAATTACTTGTGCTGATGCTAATCTGCTCAGACAGTGACCTCTACTTAAAGCTGGACTAAAACTCATGTGTGAAGTGACAAATCCTTGATGAAAAAGAAATGTCACACGTTGTAGTTTCATGTAGTTAACTTTTGAATAAACGCTCAAAGCAGAAATGCAGTGCATAAATAGGAACGAACCATATCGATAACTAAATCTTTCATCAATTTGTGATCCATTATACTGTAAGTGGCATGCACAGATAGTCACTAGATTGAGATTGAACTTCTGCTCTGACTTTTTATAAAAGAATGCCATATATGGACGGATAATAAATTATTTTGATTTTAAGAATTATTTTTTCTAAGATAATAATAGTACAATTATATAATTATTTTGTCGAAGCATGTTATTCGAAATATATGATATCTTTAACTCTAAGAAAATGTGTAATTATTTATTATAATAGGTGTTTCACAACAATAATATTGTTATTATTTGAATAATATTATTTAGAAGGATCTTAAAATAATTTATTTATGTTAGTAAACAAAATACCTTGTAGAGTGAAAAAAACGATCTAGATAGATAGATAGATAGATAGATAGATAGATAGATAGATAGATAGATAGATAGATAGATAGATAGATAGATAGATAGATAGATAGATAGATAGATAGATAGATAGATAGATAGATAGATAGATAGATAGATAGATAGATAGATAGATAGATAGATAGATAGATAGATAGATAGATAGATAGATAGATAGATAGATAGATACTTTGTTCATCCCCGAAGGGAAATTCACATTTACTGCATTAGATCGTTTTTCTCATTTTAAAGATTACATGTAATGTTTTTTGTAATGTTTTTGTGCATAGTTTTTTAAATATTTCAAATGATTTTTTTTTCATTAGCTCAGTGTTTACCAATTGGGAAGGTATTATCTACTAATTTGTCTGTCTATCTATCTATCTATCTATCTATCTATCTATCCATCCATCCATCCATCCATCCATCTATCTATCTATCGATCGATCAATTATATTACTCCCCGTGCCTGCGTGGGGTTCCTCCAGGCACTCCGGTATTCTCTTACATCCCCAGAATTAATCAAGTACTGATTAACTTGAGCGGCAAGGCTGCTGGGTGATTAGCGCACAGCCTCACGGTGCAGAGGTTCAGGGTTCACGTCCAGCTACCACAGCCTGTTCGTGTGGAGTTTGCATGTTCTCCCCATGCCTGCGTGGGTTTCCTCCCGCATTCCAAAAACATGTATGTCAGGTTAATTGGCCGGTCCAAATCGTCCCTACGTGTGAATGAGTGAGTGAGTTGTCTGTTTCTGTGTGCCCTGCGACTGGCTGGCAACCGGTTTAGGATGTCCCCTGCCCACTGCCTGAAGATAGCTGGGATGGGCTCCAGCACCCTCGCGACCCTACTGAGGATAAGCGGTTAAAACAACCAATCAGACCATCAAAGTCCATCCAATACACAAAAAAATACATTTAATATAAAAGTAGTAGGGGTGCTCCTCCTCTTCTGTGTTTTTATAGTTGATATTGCTAAGCGACATGTTTTATCTGATCATCCGTAAGCAATTTTTCCCCCCGCTAAAGTTGAATATGGTCACGTGACAAGGCTGCTACATTTGATTGGTTAAATATGGCAGAGCCTGCCGGAGTTCTGCATCAAAATAAATACGCCTTGGCGGCGATAAACAGACGCGTACTTAAGTGGAGGGCATTTATTAAGCAAAAAGGTAACGACTTCAATGTTGCCTAATGCAGCAGAGTAAAAATACCGTTTTTTTCTTCACAAATTTACTCAAGTAAAAGTAAAAGAATAGGGATTTAAAAATACTCCCAGAAGTGCAAAATTTTCTAAATCTTACTTAAGTAAATGTAATGGAGTCAATTTACTCTGTTGCTACCCACCTCTGCGAAAACCGATGTGATCGTGACAACATACTCAGTGACACATTTTAATAATCTAACATTTATTTTTTTAACAGATCGATAAACTCGGAAAACATATGTGTTGAGTTGATTAGCAGTCTTTACATTACCTTTGGCAGTGTCTGAAGTCTGCCCAGACGCCCCGAGCTTGCATCTTTTACTTTGGGCATACAACTTACAAAACGTCTCCGCCCAGGTGGCCGACAAATTATTCAAGAAATAAAAACAAAAAACGAAATAATTTTTTGCAAATCAAACGTTCGGTTTGGAAATTTCGGCTCTTTTGGCAATTTGCATACTCGGCAGCCAATCGTAAGTCTACATCATATAACTTCGTGCTTCCGGACTTCCCAAGTGTTATAAGGTCGCGCATTTGCATATCATATTGCAAAGTAGACGCACAGAGAACACAGAAAAAAATGGAGAAATGGTTAGGAATCAAGCCAAAACCTCAGCCCCATAAGAAATATTATAAAAAAGCTAACAACATTTATGACGCTACAAAACGTATACGTACATTAAAAGCATCGTTGAAAGAGGAGGCTTGTAGCAGACGACGCAACGCAAACATTGCATGAATGACGATGAGTAAATACAGGTACATAGTGATGGCAGATGGAAAACAGTGATGTCATATACATGCAATGAATTATATAAGTAGATTTATTATAAACTTAATTTTAAAGTATTGTTCTATTATATGTTCTGATTATTAACCCTTAATACTTTGCAACAATGTTTTTGTTTTGTTTTTGCGATTAGTGGTCTTATTGTGTTTCATGTTGTGAAAAATGGGGCCGGCAACTTTATGGCAGGGCAGGCAACTTTTCGGAGTTGTCTACCCTGGTGTCCGGTAACGTTTTGTCATGAGTTTCAGACACTGCCTTTGGTCGGTTATCAAAACAAGATGAATACTGTACTCACTGGAAATAGAGCAAAACTGTCTTTGTACCAAAGCGCGTCTCCAATCTCCTTAGAAAAGAGAACACCAGTTAAAATGATCTCTTGACAGAGACAAAGAGGGAATGTTAAAGCTCATAACTCGGGTTGCCAGAGGCGGGCCTCTAAAGCCGCCAAGGCCCGCGTGCGACTCACTTGTTCTGCCACAAGAATAGAATGAAGAAAAACGTGGAGGCTCGCTGTAGGCGAAATGCCCCAACGCACGTCCGCTCGCAAGCTGCTGTTGTTCTATACGACGTACAAAGCGCATCTTTAAGCAAAGATTAGTTTAAGGATTACAGGCCTGAATGCTTTTAGCTCCAGGAGAATGCACCAAGTGTGGAACCCCGATTCCCACCCTCACCCTTCTTTCATCTTTTCTTCTCATTAAACAACAAGGAGATGTGTGATAGAGCGGGAAGGCAAAGAGGAGACGGGGGAGGGAGGGTGGGGTTGATTCCCTGACACCCCGCTAATTGAGCCGTCTCCTTCTCACCCGACCCCGCCTGCCAACTTTTAATTAGCACCTAATCAAATCAATATGGAGCCCGCCAAGTGAAAAAGAAGGCAACTACATCATCAAATGGCTGTGTGGATCTCGGCTCCTTTCACCTTTGCACCTGCAGGGTTTATAGGATGAGGACAAGTGATGGCAAAGTCGTGGTTGCCTCTGTGCAGAGAAAAAATTGTCTTTTACCTTCATTATTAGGGTTGGATGAGATTCAGTGACGTACCTTGCATTTCACACCTAGGCCACCAGTAGGAGGAATCAATGCAACCCTTACTAATTATTTTATGGCTGTAAAACCTTTACTGTGCTACAGCTGCCACACATCTAAAAAAAACAATAATAACATCATAAAATATCAAGATGATTTTGGAATGTAACCACATTTTGCTCACCAAAAGTCCCTGTTATTATTTTTTTTTTACAAAATCCATCCTTTTCTTTCCTCAAGAAAATTTTAATTAGTCTGTCATACGAATTATCTGTGTGTTTTAGTTCCATTCATCCTGTTGTTGTTTTTATTCGATTTAGGGCTGAAAATGTCTGTAACACAGAAACAGTGGACAAGGAGATATTTTCCTCATCTTTTTGTTGTGATACTTTCGTTACCGCTCCCTAGCCAATCAGTTTGTGAAACTGCTTACTTCTGTCTCCTTTGGCCTTCTAGAAGGCCCCGGCTCTTTAAACCCAAAATCGGATTGGCCGCTCAACCATTGGTTTTTAAATAGTGAGGCAATAAGCTACCTTAACAGGGGCGTGAGAGTGTTTGACCTCAGAGAAGTTTTTTTTTTTACCTGTCAAGTGCAATCACACTTCCACTACACTAGGGAGTAGTGGCGCTCTTTTTGCGTGTGTTTTGTTCACATGTAGCCTCCATGCAGTCTACTGCATACAGAAGAGAGGAGGCTAAGTAGCAGACCCTCAAGTGACCCCATGAAAAAAAAATTAGCACGGATGAAGAGACAGGCGAAGAGAGACGGGGTAAAGAAAAAAGAAAGGTTCCTCTTCGAACGCTAAGATGAGGACGTTTGATGTAGAGTGCCGTAGCGCTTTATTGTGACTGTGAAGGTGGAGATGAGGAAATACCGTATTGTTTGCTATTGTAGAGAAATTGCTTTATCTCATCTCATCTCATCAGCTGCGCCGCCTATCCTCAGTAGGGTCGCGGGGATGCTGGAGCCCATCCCAGCAATCATCGGGCAGTGGGCAGGGGACACCCTGAACTGGTTGCCAGCCAATCGCAGGGCACAAGGGGACAGACAACTCACTCGCTCAGTCACACCTAGGGACAATTTGGACCGGCCAATTCACCTGAAATGCATGTCTTTGGAATGTGGGAGGAAACCGGAGTGCCCGGAGGAAACCCACGCAAGCACGGGGAGAGCATACAAACTCCGCACAGTAAGGCCGATAGCTGGATTTGAACCCAAGCAGGAGGGTCCCACGACCTCAGAACTGTGCTGCACACGCGCTAACCACTGCGCCGCCGTGCTGCCCATTGCTTTATATTATCTTTATCTAATTCAGAATCTAATTTGGTTTACTGGTTCGGCTAACAGGTAGCAATCACGGTTTCCGACACAAATCAATTCGCCATAGCCTTATATCATTTCTAGTATTTATCATGAAGCAAGCAATATTCTAAACATATTTTAATTTTAGCTTTAAATTATCAATTTTTCAGTGTATTGATATGGATACTGATTGATTAGTCCAGAAGATAAATAATAGAGACACACAAATAAATAATGCACATGTTTGGTAAAAACAAACTACATTTATTTACATGACAAGGAAAATTGAATCAAATGAAAAATAAAAAAGACATTGTGGACACAAGCCCTTGTAGTCTTAGAAAACTGGAATGGGGAAAACAATTCCTTAGCAAGATTTTGGTGTTAGTCCTTGGGGTGGCGCAAGAGGATTTCCTCTTCCAAGGGGGAACGCGACAGAAAATCCTCCGGATAGATTTCTAACCGTGGCCCAAGTAATGACTGAGAGGTGATTGGTTAAATGCTCAAATATGAAAGCAAAATCTGTGAAAATAAAAAAACGTTTTTTTTTTGTTTGTTTACAATCATTATACAACTAAATACTCCTTTTTACAGGCTCAAACATTTGTAAACCAATAAAAGATTTTTTTTTGTTTTGTTTTGTTTTTCTTTACAACTACAGTACTGTAAAATAAATGGGGACACAGTTTAACCAATCAGAATGGAGAACACCATGCACAATCCAAATTAATGAAGTAGCGAAACTGTGAAAAGTAAACAGTGTTATACCAAGGGATTACTGTACTCGTGATGGTAGATGATATCTGCTGCCTCCTAGTGGAAAGGATTCAGGAATTCGAAAATCAAGGAATGGTAATTTTGCATTAAAAAAGGATAAAAAGGGAATTAAAGGGACATTGTTTATTATTTGGCACCTCCTAGTGGTGGGGAAAAAACTTAATTCAATAAAAATGATAACTTTGATTTAAATGATAAGAATGAAATATGAACATGGATTTTTTTATAATTCTTGTAGGTCGTGAAATTTGGATTTACTTAACATTGTCATGATTACCGATGTGAATCACCTGTGCCCACTCCTTTGGCGCCAACTGCCTCGGACTCTGGTTGGCTCCCTTTCCCTATTTAAATCCACTCCTATCTGTCCCCTTTTGTCAGTCCGTCTGTGAACCTCAGTTAACACTAGACAAGCCTTTTTAGACCCTAACTTCCACCTGTTTTTTGCTCCCGTCTGTGCCCCAGCTTCAACCCGTTTTTGATCCTGACCACGTCTACTCTCTCCTTTCCTGGCTTACGACTCGCTTTCGACCCAGACCACGATTTTGCTCTATTGTCCCGGCTACTGGCTCATTTTTCCGTTCCCCACACCCCATCACTGGCCACAGAAGATCCACTTCCGCGTTCAGAGCGACCTGCTTCCCGTGTCCACCAATCACCGGATCGTGGGTGCAACCCTTTCTCTTTCTTCCAATAAAACTTGGTTCTTGTCTCAGTTCTGGTCTTGAATATATATTGAGGTTGACCCAGAGGGAGCTGACATAATTGTGTGCCATCTTGCTGCTAAACCAAAGAAAATGATCAGAAAACTGTTGCTGTTTGGTCATTTTGAGTCTCTATAGTTTGTCTTCTTTATTGGGCTCAGTACCCTTTGTT
The DNA here is from genome assembly GCF_059441175.1 of Urocampus carinirostris. Taxonomy (NCBI): domain Eukaryota; kingdom Metazoa; phylum Chordata; class Actinopteri; order Syngnathiformes; family Syngnathidae; genus Urocampus; species Urocampus carinirostris. The sequence goes on along the minus strand of NC_142356.1, from coordinate 31,344,074 downwards.
TTTAGTTGTGATGTACTACATACTGTAATATAGCGATCACATATTACACTGTGTCTCTTTACGGAAAATATTACGTTGGAATTCAAAGGCTTTGTTTGAGATATTGCAGTCTGGGAAGATTATTCTGTGTGAGGTATGAGTATTAAAGAGTATTTAACATTTCTGTACTGGTATTGGTCTGAAGGTCTCCAACATTCCCAGCAGGGACATAAAGGCTGTGTGAAAATGTGCCAAATTGATGTCATACTTACCAGGAAAATATTCTCAACTGATTATAAGTCAAATTAAGCCAAAAAAAATGTTATTCAAGTTGGGGGAAAACATACACGCTCTGCAGTTAAGTTCAAATAATGAAATGATAAGCAGTAAGTTTGCATTTAAAAAATAAAACTCCAGAGGCGGCAGCTAGCAATGCGAACTCTCCCGTGTGTACGCTTGCCGTGGAATCGTATTTTAGTTATCATATTGAAAAACGATTGTTCAAAGGTTGTGTGTGTAATCATCATATATAACTATTCTTGACGATTTTTGTTTTGTGTTAAATTGTTAAACATATTATGTAATTACCGCCAGCGTAACATACATAGGACTGTATCGTGAAGCCTAGCTTAGCATAGGAGTATTCCAAGCTGCTAAATTAACATTAGTTATTTATCATTTAGTTGTTTGGACAACTTAAAAGGGGTGATGGCCATAGTTCAGATAAGCAGCTTGAAAAGAAAAAGTTTTCTTACTTGGAATTTTGTACCTTGGTGTTTTGCTGGTGAAAATGTAACGCTTCAGTGCGAGGAAGGCCTCAAACATACAGTAAATCACAATGGAGTAAAAGTCACATTCTTTAAAAAAAATCAGACACAAGTTGAAAAGTACGTTTCGGCATGCGAAAAGGCAACGCTATCTTCCTGTATAAACAAATGATTTTTTTTTTTAACAAAGGAGACACTAGTTTTGTTTTTTAGTTTGAAAAGAAGGACGTTCGTCTTCTGTGTTCTCAAAATAAATACCGCACTGCAAAAACATGTTAGCCCAAACAAAAAATTACTTTCTTATTTTAAGTAGGTTTTGTTTTGTTGTTATTAGCTCCTTTTCAAGTGAAATGAACACAATATATGTTAAAATGAGCAAAGTCGTCTTATATTGTTAACGATAGTAATATTTTTCTGATCTTGATGTAGGGCAGTTAGTGAAAAGTGTCCCAAGGCATAAGCGAGCTCAGCGACTGCTTAGGGCCCCGCAACCACTAGGGGGACCAAAGAGTGGTGAATTTTTTGGGTGCATTTTCCCCATTGTCACATTGTGTGTCCACTCAAAATACTACACAAAAACAACAAAAATACTACACAATAACTACAAAACTAAACAGCGAATATAGAACTTAAAGAGCGGGTAAGTACCTCAGGAAAGCTCAACAGCAACTGTACTTCCTGAGGAGGCTAAGGAAGTTTGGAAAGTTAAGCAAGATCCTCTGCAACTTCTACAGCTGCATCGTGGAGAGCATCCTGACCAGCTGCATCACTGTTTGATACGGCATCCCAGCCATGGACCTGCAGAGAGTGATTAAGAACGCTAAGAGGATCACCAGGAGTGCACTGCAGGGCGGCAGTAGCTCAGGAGGTAGAGCGATCGTTTTAGGATTAAGGGATCCCAGTTCGAATCCCGGCTCGTCCGTGTTGCATGTCGAAGTGTCCTTGGGTAAGACACTGAACCCCTAATACCCCCAATTAGCAGGTTAGCGCCTTACATGGCTGCAAGGCCGCTATTGGGAAATGTGGAGCACATTGTAAAGCGCTTTGGGATGTCTTAACTTGAAAAGCGCTATATAAATGCAAAATAATTTCATTTCATTTCATTTCACATACTACCACAGAGTCCACAGGAGGGCTGCTTCCATCATTAAGGACCCCACCAACCCACAACACGGACTGTTTACACTTCTGCCCTCAGGACCGAGGTGCAGGAGTGTGAAATGCAGGAAAACCCGTCTAGAGAACTCTTTTTACCCCTCTGCCATCAGACTCCTCAACGGCTGCTGATTGGACAATACACCACAGACACCTTCAGCACACTACAGACAGATTTGGGGCCCCAAATGTAATTTTGCTTAGGGTCCCATGAAGGCTTGGGCTGGTCCTGTTAGGGGGCACGCTTTCACTGTCTATTGCTTTAGTATTCCTTTTCAATGTAAACTGGACCATACTTGGACTAGTCTTGCACTACAGTCACTTTCAACTGTGTTCTATCTTATTTTTATCTTTAGTGCCTTAACTCATCTTGAGTTAATCTTGTATTTTTATCTTTTTTAATATTTGTAATATTCATTTATGTATACATGTACCGTAAATTCTGGACTACAGGGCGCACCTGATTATAAGCCGCACCCACCACATTTCGTGAGGAAAACCGATTTTGTACATACACAAGCCGCACCTGTATATTAGCCACATGCCCCCACATTGAAAAAACGCAATTCAAACACGAAATTAACCAATACCCAATTAAGTTAAAAAAACACAGCCGGCAAATTGAATGGAAAATGATACCGGTACTTAATATTTAATGCAGACCTGCAGAGTCCAGGTGCCCGTTGAAAGTAATCCAAGGAAAAAGGTGTATATTTCCAAAGGTAAGGGTGGGAAAAATATATATCCACTATTGTCGGCCACGTCCACAAACACGTCTCACCTTTACTCCACTTCCCGTCAGCCCGCGTTTGCCCCGCCCCTTCTTTCTCATTTGCTCGAACAAAACATATCAGAATAAGTTTCTAAAATAAATACATTACAAAAATATACAGTTGCAAATACATATTATACATGGTTACACATATTTACAAAGAAAGACGGTACACTGAGAGACTTTTCAAAGCTTTAATAATAATATTATAACTTTCATCCCAGACCGTGCCTGTGAAGGGTAGCAAAACGCCACTAGGAACACGCTCTCAACACAGCAAACAGCTCTGTTAAAAAAAACATGTCGTACTTGAAATTAGCATGGTAAAACGTTCTTACCTTCCTTCTTATAATTAACGTCATCAAAGTCGTCTTCCTTCAGTGTGGGAAAGAGACTTTGTCATATAGACGTCGTCCCACGCTCCCTAATTAAAAAACAACCTTGCATCACGCTCGCAAAGTTTCCTTCTTTATCGGAATGCTCGATTGCGTTAAACTTGAAGGTTGCGTCATGTGCCTATTTAGTTTCAATTAGCATGATAAGGATATGTCTACGCTAATTTAATTTGTGCACAAGCTAAGAAGTTGCAGTCTAAATCTTACCTCTTGTACTCGAGCGCCACTGGCGGCCGTTAGAAAAATTACATAAATTGGCCGAATCACTGAATAAGCCGCAGGGTTGAAAGTTTGGGAAAAAAGTAGCGTCTTTTAGTCCGGAATTTACGGTATATAGTTTCTTAGTTCTATTACGCTGGAAACTATGTGGACAGCAAAGTAAGAATTTCATTGTGCAGGGAATCGTGGTTCTTTACTGTGCACATGACAAAAAAACTTTGGATTTGAATTTAAATTTAAAAATAGGGACTCCATATATTATTTTGCCTTCATTCTGAAAATAAAAAAATAGTATATAATTACTACAAGAATACTACTATAGTAATACTATATTACAAAATACTACTACATAATTATTTACTTCAAAAATACTACGAAAAGACAACTACAGTAATATTACAAAAATACTAAAGAAGTATGACAAAAATACTCCTATGGAAATACTACAAAAATACTGCTTTGGAAATACATCAATTATACTTCTACTAAAATACTAAGAAAATATTACTACTATGGAAATACTACATAAAAATTACTTCAGAAATACTACAAAAATAGTACTAAATAAAACAACAATAGCACTACAAAAAAACTACATAACTTCATCAAAAATCAGACTACAGAAATACTAAAAAAAACTGAAAAAAAACGTACAGTAATACTTCAAAACTAAATAACAAAAGAAGTGCTTAAAACAGGCACCTAATATACTATTTCGCTATAACTGTGGTTGTTTCAAAAGCAATTTGATGAAACTAATCTATTTAAAAAGTAGTATAACATGTCACACGCGGCCCCCGACGCCAAATAGTTGCCCACCACTGGAGTAGAACATGGAATGAGTTCTAGTAGGTATACAAATTATCAAGTAATAGGGGGCCCCAAATCTACTAGCAACTAGGCAGTGCAGTGGTTAGCGTGTGTGCGGCACAGTTCTGAGGTTATGGAATCAAACCTTCCTGTATGGAGTTTGCATGTTCTCCCCGTGCTTGTGAGGGTTTCCTCCGGGTACTCCAGTTTCCTCCCAAATTGCCAAGAAAATATGAATGTCAGGTTGATTGGCCGGTCCAAATTGCCCCTAGGTGTGAATGAGTGAGCGAGTTGTCTGTCTCTGTGTGCCCTGCGATGGGCTGGTAACCAGTTCAGGGTGTCCCCTGCCCACTGCCCGAAGATAGCTGAGATGGGTTCCAGCACCCCTGTGACCCTACTGAGGATAAGTGGTGCAGATAAAGGATTGATGGATGGATAGGGGGCCCCAAATGTAATTTTGCTCAATGTCTATTGCTTTAGTATTCTTTTTCAATGTAAGTAGGTGGTTTTAATTGTCTCTTTGGAGACCCCTTATTCTACCTAAGTCTTCCTGTGTTGCCATTTTCATGTCAGTGTATCTTTTGGAGTGATAAGGTAAGGACATACATTATTTTAACATGCCGTGTATGAGATTTATGTTAATATTTTACTTCTGTTACGATATTTTCACTCGTTTTATTGCGCAAGTAAAGTTTAGAATGTTGAGCGTTTTATTTTTGTTAATGGTTATTATTTGTCAGTGTTTCTTTTGTGTCATGGTTGCCATGGCGCCCAATTGGTCCCCGCCGTGTGGTGCCAAGTTCTGTCACGGTTGCCACGGCGCCCAATTGGCCCCGCCTATGGTCACCTGCTGAAACGCGTTGACAGATTGCTCTTTGACTACTGTCTGTAAGTCGCCTGGTGTCGGAGCGTCTGCAAAACTCCTGCTAAACTCTCTTGTGATATGTTAAGCCTGTGAATCCTCGTTTTTGCCTGTGTTTCTGCTCTTGTTTTGCCAATCCCTGTGAAACGCCGATTTTTTTTGCCTGTGTTTTGCCCCTGTTTTGTTCTCGCCCCGTTCTGTTTGATCTTGTCCACTCTCTCGTACCGAGCAATCTACTTCCGCGACCATCAATCCTCGGATCGAGTGGATCGAGTGTGCGCTCATTTCTCTTCTCCCCAATAAACTGTGAGTAACGTTACGCGAGTGGGTTCTGCCTCCTGTTTCCTGTTCTGGTTCGTGACCGATTGATAAGGAATTAAAGTAAACGTCTCATCAGCATCTCGACCCCTGTATTGGTTCCCGTCAAGTCCCATTTATTTGTATAGCTCTTAATCACAAGATGTCTCAAAGGACTGCACAGGTTACAATTATACCATTCCCTGATCTTAAGCCAACATGCGGGCAAGGAAAAACTAAAAACCTCTGCACTGTCATGATTGCCATGACGCCCAATTGGTCTCAGCCGTGTGGTGCCAGGTTCTGTCACGGTTGCCACGGCGCCCAATTGGCCTTGACCATGGACACCGGCTGAAACGCGTTGACAGATTGCTCCCTGGGAGTACTTAAACGCTGTCCTTTGAGCTGTCCTGTTAAACTCTGTGTGAAATGCCCAGAGTCTGTGAATTTTCCTGTGTTTGATCCTGTTTTATTTTCGGCCTGATCTGTTCGATTTTGACCACTCTTGTGTTCGGATTTCAATCCACTTCCGCGACCATCGATCCCCGGTTTGAGTGTGCATGCATTCCTCCTCTCCCTAATAAACTGTGAGTATGTTACGCTATTGGGTTCTCATTCCTGTTTCCTGTCCTGGTTCGTGACAAGCACATCAACAACCAAAAACACAACACTGACTTTTCAGTTGTGCAGGCGGCCGGTCTGGCGAACAAGGGTTAAATTAGCAAATAATTAGGTGTAAAAAGGGTAGAAAACCTGTGAGCAGTCATTATTTCAAAATCTTGATGATTTTTCTTACTTTGCTAGAGAATTTTTCTTAAATATACTTTGAAAATAAGGGGAAAAAATACCTAAAGCTAAAAAGCGTAATGAATCGAGATTCGTATTTATTAATCGCTAGTTAGTTAGTAAAGAAAAAATCTGTCAGCTCTGAATGCCAGTAAAATATAGTCTAGAAGTCACAAAACTTTTTGAAGCTGAGTATCTTTGGTTCTCCCAATCCGTTCGTTTCACCACAATTTTTCCGTTAAATAAACAGACTCGTAGAATTATTCCCAAAATGGTAGTTAGCTCTCCCCTTTCGATTAACACCTTTTCCATGATGAAGGTCTGTCGTGCTACTTTAATTCATGCACAAAGCGCAAAAATACATCAAACATGCGTCTTCTTCGACACATATATTCCACGTGTCTCACTCTTACTCTTTTTGCTTGGGCGCCCCTGGCGGCCACTAAAAGATGCATACATCGGCCGCATCATTGCACAAGCCGCAGGGTTGTAAGCTTGGAAAAAAGGCGCGGCTTATAGTCCGAATTTGACGTCATGTATTGAAGGATTTTATATGTTTTTGACTATAAGGGATTTTTTTTACGATCAAATACTAATTACATTTAAATGCAAAAGATATCACTGGCTGAGCTGTGGGGTGAGGTCGAAGTAACCTAGTGGAATGATGTTGAATGGCAGCCACTCCAGCAGCTCCCGTGTTATTTTCGATTGTTCTCGATTGTTCTCAGCTCAGGGTTGCTGCTGGAAATGTGGATTTCCCTTCGGGGATGAACAAAGTATCTATCTATCTATCTATCTATCTATCTTTACAGAAAACAGCAGGAACTGGGACAAGGGCTGACGCAGGAGGGGCCTCTGTGACGGGGGAAAGCAGACAAAGTTTGGAGAAGTTGTTCTGAAAAGCTCTGCTGTTATGAGTGTTTTAGACATCGCGACGCCCTTCGGCAAGGAGGTGGTGAAGCTGGCATCTGGCCCGCCCAGGGGAGGAGTCCCCACGCCCATGAGAGGAACCGGCACGCGAGCTGGTGGAAAAACGTGGGCAGAAGAACTTCAGAAGATCGATCGAGGGAGAACGAGAGACACTAATTCGGCTAATTCGATGGAATTCACTTAGTTAATTTGTTTAAGAAAATAAATCTGCCCCCGTGTGGAAATGCCGGTCTCTTGCCCATATTTTCCCGAAAAGAAAAGAGCATGCATTGTTGTGTGAATGAAGGTTATGTTTGGTTAATGGAGTCAGATAACTAATTCGAATAATTTGGTAAAAACTAAATTTTTAATACTTTAATTCCCAACGGTATATGGTATAATCTTGCGGCCAGAACAATATTTTTACTGTGAATGTTAAGTTGGGAGGACAGCATCAAACCCAATAAAATAGTGATGAATCTGATCCAAATATTAGCTCAGTATCGATAATAGTATTGTGATCGATGAGCCCACTTTCAATTTTCAGAACCTGTCCGCAGGCTACTTAAGTGTTCTTCGGGGGATGCCTGGTGCCCATGGGCACCACATTGGAGAACCCTGGTCTGCAAAATGCAGTTGATGTATTATTGTTTTTCAATACAATATAAAGACACTCGTGCTTTTTTCCACCAATACCTTGGATACTCTGACAAGCCTTGGGAAAGGGTTATTTACAGAGCAATCTGAAATGTTGCGTTGTGAGGCGCAGCATCTTTTGCGCTCCCCTGCCTCGGGAAGCTGTCAACACATTCTGACCTCAGACATTGCTGAGAATCTCCCAGACATCAAACCCCCCCCACACACGCTGCTAGCCCCATTCCTGCAGCTGGGATCTCTACACAAACAAACTGACACGCTTCAATGAAACATAAAAGCATTAGCATAAGCCACAGAAGACACTGAATTTATATTGTGTTTGTCCAAATCTGATCACCCTTCTATGGAACGGAAAAGTTGAAGTGGAGTTGACATGTCAACTGTGTTTCAATTCTTACTTGAGCGGTGGTGACATGATGATATCGTTTCCGAGGGGTCGGGGGATGCGGAGGTCTGGGGGAACAATACTTGGGATGCTTAAAACCTGTCAGAGTTTGGCTCCTGTGGTCCCTCTTTACCCCAAAAGATGGCAGCTTCATCCCATTTTCACTAAAAATACCCTGGACTGCCTCCTTTCTTTGCTGAACCGTCTTGGATTCCTGAAGCCATACAGCCGCTTGGACTCCTGAAGCCTTTCAAACGTTTTGATTCCTGAAGCCTCTCCCTCTCCAAAACGTCAAGCCTTGGCCTTTCACATTCCAGTTTTCGCCAAAACAGGTTCAAATCCTCCGGTTCCCTTCTTGTCCCACTATTGTCCACCTAAGCCAGGGGTCGGGAACCTATGGCTCGCGAGCCATATATGGCTCTTTCTATGAGTACCTATGGCTCAGAGACCAATTTGATTGCATGCAAAATTTCTCCATTTTGTTCAAAACCGGGAATGTCTATGCTATTCAGGTACACGTAAAGCCAAACCAAAGCAAAATTTAAAGGAAACACTTCGCATTATATATAGGGCACGTTTTTCACTACAATTTACAGTCAAGGTGTCACACAAAAAAAAGGGGGGAAAAAAACTCGTTTTGGCTGTACAACGCTAAAGAATCCTTTATTTAAAAGTTCACTATATAATCTGTGTTCAGTGTTCAGATACTTTATGATGAATCCACAGAACTGTAAATACGCCAAAACACCGGAAGAGAACTTAGTCATTTGATTGGGTGAGTGGGAGGGATGGGTGGAGCTATGCAAAAAGTACAAGCATTCCCTCCCATCTCTCGCCAAAGGTAAGCACATAAGGCTCCCTATTCTCAGAATGTTGTGACGTTTTTACAAAATAAATGCTTGCATCTGGTTTTGAAACCAATATGTATGAAAAAAAGGGTCAAAAGGAGTTTAACCGATCTTGAGTAATTGCAAGAAAGAGACAAGTTTAAAGTGGTCTGTTTGTTGAATTTGGGACAGGGGCTCTGGCATTATTCTCTTTTCATAATTTTTATCAAATCATCAAAAATAAATGTGCTGAAGACTAAGCTTTTGTCTGGGGCACGGGTTTAGCAATTTAGTAAATTTGTCTCATAATATATGGTGTGGCTCTTTCCCAAAATAAAATTAATATTTTTTGCTTTTATGGCTCTTTGATTCAAAAAGGTTCCCGACCCCTGACCTAAGCCATCCTCTTTAAAGGTATTCCTCACCTCAATATCTTTTTCACCCCAGGACCCGCTCTTTGGTTTCCCTCACAAGCCTTCTCTTCAAGATCAACTTTTCCTCTATACCGGTCCCACAACTCCTTTTCACCGTTAAATTTTGTGTTGCTGTTTAAATAAACGATCATTCTAGTGGGGTTAAACCACATCACTTTTGTCTCGCGTTTGGGTCCATCCGACACCACATGACAGTACCACTTATTCTACTGTATTTAAAAAACGTTTTCCTCATTTTACAATTTCATTTTCTTAAAGGTCAGTGTGTATTATTTGACCACTAGATGCCGCTGTATCGTGTCATGCAGCCAAGAACTTGTGGTAAAAAACACGAGGAAGAATACAAACTACAAATATTAACCTGACCAAATCTCATCATGTTTTTTTTTTGCCCAGTTTTTGTTTTTTTGTCGGGTACATAGCAGCAAGATAGTGGATAATTATGTCAGCTTCCTCTAGGTACAGCTCCTGCTACGTCATTTAAATGACAAATTTCTGGACGTTTGAGTATTTAAGAAAACGCAAAAAAAAATCCGAATAATACAGTATAGCAAAATATGGAAAAACAATGTTTTTTACACTTATTGCCTAACTTTACGTGTGTTTTTCCCCCAGTTTTTGTTTTTCCGGGTACTCATCACAGAAAGATGGCAGACATTTGCCAGATTCTCAACCATGGGTATTTAAGAAAATAAAAATAATTCCAAATGATACAGTATAATAAAATATGGAAAAATAATACTTATTGGCTCAATTTACATAATACTTTTTAAATATTTTCTACATTAGGTTTTATATTTCACTTTATTCTTTAAACAAATAGTTCTGCTTAGTTTTGTAACTATGTAAAAAAAACATTCATAAACTGAAAAAGATTCAACACCTCTTAAAATGAGAAGCATTATCTGCCACGTTTTTTTATTTATTTTCTTATTAGCTGGTATATTTTTCAACCTGGATAAAATGAACACTTTGAATATTGAAAAACACTCCAAGGGATTATTCAGATTTAAAAGATCTAATTTGAGATGCATTTTTATTCTCTTTGATATGAATACTTTATGTTTACATGGCATTTGATTTTTACCTCTTAAAAAATCTATAATCTAAGACCTGTGATCTATAAAAAAAAAATCAAAGATCAACAAAAATCTCATCTCATCTCATTAGCCGAACCGCTTATCCTCATTAGGGTCGCGGGGGGGCTGGAGCCCATCCCAGCCATCTCCAGGCAGTGGGCGGGGGACACCCTGAACTGGTTGCCAGCCAATCGCAGGGCACACAGGGACAGACAACTCATTCGCTCATTCACACCTAGGGACAATTTGGACCGGCCAATTCACCTGAAATGCATGTTTTTGGAATTGTCCCTAAAAGTAAATGGTTTCTCTCAAGGGTAAAACTTGAGATTGTATTAGGATGAAGAAAAGAACACACTCTGAGTTGTAAATTAGGTTTTTGATAGCACCTCTATCAGAGGCGCGTGCTTCCAAGATCTGCTTCCACGATCGGCTCAGGAAAGAACCATTCCCCCAACGACTAAAGACTCATTTACTTGGGAACACGCACATAAAACCACACATCTGATTGGGGGCGGCAGTGGCTCAGGAGGTAGAGCGCTCGTTTCGGGATCAAGAGATCGCAGTTCGAATCTCGGCTCCTCCGTGTTACATGTTGAAGTGTCCTTGGGTAAGACACTGAACCCCCAATATGCAGGTTAGTGCCTTACATGGCTGCACGGCCGCTATTGGGAAATGTGAAGCACACTGTAAAGCGCTTTGGGAAGTTTTGACTTGAAAAGCGCTATGTAAATTCAGATCATTTCATTTAATTTCATTTCATTAAGCGAGATCATGTGAATAAATCCGGTTCAGACAGAAAACACATGTTTAAATGAAGTGAATGCGTCACTGTAAAAAGAAAGGAATGTAGGGAGGAAAGCTCTTCCCCACACTCCCCAGCACCAAAGCGAAGGCCATCTTGATTAATAGTTAGCAGGTCCCTAGAGGATACAATTGTTGTAAGAATACAAACAGCACCTGGATATAATCTTTTTCCCCATTAAGGTACTTTTTAGGATAAAAAGCATACAAAGGAACTTACATAATTATAATTTCCCTTACAGCTTCAACAATATTGGGGTGATTTTGCAGGTTTTAAAAAGTACAAATGACAATTTTATTTTTTCGATTTTCTTTTTTTTTGCTTTCTTTTTTCCTCGTCAAGACACAACACATAAAGGATTGTTTGTTCCCAGATTGAGCTGGTATGTAGACTCTCATACCTCAAACTAAGTTTCCCCCTCAAAAGTAACTGAAAACCAATTGATCCATTCCCCACTTCCCAAAGTCTCACAAGATAACCTTAAATAGCTTCTTCCTGATAACTAAAAACACATTCAAATACTCAACAAACATAAGAAAGAATACAGTAAGATGAATGAGTAGGATAAAAAGGATATTAACGAAATAAAACGTTTGTGGGATGTGGTGTGTGTGTGGTGTAGGAGGAGTGAGGGAGCATTAGAGAGCATGATAAAAAACACACATACGCAACACAAAGCCGGGGATCAGGTCCGTGAGTGGGAACTGTATGTGCTAACTGGGACACCGTGGTGCTGCCGGTGAGCGGTCTCAAGCACTAAGTCTTTTGGTGGTAGCCTTTAGAAATTATCGTGACTTGGATTTTCTCGCGAGGGTTGGAGAAGGTTTTTCCTCAAAAGGCTTTTGAATTTCGAATTGCAGTAGCTTAGTGTACTTTATTTTCAAAAATCAATATATTCCTTGCAGCTTTTCTGCATGTTAACTGGTGTAATGAAATGTACTAACAAAAGAGGAAGGAATGACCTTTTGTGTTGCAAGCAGCCACCATGTCGAGCTGAGCATGCGGTAAACAGAATTCTTACCAGTTGGCAGAAATGTCACGATAATGTGCAAACAAGCTTGATGAGCGCCATTTGTCTGCTTTTGTTTTAGATGACATTTGAACCGTCAGTTACATGTTTTTCCGCCGATGGCTTGGCTTAACGGTTGTGTTTATTCCCAACATCTGAAGCAAGATTTAACCCTTAACAGTCCTAAATTGGGCTAACGGCACTTGCCTAGACGGATCCTGGTTTCATTTTGTTAGCTTCTTAATTGAGGTGTAAAGGAGAAGGCTTTTTCCTCCTCCGCATGTTCAAATCTATATCCGGGCCAGAAGACTAGATGAGTAAAACAATTACTGGAGCAGAAAAGCAGAGGTTTTTATTACAATTTGAAAAAAAAAATTAACAACAGAATATATGCAGAGCTGAGTGTCCTTCACAAGAGTCTTGACAAAATGGCTGACTGTTGTTTTTAAAAGGAATGAGAGTGGTTTGAAAAGCACGAACCCCAAAGTGCGTAGAAAATTCCCCAAACCCTGTTCTCACCCCAGTCTTGTTGGGTTTTGCAGTTTGTTTGACCAGATTTAGACTCAAGGCATCTTTCTGACAGCAAATTAGATATCACATGAAATAATTTAGAGACTGTATAACGACTGAAATAATAAATGCATTGAGACATCAATTTAGTACATCAAAAGGACAGTGTATATTATTTTACCAGTAAATGTCGTTGTATTGTGTGCTGCAAGGAAAAACAAGTGCTACAAAGCACAAAGAAGAATAGAAACTACAGAGACTCACCATTATTCCCAGTCTTTCTTTGGCCCAGACTTTCACTAGGTTTTCGGGGTTACACGTAGCAGCAAAATAGCGGTCAATGTCAGCTCCCTCCAGGTGAGCCTCATTTCACGTTAAATTAATAAAAAAATTGACCTACGAGATCATTTTTTTCAAATAAAATCTATATTGTTTTAGGAAGCACTATATAAAACACATTGTCCCTTTAATGAACTCTGGTGCTTCATCAATGTTGCTGCTTCTGGATCTCGGTGTTGTCTTTGACAATGTGGACCACAATATCTTGTTAGATTGGCTGGAAAAAATGGATCGGTCTTTCAGGAACTGTCCTCTCATGATCCAGATCCTACCTCTCAGATAAGACGCATTGTGTTAGATACGGTGATATGACCTCTGAGCCTTTTAGTGTTACTTGTGGCATTCCGCAGGGCTCGGTACTTGGTCCCCTTCTTTTCAGCATTTATATGCTTCGTTAGGTGATATTATACGCGAATAGTTTTTCTTTGCCCTCATGTAGGTTTCAGATCAGGCGATGGCGCAATGGTGGCCTGTACAGCTCTTTTAGACTTTTAATGATTAAGGTCTATACAAACAAACATGACTAGACTTATCTTTAGGTTTCATTCGAAAGCCATTTTGCTATTTCAGGATTTCAAAAGGCTTCTGTGATTATGATATTTGTGTGTAGATTTTGCTTATCTTTTTTTAAAGATTCTGTGATCAAACTCATCCATTAATTGTATGCGCGGCTTATCCTCACTAGGGTTGCATGGCTGGAGCCCATCCAAGCCGACTTTGGACATTGGGCAGGGGACACCCTAAACTGGTTGCCAGTCTGTCGCAGGGCACATAGAGGGACAACTCACTAACTCATTCACACCTAGGGAGAGGCCAATTCACCTGAGATGCATGTTTTTGGAAGTTGGGAGGAAACCCACGCAAGCACGGGAGAACATGCAAGCTCTGCATGGGTACGCTGCGGTAACAGGGATTGAACACTGGTTCTCTGCACTGTGGGGCTGCATGCCAACCACTCATCTGCCGTGCCACTCCGTGGGCTCCCACACCAACAGCAACCCTGCTGAGGATAAGCAGTGCAGAAAACAGATGTATTTGTAATAAAAAAACAACTTTGTCAACTGGTTGAGCTCCCTTCTTGACATTGTACAATCTTTGATATATACCAATACTCTTCAGTATTCGCTATACTGATACCAAGCACCATCACTATTACCACTTTTGAAAAATAAATAAAACAATAAATAAAACAATTCTTATACCATTCTTTTCAGAGAATGGTATAAAATAATTGATGTAAAGAGGAACAATCTTAACCCAATCATTTCCTGTTTTTGTACTTTCAAACACACCGCTGTGTGTTTAAACTCAGACAACAGAAGGGGACCCTCTTTGATTGATTAAAACAAAGATGTACTTTAAATAACACCTAGTTTAGGCTAGCGGAGACAGCTTTGCAGTACCTGACCGCCCACCACTTTATCGACTAGCACACAAGTGTTTCCAATCCAATGTCAGTGAACACTCATCATTTAGCACCTTTTATCCCGTGATCGACACTTCAAAAGCCTCCGTCGTCCTCAGAGAAATCCAAACTGCGCTCAAGATGATCTATGGCCAACAAATGAGCAGCCCGATTAATAAACTCCGCCTCTTGCCGGCACTCTTGGCCTCTCTCCAATCTGTACATTGACGGGCTATACTCAATGCCTGCTAATTTACCGTCGTTTAACGCGCTGCTCGAGCGGCGGACACCCGAGTTCCTTACCTGAAACAAGCACAACACTCCTGAGGGCCTGAGCCGCGATGGATGGCTGCATTTTCAGGTATGATTAAACCAGCAGCTATCATTATGATTACTGCTTTTTTAAAATCATTTCTTCGTCATTTTGCCATTATCATTCTTGTTGCTATTATTATAATTATTATTGAAAGAACAGTGTGGTTCCAGCACACACGTGTCCTCCAAAGGGCACCAGGTTGCAAATGGACCGGAGGATCTCCACATCTGCCTCTCATCACCCTGGTCTTCATTTGGAACACAGTATATAACGACTGCGCTGACAGCAAAAGCTATCATAACATTGCATTCCATTTTTGATGTTCCTGCCTGCATTTGCTTCAAGATCCCTTGACCCCCATCCATCCGCGACCCAAGGCCTTCCCGTTTCATGCCTACCACGAGTTTTCTCCGGACTGTATTTTTTTCCCTCCGATTTCTGATCTTTTCAGATTCAGATCAGATATACTATATTGTCATACGTGTACACGTGTATACAGAACGAAATGTCGATACATCTGACCCGCAGTTTCCTTAGGCGTTTTGAAGGGTTTAGCCTTTAGCCTAGCGGTTAGCCCAGCCCGACAACCTCGCTTCCTCCTCCGGTCATACCGCTCTCTTGCCACTCTGCTTCGCTGCTTTGTAGGCCGCTGGGTCTTGTTGACGTAGCAGTCCGAGGCTAAGTAAACACTCCTGAGTGGTCGTAGCACCGAGCGCTTGATTTTTGGATGATCGCATATCCAGCAAAAAAAAACTGCCATCGTATATTAATCTGCGGTTTGAGTTGACTTTGTTCACCGTCAAAACTGTAGCGAGCCGATGTAGCCGCAGCCAAACAGGGCGCCGCGAGTTTTCCTATGAAATGAAAAATTTTAAGCGTAGTTGTTAGAACAACTATGTTTTAATTTTTACTGAGCACTTGTGACATGATTTAATTTCCAAGGAGTTGGGGTGTGCGGAGGTCTGTGGTACGATAAGAATGTATTTACCACTCTTTTCGAGACCAATACTCTTGAGTGGTTTTTAATGTTGATACCAGACACTATAACATAACCCCCAGCTCCTAAATATGGCCAAAGTAATATGTTTACTAAATATTTTTTAAGTTAATGACAATGTCATATTTCTCTAATTTCAAGTTTGTGATTGTATAATAGCAACTACAGCAGATTATTCTAGTGTTGCCCACCAACAATAACTTAAAACAGGGTCTCAAACTTAGTTTACTTGGGGGCCACAGGTCCTGGGTTCTAGGTGAGGTTGGGCCAATTCAGGTTTTCCTACAGAAAATCTTTCATAAAAGATTCTACTGAGACAACCAACACACTTGAGGGTCTGCAACCCAATGGATGGCTGTATTTTACCACCAGCCATTATTATTCTTACTGCTTATTATTTTCATCATTATCGCTATCATTATCATTGTTATAATTACTGTTATAAGCATTGAAATAGTAGAACACTTAGCATCCACGCCTACCAGCTCAGTAGCCTAGATGGTAAGGCGCCCGCTTTGAGACTGGGAGGTTGGTGGTTCGCGCCCCGGCCGAGTCATTCCTAAGACTTAAAAAGTGGTCGGCGGCGCCCTCTGTTGGCTGCGGCTGCATCGGCTCGCTACAACGGGTCAGGTGCAATCGACATTTCGTTCTGTGTACATTGTTACACAGAATGACAATACAAGGAAATTATTATTATTATTATTATTATTACCTGTCATCAATCACACCTGGCTCTCATGAGGAACCCAGTACATAATGACTGTGCAAATAGCAAAAGCTGTCAGATTGTTATGTTCCATTATTTCATGTCTCTGTCTGCACTTGTTTCCGGATACCATGATGCCAATCTTTACTTGACTCAGGACTTCCTGTTTCTAACCAGTTGAAGGTTTTGTCTGAACTTTGTTATCGAAGGGACTGCTCATCCTTTTCAGACATTACTTTGAAAGCTACCCGGAATAAAATGAACAAATGGAAAAAGAAAAGGACAACTTCCAGCAGACAATATACCGAAAAGGTTGGGGAATCATGCTTTGGAATAATGCTCAGAAGTTTGAATTCTTACCGAGTAGTAGCTGTATGCACAAAGTGCATTAATATAAATTGTGATTTTCTGAGGCACACTTGTTTGCCATGGCACCTGGGTTGAGAAACATTGTTTTGAGGTTTTGGAACGCACAATGGGGTTGGTATCAGCAGTTTCTATAATCGAATTAGAAATTGGAATACAGTATTTGTCAATAAATGTGTCTTGTTTTGTTCAGTAAGAACTTGTTGGTTATTCCCGCGTATACCGGATTTTGCAAATTTGATATTTTAATGTATCTGTACGACTGAGTTAAAACAACCCTAAAACGTTTTTAAGGTGCTGATCAGTTTCCAAACAATGAGGGAATGCAAATAATTGGATCAATTTTTGTTTAATGGATGAATGTGGGGACTCTTCATGGCATTGTTTGCAGGGTAAACCCTGCTATATGGTTTCTGTGATGACTTCGACAAAAGCCTGGCAATCACGTTACTAGATTCAGAATTTGCCAACATGTCTTAGACTAAACCCACTTTAATTATCAAAAGGTATGAGTTATTTTTCACAAAGTAGAAAATCAAATCAGGGTTTTCCAATTAAATTGGGTGTAGTATTCCGCATACTTTAACAATTACAGAAAATATTTGATGTATTTTGTGACAAAAAAAATGCTCTTTGATAATGTGGTCATAAGAGGAATGGAAAGCTTTTAAGTTTCAGCCTTTTAGCGCGACCTTATTTTTATCTTAGCTTCTCAAATCATGGTTTTCCGGCATTCAAATGAGACGCTACTGCCATCGTGTGGCTATTTACAAAAAACAGCTCAGTTCAAATCCTCACAATAACCCCGAAAATAGCAGGACGTAGTGTTAAGAACCAAGGTGGGAAAAATATGTTAGTTGTGTAGTGCCGCTCCCAGTATTGATACAATATACAGGGATCAGAATGGAGATTTTCACTTTCAGCTGAAATAGCCAGGGTCCAGGGGCCGCAGGCCCCGGCCAGGTCCAGGGCGGAGCCCGGTGGGGGGCTCAGGGGGGCAAACCCACCCGAAGCCAACGGCATTTATCTTATTTGCTATGTGAAAATTGCACTACAATGAATTAAATCCAACAAAACAGAAACCATGTATTTTTTTCAGTTTTAAGATGTTTAAAACAATTGGGGGATTACAATGTTACAACCATCACCATTGTTGTTGTGTTTTGATGATGAAGATGGACCTTGTATTTAGCTACTAATCAACAATATATATGAAAATATATACATTAATAACCATTCATCCTTAATTTGAAAATAGAATTCACAAACTGAACATGCTTAAAGAAAATACATGTCAGTCTGTGACAGTCTTCTCCAGCCATGACCACTTAAATTTATTCTTGATTCCTTTATCAATCTCGGAGACAAAAGCCTCGTCTTCTTTTCTTAGTATTTTCATATTTACTTTTTCAAACACTCATTTCAGTTTGAAAAGACCGGAAGGAGCGCCATGTTTGAGAAAGCCAATGCTCTGAACAAAAGCTCCGCTGATTGGTTATCAGCGAACATATCGACCAATGGTAGGAGTCGATCTATTTGTTGTGTGTTATAGATCTAATGCGCTGCGCTTCTTTTTGCCGATTTTTCTCGCTATCTCCAACTGCTAACTTGGGGTGATGAAACAGTCACGTATCATACCTCACCCCCCCAAAATATTTTCTCATCGAATTTAGACGATTTACGGGAATGACCTCTGGGGTTCAAAAACAGCGGAAATCCGCGGATCCGCGGAAAATTCTGATCCCTAAATATAGGATTTTTCAAAAATGCATTTAAAAAAGCATTGGGGACATTTAGTGTCCTGCTTCAACCACCATCGAACGACACACGAGAAATTAACTTCCAGTGGAGCAGAAAAACGGCAACTGGAAAGCTATTAGTATAGCTAAGCCTTAAGGGATGCAGTCGGTGTGTGTGTTTTCAAGTCCTAGACAGCGATGTTCCATTAGTAACATGTTTGCGCACCTCCATCATGAGGTCAGAAATTGGCGAGGCCATTGGAGTCAAAAACTACACAAGAGGACCTTGGAAAGAGTCCTGGGGCTGAAGGTGCGGATGTTTGCAGCGTTGCACAGCATTTTGCAAGAATACACATTTAGCATCTTTAATGTTACGGGGTCATGAGAGGTCCAAAAAGAATTAAATGAAAGGTATTTTACAATGAGAGGTAACGATAAGATATGATGAAATAAATCAGGGCCAAAAACCTTTTCCTGGCAGATTTTATTTTCAGTTGACATTTTAGAAAAAGAATCCAAGGATTTTGCCTCCTGTATGTTTCCGTCTGGCCTCTTCGTGGTCCATGATGCCAGCTGAGGTGGTCAGTACAATGTATCTGGGGGGGAAGGGAAGACATTCCGTTTAACCATACTGTAACACATAGGCAGTGAGAACACATTTTACACAACCTTACTTGCCTTAACTATTGCCACCTCCTTAAGGTGTTCTTTGGTTTCTTTAGGTTTTTTTTTAATCTGACATTAATCGGCAAGGCCAACATATCCAAGATCAAGATTAAAAGCTGGGGGAAATAACTAGAACCCTATTAAGATTTTGATCGTTAGATAAATGTCAGTTTTACTGCACCAGTATACCTGCTGTAACTACAGTGTATCACTAGAGTACAGCTGCTGAGATTTCATTGTAATGTTTAATTGAACAACACTGAAAAAAACATTGCTTTGACACTATTAAAAATAGTCTGTGGAAAGCTTATACAACAGTGTAAAAATTCATATCTTTATTCTCTGTTCCAGTATTTCACAGTACATGCTTAATTTGGCCGCTCCCCAAATTGATTTCTTACACTTAAAGGAGAAGCCCCCTAAAGTAATTTAACTATTATATAATGACAATAAAACCACTCATCCCACTATTATGCATTCCATGTTATTTGTAGATCTATGATTGTTTTCTTCTAGTCAATTCTGTCATTTCAGGGCAAGTTAAACCCAATTGGGTGGTTTTATGAAGATGCGACACTTGGCGGATTTTCCCTTTACCGGAGTGGTTCTGGTCCCAATTAACTGCAGAAACTAAGGGATCACTGTACTAACTTGTGGCCAGGAGTTTTGCTATTAAAAGCTTTATCTTGAGGGGGGAAAGATAATTAAGCTAGTCAGACTTTAAATCAAGTAAAAGCATTTTTTTCCTCCGTGTTCCATCAAATATAATAAAATCTGCAAAAATGTGAGTTGTGTACTACCTTTACTGTCATACGTTATGTCACACTTTGCTATTGAGAATTTCTGGTGAATATGCAAGAAATGAAAAATCTGATGAAAAGTCAAGAGGGCATAAAATCATCAGCTTACGAGTTTATGCAACCATGGTCACACAGCTCCACATTCTTAGTACCGGTGCAAGCTGAGCACTACCAGATGGCTTCGGAGATGTTCAAAAATGTTGCAAGGCTATTTATTTTGGTAGAACCCAACAAGCACAGATGGCTTAATAGTGCTACGGTCCAACACATGCCAAGACTGAACTGTAACTTTTAAAGCTTTGTGTTGGCAAGTACAAAGACTTCAATAAAGTCAATACAAAGCCTATAGATTCCAGCCCTCTGCACTCAAAGTTCATTGGTCGTGTTGCAGAATTGAGCAGAGGATTTAACATACATACACTCCCTAGAATGTTTTCCTTTACATTTAGGATGCATTCGTAAGATGTAAATATTCAAAAACAATTGGTCAAAAATCAACTGAATTAAGAATCAGTACACCAATATATCTCTTTTTTTAACGATACAAGTTTACTGTTAATGAGACATAATCTGAATGCCAAATTTTGCGATTCTCACCCGAACTGTCTTGAAGGCAGAAGGTTGTTCTGCCACTTCTCCAAATCCTTTAGCTGGAGATCAAAACGTGGACTGATCACGCCACACTGCAAAAAAAGCAAAATTAGATGTCAGGTTATGAATGGTGCCTAAATACACTTAACAGGGACTTGCTTTGTAGGGGTGGGGAAATCTCATTTTTCCCCATAGTTTCCCCCCCTCACAGAGTCAATATTTGTATCTATTGTTTTGATTTCAAGTTGAGTTCAACACAAGTTACAACATGTGGAATACAGCAATTAGCAGTAGAAATCTGTGGGTACCTCATTATTTAAAAACAGTCGTGGGCCAGGTTATATAATTGATCACAAACCAGCAAAGGTTTTGTGTAATAGATTTTCCCATCACAAGAAAAAAAAACTGTATTTACAATAATTGGAATTCAAACAAAGCAGAAGAATAGAATCGATTTCCACTAAAGGTTGTGAAAAACGCACACAATCCAAGTCAGAATGACCACTAAAGTATCTGAAGGTTAAAAGTGTTTATGCTATTATTTTCAATTAATATGAAAATGTGTCACTGAAGTTTTAAATTCCATTTTTGGGTATCACGTGTATCAAAAGATGACACTGAAGCGTTCAAATTTGGGCCAAAACACAGAATTTCGGTATTAATCTGGGTGCAAATCAATAGCCCATATTAGCAATACTATGGTACTAATAAACGTCATGTATAGCACTGAATGTGACGTGTATTAGTTGTCTTTGACAGAGTCCATCACCAGTATTTGAGATAAAAGCAAGTCACATTGTAGGGTGCCAACATTCTCAGGCAAATTTGGCACGTTTCCTTGGTTGATAAAACTGGCAATGCAGTTAGCATTCTGGGGAGGGGGCACTCAAATGTCTTGCATGAAAGTTTTGCATGACACAGTATCGTTTTAATCTTGTGTTTTTCAGAGAGCAAACCGTTCCCGCACATTTGCGTTTGAATGAGCCGTTTCTTGACATAACCCGGCCAGGTCTGTTTTAAGTGTCTTGTCAAAAACAAAACCTTGCATCCTAGTATGATTTCTACGTTATTTGACATGTTCTAATAATCGGAGTATGTACGTCTTTGAATGTATTTAGATTTGTTCACATTGGAATTTTGATACATCCACGTTTTGTAGACCATTTCCATAGCCAATCTCAAGCACGTTTTAAGCACCTTTAAGACCAATTTTCCTCCAACCAGTACTATTAAAAGAAATCCGGTGTAAATCATGTATTTTGTCAAACCACCAATATTTCTGCAATTTACATATGTTATTTTTAATCTTGAGTACTATAAAATAGAATATACCTTTATTGTCATTGTTATAAAATGGATTAACATTGTGACAACGAAATTGAGCATGACACTCCAGTTTCGCACATTCACAGTGAGGTAAAAAAAAACAAGAAGATAAAGGAACAAAGAAGGTTATATGGGCCCTTTTTTAGCTTAACACAGCTTGCATATAATGTTATGTTTTAGTTTCCTCTGCAGTAAACGTTACAAAAAATTAACATGTGTGTTTGTATAAAAAGCTGTGTACAGCACCGAGTGAACAGTTGTGCCCGCAATAATGCAAAGGGACATATGATTGTAAATCTAGTAAAACAATAGTTTATTTGTGGATCTTAGTTGTGTAAATCACTGCCCATCTTGGTGTAACTTCAGTTGCCTTGCAATTTACTACTAGGAAATGATACCCTTTTTGCTTGACTCTTAATGAATATCCGTTATCCATAATCCTTGCACCAGTACACATTCCACATTGCCACATTTAGGTGTAGCATGTAGTACACGGTTTGAAAAAAATAAATACGATAATTTAGGATAGTCCTCTCCATGACTCAGCTTACATATGACTAGAAAGTGCCAACCCTCCCTCCAATTGAGAAGAGTTGGATTTCATTTGTGCATGCACTGCCGCAAGCCGTGTGTGGATTTGCTCCACGGTTTCCATTTTTTCTTTCTCGAGCCATCCTTCAATAAAACTGCAACCTCCCGGCATCTCGCTGTGATTTACTTGTTGTGATGCACCCACATGTTGGAGGCAATGATGTTTCACAGGACAACGCCATACAAAGCACAGCAATCGCGGCTTCGGTGTCATTTTAAGCAGACTGACTTCTTATTTTTCGTTTAACGCATGGTCTTTTGACTCAGACTGAAAAGAAACATGGCGAGAATTTGAGGCCACTTTACCGAAATTCAAGCATTTTCCTGACTTTGAAAACATTAAAATTCAAGCAATTTCCAGGATTTAAGCTCAGGTACCACAATTAAGTATAAGTTTACCCAACCCCTACTAACCACATCGACTTATTCAAACGCCTTGATCGTGTTTAGTGTTCCTTTTGCATTATTGCGGGCACAACTGTTCACTCTGTGCTGTACACAATCAGCTTTTTATATAAACACAGACACGTTAATTTTCTGCAACGTTTACTGCAGAGGAAACTAAAACATCATATGCAAGCTGTGTTAAACTAAAAAATGGCCCATGCACAGGAGTTAGAATTGACCAGTCAATTTTCCAGCTAGGATTGATCACGCAGAGAACATTTGAGAAAACTCAAACCACTGTATTCATCGATCCCGGCTGACCGGCTTTGTCAAAAAAAAGCCCACTTGGGCAATACGTGCCTGACATTCCACTTAAAATCAAAGTCATTTGACACACCGTTACACCCAAATACGTTCACACTCACTGGGACATGCAGTCCACGGACATCATTCAAAACCAAATCATTGCAATCGAGCCTTCTATTACAAGTGGTTGGAAATTAATTGTAAATACCCTGATTTAAAAATACAAAACACCCAAGAGGCTTTGCAGAAGTTTTAAGATGCTTAAACTTTATTTAAAAATAAACATCTACCACCAGAACATCTAAAAGTGACATTGTAAAACCCAAGAAAACATTTGCAATAAGTAATAAGCAGCATTTTTGAGCTTCAGATACCGAAGAATATTTGAATTCAATTTTTGTGCCATTTCCCGACTTTTCAGTTTCAGAGTTAGAAAAATATTCAACATGAATTGAATTCTGAATTTGATTATTAAAAATTCAACTGATAAAATTGTGGTTTATTACTGAGGGATTTCGTTGAGGTGCATCAATAGTTTAACAAATTGTACCCCTTTACCGCAATGTAACAGAATCATGAGGCACCCAAAGAATGCCAAATATAGTTAAGATATTAAGGGTGGGGAGAGATGCTTAAATAACGATTCAAATGCATCTATGCGAAGGTGCTGATCCGTTTTTATATCACGATTCTCAATAATTGCGTTTCTAATAGTATTGCCTTTCGATATAATTGGTGATTGAGATTTTTTTTACAGAAATAATACTACTGTGAAAGTATTTTAAAAAAATCTACATAAATACCGATACAGTAATAATAGACATACTGCGAAAATTCCACAACAGAAGTATTAGAAAACAACAACATAAATACTACAAAGATACTAGATATTAAAAATAAAATGCACTATGAAGTTCCAGGAAAAAAACTAACTACAATAATACTACTGCAGTAATAACCACAAAAACAGAACTACTGTAATACAACTTAATACTACAAACAAACCCAAAATTGACTGCCAAAAAAAAAAAAAAAACAACTACAGCAATACAAATAAACTAAGTGAGATTTACTGCATTAAACATGACCCATTACATTTTCTTTAACAACGAGTGTTTTAAAGCCAATTATTAAAGACCAATTCCGTTAGAAATATAAATAAGTATAACGTATTTAAGATTCCAAAAATATATTGACAAAATTGGAAAAAAAAAAAAGGTTTCCAGGATGGGCCCCATTTTAAGGAACCCAATACAACCCCACTCCCCAAGTAGTTACCCCACCCCTGGTTCATGTTGAAAAACATGCCTACACACACACACTTAGCTTCCCTTTACTTTCTCATATTTTAACATACCAGATATATCACCCCCAAAAAAATAAAAAATAAAAGAAAAATCGATTCAGGGGAGAAACACTGGTTTTAATAACTGCATAAAAAATAATCATGAATCGATTTTTTTGTCCAACCCCTTGAATATAAAGCAGGTCGATAGAAATATACATTTTTCCCCTTTGGAATTGAACACAGCAATTTGAAACCAACCAATTTGGATTACATTAACATGGACGGATTGAACAGATTGTAAAAAACATAAATACAGGATAATTAAAATCCGTTTAATCCAATGATGCATACGTTGATCTAATATTAACCAGATTTCAATATTGGATCGGGAAACTCCAGCAAGGCATGCAACAAAATTCAAACTCATAACAGCAGCGTGAGCAGTTATTTACCTTGTTCAGCCTTCCTGTGAGATTGACGACTATTTTCCCGGCTCTGTGGTCATCAATGATCTCAAACTCACCAATGTAACCTGGTACATAAAATTACATTAAAAATTAATGTAATTTGGATTTTTTTTTTTAAATGAATGACACAGGGAATGATTCTCACCGTGCTTCATCATGACAGTTAAGAAACGCACTATGACCTTGGAACATGGCCTGATGAGGACCTGTCGTTTCCCACGCTTCTCAGCATTGTTGATGCTTTTCAATGCATCTGCGAGAACGTTCATGCGCACCATGATGCCTTAAGGAAATACAAATATTAGATGAAGACATGTTGGGTTTACTTTCCAAAACAAGTGCATAATCTTATTGAAAGTGAAATTAAGTGATTATGTTCAGCTTCGAGGAATTCTATGTGGTAGTGAACCCCTGATTTTATTTCTTAGAGTCCTAATATATGTGACTTGACTAACGGCGACCACGCAAGAAATCAAATTTGAACATTTACCGGGGCTTATTTAACATGTACTCCCCGACATAGAAGTCTCAATAAGATTCAGAGAAAGACGAATCACTTATGTACTTCCTAGATTTTATTTTACAAACCCAAATTAGCGCAGTCCATTTTAAAACGAATGTATTCACGAATGATGCTAAGCTAGCAGTAGGTAGCTGTGAGGTACCATACGATTGCAAACATTTAGCAGACGCTACAGAAAAATATTACAGCTTTTCTCTACAAGGCTTTAGAAAAGCGTTCCGTTTTCAGAAACTTAACTGTTATTTTTTGTAAATATTTGCCAACTGCAGGGAGATCTTAAGGCAAGCACCGCTCGGCCCGGACAGGACGGATGGCATGTAGAAGTCACTCAAACGATAACTTTGAGTGATAAATGTTCACAATACGCACTTTACAAGGTTACTACATAACTAAACTACATTTTTATTATCACAGTGGAAAGATTGACCGTAAGATGAAAAAGATATTAAGTGGATTGTGTGTGACAATTGTAGAAGACATCTCACCGGTTCTGCAATATGGCGGAAAGAGGAAGTAGTACGTGTTCGCAATGCATTATGGTAAAGGTGCAATCGTCTCCCAGTATCAATAAATCCCTATTTTCTGGCGGTCGGTAACAATATCTACTGTTATATTTTAGTTATTTAAATAATAAACACATTTTTTATGCTTTTTAATAATTAATTTTGAAATAGTGAATTAAATATTTGTGTGGAGAATACATCGTTGTATTTTTACTTAGCGCCATCGAGTGGTAAGAAAGAATAACTACATACTGCGGATCTTACTTTTCGTAGCGAAAAGCGAATTTTTATATGTAATTAAAATCTTATTTTCATATAATCTTTTGACGAGTTATTATTTCATGCGGAATGACAGAGGGTAATGAGGAAAATATTTTTACAGCTTAAGGTTTAAACATCACATATACAAATGGAAGAGTAATGCATTAAATAGTATTTGGTACTTAAGACTGTACAGTATTTACTTATTTCACAGTTGTGGTCTTTTCTCTATTTACACATTTTTATATAGAATTATTCAAATTGATGTGTTCCAATGAAACCAAAATTATTTGTTTTCGCCCTAAAATAAATCTTTATTGAAAACAATACATGTATCATGATATCTGTTTGATCTACATCAAAGCCAACAACGGTAGAAAAGCAATTGCTGTTTCCCGACACGCAGGTAACTATGAATTGATCTGTTAGTGTGTAGAGGGATAAAGATACATTAAGTTAACAAAGACAAAACAGTACAAATACATAAAATGACGACTGCTTGTTTGCATTGAGATGATAATAATAGGTATACATTTTATATACATATATTTGATGCTGAATCTATAGAGTTAAAGGGACGCTGTGTAATATTTGACCACTAGATGTTGCTGTATTGTGTTGTGCAACCAGAAACAAGTGCTAAAAATCAAAGGTAGAATCCAAATTACGTAGACTCAAAATGACCAAGCGGTTCTGCTTTTCTTTTCTTTTTTTGCTCAGCCTTTTACAATGTTTTTGTTTTGGGTAATAGTATTTGATATAGATACTAGGTATAGATATCCGTATGATACAGAATTCCTATCCCCCTGCAATAAAGGGCTGATATGAGAATTATCTTTAAATTCAGCGTAATATGCATTTAACTACTTGCAATTTGTAACAGCTAGTTCCTGTGTTAAATGGTCACTTGAAGACAACCAATACTTTTATTGGCCAAAGTTGTAAGTACCGGTACTTTAAAGAGACACTGTGTATTATCTTCCCGCTAGATGTTGCTGTATTGTGCAACTTAAAATTCATCCGACAAAGCACAAGGAAAAATACAAACTACGTAGAGTCAAAATGACCATGAAGCATCTTTTTTTTTTTTTTTTTTTTTTTTTTTTAACCTAGCCTTTTACAATAATTTGGGTTTTTGGGGGTACCTGTTGTAGCAAGATGGCGGACAATCATGTCTGCTCCTTTTAGGTCAGCTTTATTTTATATAAAATAAATACAAATTGCTCAACCTAAGAGTATTTAAAAACAATGCATGTTTATATAATATTTTGTGTAATTTTGTCCATTATTCAAATTGAGATCGTCTTTTTAATAAATGAAGTTGGTTTTTTTCGTTTTTTTGTTGTTGTTTTTTTACCACTGGGAGGCTCTAATGTCCCTTTACAACAAAATACAAACTGCATTGGTAAAAAAGTCATAAATGAGTTGAAAAATGTCTAGACCTTAGGTACAACATATATAAATAAACATATGTGCCAAGTTAGTAAATAAAAAAAAGTTTATTTAAAAACAAACAAACAGAAGTCACACACATTTTCACCATGCTCAGTTCAAGATTTAAGTAATTTTCTTACCCCATCCCAAGTACTGTACTTGAAACACTTACCCTGTTCAAAATTAAAGGAAAAAAACCTGACAGCAAAATGCCTGACTGTTGTTTCTTCACTTTTTTGATGGTTACTTAAAAAAGGGACACCTGACCTTGCCTCCTAACTTATAAAGTTAGCCACCATTGCTGCCCATGCTCATAAGAAAATCTGTGTTTCTTTTAGGATGCAAGCCCATCTTCCGAAGGTCAAAACCCATAGCTAGCAGCGTCTGGAGCAAAGTAAGCTCTTGTTGGGTTGCCTGGTCCATCAGAGTTGGGCAGCTCGGGTTACACTGTGGCCAATGGCAACCATCCACCAGGTGGAATGGACATCCTTTGGCCGGGGTTCGGTTGTTATGTGCCGCTTCCAAGCTTCTGTCCCAGCAGTGCAGAGCCCGTGGCAAAGAAGTTCCTCGGACATGGAAAGTCATCCAGTTGCTGAAGGAACACACAGAAAAGTAATTACAGAGATGCAAATAAACCTCTTCCCAGCCTCTATCATCACGGGACCACCTAAGGATGTCTGGGCATTGTTTACCTAAAACAGAAGGAGTAGCAGTAAAAGTTTTTACGTGGAGTTGCGTTTTTTAGAATCACAATTTACAAAAACAATATGCCGGCTGTTGTATGTACGCGTGCACAAATCGCAATTTTAGGATCACATGATTTTTGCAATCCCAACAGGATACAGGCCTTTTCAAAAGAACTGTACAAGCCATATGTGGCTGCAAGCCATTAAAATAACTGACTTGACCAAGGACATCAATAGAAATATCCCAATTTGCCTTGTCCATTTCATATCTGGTAAGTAAAGGTGGCGATCTGGTTTGGATTTACTTCAATGCCGAGTGCCCTAATAAGTGTAACTAGTTCTGTAACTGGTTTGTTAATATCTACAAATTCCAATCTTTTTCTGTCAATCGGCTGGTATAAACTAACATGAATTCCGCCCCTCTGCCTCAACAATGTGCACACAGCTAGGCATTGCATTCTTGTTTACAAACACAAAAAGGCTTTATAAGGATAACTATATTCAATCTTACCTTTTGGTGATTGCTGTATGGGAGAGGCAGGAAGGCGCAAATACTGCTCTAAAGAGTTACACAAAGAAAACAAAAAAGTGATTTTCTGGCTTGTTACTAAATAAAGAGATTCTCCGGCAGGAACCTACGTGACATCTCTCAATGAGTTCTTTAACTCTCTGCCAAGGTTCTTAATGTATTGCCACTGTTCATTGCTCATGTGCTGTCCTCCGATGTAGATGTTCTCCACCCTCAACTGTTCCTCATCATATAGCCACTGCACAACAAATAATGGGCCTGGACACAAAATAAGAAAATAGTATAGGAGTTTTAATAATAGTTCAAGTATTTTTGCTTATTATTCAAAACAATATTGTTTTAATGAATTTTTATTTTTTTTTTACAACTAGGAGGGATAGTAATAAAAAAGTCTCCTTAAATTCTAGGTAAGGTCTTTCACGTGTCTAATGGTGTGAAGTATGAAACTGACATTTATGCTACTAAATTCTGAGACATTCAAACAACCAGTGGTTCTTAACTTTTATCGTGAATATGTTTTAACCAAGCAACCCTAACCAGTGCAAAGTATTTAGGGTTTATAGATGTTTTAAAAAGTAATAAAGAAATTCATCAAGTTACATAAAAAAAAAAAGTGTACACAATTGACAAGTGTGAGATTTAAAAAAAGTCTTGCCCCGTTGCTCATTTTAAGTAATTTTTTTCCAACACAATTTTAACTAGTGTGTATTTAGTTAAATAATTGATACTGAAAATGAGCAAAAATGTGAAATATGGCAAATAACTTCGCACATTTCTTTATGATAATAATAACAACAAAATATAAAGTGTAAAATGTATTATTTCCCGATTTTTTTTTCAAATAATACTTAATAGGTTATTGAAATTATTGACTATATCATAATAAAGCTCATTTTAAAAAAAATTGTCTCTGTAAAACATAATAAAATAGTAAAAGTAATATTTAAAATCAGCAAAAGTTTCCCCGTTGTAATAATTGACATTTATATTTGCAATGTATTTCATTTATTAAAACACTTTGAATATACAGTATGTTCATACTATAAATCATTAAATGAAATGTAAAAATAAGTAGCTTTCTGAACATAACATTTTTAATTAAAAATTACTTGTATTTTCTTCAAACAATGATCCTTATGTAAATGATCAAATTAAGAATGTTTTATTAAATATCTTACCTATCCTTCTGGAGTACCCAAACATACACTTTAATAAACCTCAAAAAGGGTACCAACCCAAAAGTTGTATCAGTTCGACCGAATCTTCTGGTTTGTTTCACACAAAACGATCCATTTGTTTGGGTTGATCTAAACAAATGTAACCAGTAGTTTTAGTATAGAAAAATGAACCAATTTTGCAGACTATTAACTTAAACAAAAATACTTTTGCAGAATTCTCTTGTACAATAAACAAAAACGTTACACAATGTTTTTGGCAATTTATGCAAATAACATGGTCTTTTGTGTCACATAAACCTAAATATTGGTGTTGGGGACTGAACCTTTTCCAACCACGGACTCTGGCAACACCTCGAAAGACCAACAATTCGTTCACAAAACCCTTTTTGTTTTCAAGAGCACACACAACAGGGTCCACGGACAGACATGGCATTAATTCCCAGTAGCCACCGCCCCACCTTTTTTCCCTCCATGTGATGCTCCATTTGACTTAGGTACGTAAGAAAAGCTAACGCAACAAAATGTTTTCGGTGCTGGGTAAAAATATCACTCTGACACGCTAGGAAATAATTCTGGATCATTTATGTGAGTTGATTATTTTAAAACCAGGTTTAATGATCAGTCCTTTCTATCCTGTAACATAATTTATTCTCCCCCTCTAACACAGCAAGTTATTGTGTCAACAATGTCTTTACTCTTTCTTTTGATTCAATTTCCCTTGCCATGTAAATAAATCATAGTTTGTTTGAATCAAAACAATTTTGCATTATTTATTTGTGTGTTTATATTATTTCACTTTCAATCAGTATCCATGTCAATGAACTGCAAAATCGACAATTCAGAGCTAAAAATACAATGTGTTTAGAGTATCGCTTCCTTCATTATAAATATGTAGTATTTATCATGATCTAGTGGGAAATCATGAGCACCATCTGCTGACCGAATTAGTAACCACTGAATCATCCATCCTTCATCTGCACCGCTTATCTTCAGCAGGGTCCCAGGGCTGCTGAAGCCTATCCTAGTCGTCTTCGGGCAGTGAGCAGGGGAAACCCTGAACTGGTTTCCAGCCATTCGCAGGGCACACAGGGACAGATGAATCACTCGCTCATTCACACCTAAGGACAATTTGGACCGGCCAATTAACCTAACATGCATGTTTTTGGAACGTAGTAGGGAACCGGAGAGCCCGGAGGAAACCCACGCATGCACGGGGAGAACATGCAAACTTAGCACTGGAAGGCTGGTAGCTGGATTTGATCCCATGACCTCAGAAATGTGCCACGGACGCACTTACCACTCATCCGCCGTGCCACCCAATACTGAATAAAACAAATACAATTTGAAGCAATTTTCTCTACATTGGTTTGGCCCATTGTTCAATCAACAGCTTCAGATTGTACCCTCAGTGGTGCCCATACCCCATTTACGAACCCCTGCAATGGACAATTAATCGGCCTTACTGGTCAAGGTTGAATAGAGCTTGTATCCAAAGAAGCATTGCCACTCCTCCCCTTTCTTATATAGTCGACGACACCGATCAGGCACGGCACCATTCCACAACCTGAGAAAACACACAACTTTATTACTAATGTTATACATGTCAAGGCAAAGAAAGGGGGACGGCAGACCGAAAGGTCTCGCAAACCCTAGTTATAGGGTCACTAAATGTGAGAGGATGTGGAAGTAAAGCAACTGAGTGGAAGAAAGAGGATATCGGAAGGATGATGACTAAAAGGAAGGATGTGTTAGCCATGAGTGAAACAAAGATGAAAGGAAAGGGTGAATTACAGCTTGGATGTTTGTATGGTTAGAAGGTCTGGAGTTACGGGTGGACATGCTAGAGAAGGAGTGGCTGTGCTTGTGAGTGAGAAAGCAAAGGAAAAAAGGGTGGAGTGGAAAGAGATATCTTCCAGATTGATGTGGGAGAGGTTGAAATGGGGTGTAGAAGTATGGATGTTTATAAGTGCATATGGATCTGGTTCAGAAAGAAGCACTGAGGAAAGAGAGGAGTTCTAGAAGGACTTGTCCGAATGTGTGGAAAGTGCGAAAGAAGGGTGGAAAGTGGTAATACTAGGTGACCTGAATGCTAGAGTGGGTGATGGAATGGTTGAAAATGTGATTGGTAGATATGGAGTACCAGGAAGAAATGAGAGTGGGAAGAAATTGATTGTGTGGAAAATGAGTTAGTGATTGGAAATACATTGTTTAAAAAGAGGGACGTGAATAAGTATACTTTTGTCAGAGTGGATGGTGGTGAGATGGTGGACAGAGCACTTATGGATTATGTGGTGGTTAGGAAAGGGATGTTAAGTAGATTGCTGGATGTGCATGTTTACAGAGGTGAAATGAGTGGTATGTATGATCATTTTAATGTGGAAGGAAAATTGAGAATAGATGATGGTGGAGGGCTAGTTATAAGAGTGTGAGGGAAGAGGTGAAAATGCCAGAGTTGAATAAGGTAGAAAAGGAATGAGGGATTAAAGAGAGCATAGGGGAAGAGTATGAACGGATTAGTAGAAGAGAAATGGAGAGTGTGTAAATGGAATGAAAGTGGTTTAAAGAGGCAGCGTTGACGAGTGCAAAAGAAGTGTGTGAAATGAGAAAAGTTGGTCGAGGTATTAGGTAAGGAAGTGAATGGTGGAATGATAAAGTGTCAGAGGCTGTGCTTTTGAGTAGTGGCTGCAAGATAAGAGTGGCGATGCGTATAAAAGGGATAAAGTGGAGAAAAGGTTTGTAAAAGTGGCAGTAGAAGCAGCGAAAAGGAAAACAAATGATGAATAGTGTTGAAAGAGAGGAGTGAACTTTGAGGAAAGGAGAAAAGGGTTCTGGAAAGAAGTGAAAAGAGTAAGAAAGATTGAGTCTGGAAAGGAAGAGAACGTGAAAGATAAGGATGGTAGATTGCTGGTTAGCGGTAGTCCAGTCAGGATGAGATGGGCAGAGTATTTTGAGGAGTTGCTAAATGTGAAGGATGGGAGAGAAGTGAGAGTCGAGGCGATCGATGGTATGGAGAGAATGCCTGTGTTGGGTGATTTAAATGTGAAACCTGTAGAAACATGGGAGGTGCAAGAGGCGGTGAAAGAAATAAAAGGGGGAAGGCACCTGGGTTGGATGGTTGTACTGCTGAATGTCTGAAAAAAAGGTGGCTTTCATGGACTTGGAAAAGCCGTATGACAGAGTTGATAGAGAGGAAAGTGATGGTAATGTATGGAGTGGGTGGAAGGTTGTTGGAAGCATTGAAGAGTTTTTATGTGAACAGCCGAGCATGTGTAAGAGTAGGGTATGAGACAAGTGAGTGGTTCCCTGTGTTGACTGGTGTGAGACAGGGGTGTGTGATGTCACCATGGCTGTTTAATGTATACATGGATGGCGTGGTGAGAGAGGTGAATGCAAGAGTATTTGGCAGAGGTGTAGGGATGTTCGATAACTGTGGAACGGTGTGGCAGGTAGGTCAGTTGTTGTTTGCAGATGACACAGCGCTTGTGGCTGTTTTTGAGGAAACACTGAGAAGGTTGGTACGGAGTTTGGAAGAGTAAGTGATAGGCGTAAGTTATGTGTGAATGTTAGGAAGAGTAAGGTAATGAAGTGTTCACGTGATAAAGTGGGCGTGGCATAAGAAAAAAGGTTGCATGGACAGGTGCTGGAAGAAGTTGAAAGGTTGAGATACTTGGGTTTTGATGTGGCTGTAGTTGGTGGAATGGAGTGTGAGGTATTGCACATAGTGAATCAAGGAAGCAAGGTTTTGGGTGCCCTGAGGAGAGTGATGAGCAACAAGAGTATGAGTATGAATGTTAAGAGCGGACTGTATGAGAGTGTGATTGTGCCAAATGTGTTGTATGGTGCAGAGACTTGGAGCCTGAACGCAGATTTAAGAAGGAAATTGAATGTTTTTGAGATGAAGAGTTTGAGGAGTATGTTAGGAGTGAGAAGATTTGATAGATTAAGAAATGAAATCGCGAGAGACAGAACGGGAGTAGTCGTGGAACTGAGCAAGCGTGTGGATAAGAGAGTACTCAGTTGGTTTGGACACATGAAGAGGATGGATAATGAGCGAATGTTGAAGAGGATCTACAAAGCAGAAGTCAATGGAAGGAGACCAAGAGGAAGCCCGCGATTGACGTGGATGGATCGTGTTATGAGTGCACTGCAGGAAAGAGGTCTAAATCTAGTGAAAGCTAGAGCTCTTGTTGGTAATAGGAATGGGTGGAGAGGTGTTGTAAAAGGACATTGGGATGTTTGGGCGCGTTCTAAGGGACGGGCAGGGCACCTGTATTATGCGGCAGGGGTAAACCAGTGAAGGCTGTTAAACAAAAGAGTGCGTTGTGTCACCCTGATCTGATTGACATGGCCACTTTCTTGTGTCCTGTTTCATCTGGAGGGACGAAAGCATGACCAACTTAGGTGCCAAACTTGTTTGGGTGTTCGGGCATTTGGGTTGGCCAAGGTCCAAAAATGTTTGTGTGTGTAATTAACTCTTTTTTCCCTTTTTAATTTCTTTGTCATTGTATGTGTATGTCTTGCTGTCGGTCACCCATCTTGAGGGATATGACCAAGGTAGATAGATAGCTAGATAGATAGCTAGATAGATAGCTGGATAGATAGCTAGATAGATAGTGAGATAGCTAGATAGCTAGATAGCTAGATAGCTAGATAGCTAGATAGATAGATAGATAGATAGATAGATAGATAGATAGATAGATAGATAGATAGATAGATAGATAGATAGATAGATGGATAGATAGATAGATAGATAGATAGATAGATAGATAGATAGATAGATAGATAGATAGATAGATAGATAGATAGATAGATAGATAAATGTCAACAGATCTGGAAGGTTTTAGTAACATGCTTTATCATTCTACAGAAAAACATACAGATAGTTTAAGAATGGTGATTATATTCACCTAAGGCCGGCTTTGATGGCATCTTCAGGGGAACATGTAACCGTTTCGGGGCAGTTGGGTGATCTCTGGTGTTTACTTTCCAGAAACCAACCCGAGTCCACCAAACCTCGGACCTGTGCTTCGGCACCTAACTGCCCCAGATAATTGGCCACTCTCTCAATATTCAGCAAAACTCCGGTGCCTCCAGCGCTGCAGCAAAATTCAAATTTTCAAAAGGCGATGAAATGGAATACCTTTATGTGTTAAACATGCGCGGTGTGAGACAGGTTAAAACGTGACCTGGAGTTGAGCAGTTTCTTGAAGATTTTTATCAAACGGTAACAGAATATTCCAGGCAGTGTGAGGTACAGAACCAGGCCAGTGGGTTCACAAACATGTAGTCAAAATAGCGGGCAATCACATTATGCTAGCGGGGCGAACGACCAAGAATAAACTCTAAGGGTAGTGGAAAACTGCCTACTTAACCTTCCTTTGTCTGGCAAGTACTGATCAAATCTAAGGCCTTCTCAAAACTGCAAGCTTAAAAAAAACCCACTTAAAACTCTGTAGCTGAATTAATGGTTACATCAAAAACTCAAGTGATTATCCATTATCTGCACCGCTTATCCTCAGTAGGGTCGCGGGGGGGCTGGAGCCCATCTCAGCTGTCTTCGGGCAGTGGGCAGGGGACACCCTGAACTGGTTGTTTTGTGTAGTATTATTGTTTACTTTTAAAGCAAGAATCTTTTCGTTCTTTCTTTTTTTTTAACCAAGAGTAAATTAATTAGTTTTTTAGTCATCAATTTCTCCAAGCAAAAATACTACATTTTTAAAAAAGACGATATTTTTCAGACGTTGGGTGTCCAATGTCATTTTCAATGGAAAGCTAGTGTCAAAATGAATAAAATCTGTCAATATTTTATAAATATATTCCACAAACACAATACCTGTATAACCAGACTGCAAAGTTAACTATTGACAAGCTAAAATATTGTAAAGATTTTGTGTTTTATTTTGGTTGACGTCTACGTTCGCTTTTGTATTAGGATTCGATTTTTGAAAATCCCTAAAACAATCGTTCAAATCAATTTTTCTTTTAATTTTTTTTAAATTATCTTATTATTTGTTTTCCCCGAAACTTTGAGGAAATGCACTTTTTTGCCCCTTTTTTGGGATCTTGCAGGGTTTCTTTTTTTAATTTACCATTCAGAGTCATTTGAAAGGGTTTTCTATCTCATATTTACAAAGGTCAGAATTGTTTTCTTATATCTTTCTCAATCAAAGTACCAAAATAAAACCATCTTTGTGTCACACTTAATCGATTGATTTATGACATGTTACCCCATTAAAAAGAATTTGGATGATTACTGCCTAAACGTAATTTATTTTGACTTGAATTTTTTTTTTGTCTTTGAGTTTTAAAGACAAAGATTTTTCATTAATACTTGCATATTAATTGATCTTGGATCGAACAAGGGTGGATTCAAATTCTCATATTTGAATCTAACTGAACTGATCATTTATAAATCTAAATCAAATAGAATAAAAAAAAAATCAATATTAGTGGCTGGCCATGGACTTATCAAGTATTGGTCATAGAACAGTCGCAAACTGGGCAAGAATGTGAATCGACAAGTGCACGCACTCACTGATGTAAACTATTTAACTACAACCGTCCGTCCATTGTGAGTTTTAAGTTTTTCGCCAAAAATCAAACAGCCTGTCAATAAATTAGAATCAAAGTGAGAACTCCCTTCCCTAGCAACAAATGTCAAACAGTAGTTGCTGGTTGGTCCCTCTCCCTCACCTTGTGCCAGACAACAAAACAACCTTGGCCTGCTTGATTCCTTTGGTAATAAGGTCCTTGATGACCTCTCGGATGATGAGCGATCCCATAAAAGCATATTCAGATGCTAAAAAATTGTAAACGATGAATGCAGGAGATGTATACATTAAATTATTCGTGACAGGGGCAATTCAGTTTTGTCGAGACGCACATGAACTTGCATTTCTGTTTCGTTCTTTCTCTCTACTTTGTCTTTGGTTGTGAGGAGGAGTCAGGGCAGGACCGGTTCCACTCCAAACGTCACTGGAGCAGTAAGGGATGACTCTGCAGCATCAACACAATAGCTATTAACTTCTCACAAGTAAACCAAATGATAGAGGTTCTTACACAAAATTTGTGTTGTGCCAATAAGGATTCTCTGTAACTTGTGTTGACAAGATGCCGTGTCCTGTAAATCAAGGTATCGAAAATTAAACAGTGCTTCTTGTCTGTACTGTACCATAAGTCAAATTACCAGTTTTTGTCATGGGCCAACTTGCTGAGCCCATTAATCGAGGGATGTTTTGGTACCTGGAATCACAGGTCTCTTTGCTATAACAACACCAGCCACCTATGATTAGGGAAAACCCACATTAAATATTTGACCACTGGATAAGAAGCAGAATTGTAGTCGGAGGGTGATGCACTTATAACCTTGACACAAGCTTCTATATTCTAATTTGATGCTTTAACTGTTACAGGTTTTGTACACTGAGGAAATATCAAACCACTGGCAGAAAATTTGGCACATATATAATACAATATATTTTTTAAATTTTGAACTGTTTAAAACTGTTCTCAAGTACACGGACACTAATAAAACCATTTGAAATAGCAGATTGTACATATTTTTTCTCTTTTGAAGAATTATTCCCCACCATAACATAGTAAATTATCTTAGCTTGCAGGTGGTAACCATTTTGATTTGAATTAAGCTTTTTTTCAAGGAGATAATGACTATCAAATGTAATTAACACAATTGGTTATTGTTTGTTAGATGAGATATTGTTCTACATGCACATTTGATGAATTAACCAATCCCTTTTTTGGCAAGGAAAAACCTAATATTGGATAATATGGCCATGCTGTACTGTCCCCCCCCAAAAAGTACAACCAAGTACTGTACTGTGCGACCAACTAAACAAAATATGAAATTTGAGTAATATAAAAGACCAATTTTTAAAACCCAGAGGTACTATGTCAACAACTGAAATTTCCGTGTATAGTACACTTTAAAATTCACAAATATTTGAGAAAATAATTTTGTGTAGCTGGAAAATTAGCATAATGTAAATTTGTTTTTATGTTATGAGCATCTGTGAAAATTATTCGGTTGTTACACTTGAGACTGGTGGTGCTCAATATGAATCCAAGCAATGGTCACATTCTGAATGCACAGACAGTGGTAAATTAGTGGCATGGTTGCTTTTGATTCACACCAGAACCCGACAATAAATCTTATATATTTTTTCAAATCATCATAACAAATATGATGCATAAGCCATTTTAAGTGATTCCAATAGCAAGAGGGATCTTGTTAAAGCATCAAAAATACATATTTCCATTCCAGAATGCAAAGAAGACTGACAATGACTAAAAAAGGGAGAGCGGAAGATGACATCCCCGTCTAAATTCTAAAGGGGGCATCAACGCCAAACAAGTTGACGTCCTGTGGCCAAAGTGAATAGAGCATAGATTTCCCGAAAATGTTCCTGCATCAATTGAGATACCTGTTGCCACTTTTAAAACTATCTACTGTCAAACAACACGTCAGACAGTAGGAAAAACACAACCGGAAGGTACATTAACAGTGAGGCTTTAGTGTGAGGAAGCGGGGACAAGCTTTTATCCAGACATGGGACCAAGTCACACATGTGCAAGTCTCAAGTAAGTCTCAAGTCTTCACCTTCAAGTCCCAAGTAAGTCCCAAGTATTTTTTTCTTGGGCAAGTCAAGTCACAAGTCAAGTCCCGAGTCTTAGATTGCCAAGTCCAAGTCAAGTCACAAGTCATAAAAACAGCGACTCGAGTCGACTCGAGTCCAAGTCACTAAGTCTCAAGTCCCCATGTCTGCTTTTATCTATCATGATGTAACGGAAGGCCAAATGGAAAAAAGCAGGGTGATGTTTCTGTTGCTGTGCATTACGCGAATGCTAAACCCTCACAATGGCCTAGAGAAAAAGTCGGTTTGGAAAAGAAAGCCTTTCAAAACTGAGAAGAGGCTGAATATATGTTAACTCACATTGCCTGTAAACCTGTGTGTTTTCTTTGTGGAGCTAATGTGGCCTAAATTAAGGTTTTCATGTAACAAACAGTCAGCTGAAAAAACCTGAATCCAGAGCAGAAGATCCAGAGAGTTGAAGAGTTAAAGAAGAATACGTGGACCCAGCATATATTTTTCACCAAAGCAAAATACCAAAGTGAAAAGCACAAATTGTATTTATATTTCTGTTTTTTTTTTCATATTTTGAATTTGTTTAGTTTAGACCGGAGATATTTCTATGGAGACCAACATTTTTTAATTTATTCAATGTGTAAGTTTGTTCTGCAATAATATCCCTGACTGTTGTAAATTAAAATTTATGTTTAAAAAAAAAAGTCAAGTTTTAGTGTATTCAAAACATATTTATCCTGTTCGGCCCGCGCCCGAAGGTGTTATTTGAGTTTTGGCCCTCTGTGCGATTGAGTTTGACACCCCTGGATGAGAGGGGCTTTAAAATACTCACCCTCTAGAAATAACAACCATCTGCGACTTCCTCTGATCTCCTTTAGGTAAAACCTAAAAAAAAAAAATCACATGCTTTGGTTGATCTCCAAATCTTGGAAGAAGGCAGAAATCCCATCTCACCCTGCCGGTGTCCCATCATTGCATGTCACTGTTGGGTTCTTGAGAAAATGCAACTTCATCTCATCCGTCTGCTGTTTAGCCGCTTGAGCTTTTGCAGCATCACCCCTTGCAGAGTCGCCTCCACTAGCTCTGGAGCTCGAACTGCTCCCGGTGGCGAAATCAGCCTCAGGTGGAGCCCTGATGCCAACACTTGCTTGGGTCCTAGTCAGAGATTTTTTGGTGGACTGAAATTTTGGATTCTTACTCCAACTCGCCCCGAGCAAAAGCATGAAAGCAATCTGGCTGAGCAATCTCATGTCTGCGGAAAAAACAGTTCACTATTAATGCACTGTAAGGAAAACAGTTTGAAAACACCAAAAGATTAAAAATGAAGTACAATCACCTTCTAAGACCCAGGTGTATAAAAACATGAAATACATTCTTTAACCACTTAGATGGCGATATGGGAGGAAATGGGAATTAAATGTTTTTGTAAAGTTTTATGTGAACGTTATAATATTCCAACGCTGGGTCAGTGGGGTAGTGTCATGATTGATTGACTGATACAGTAAAAAACAGATACAATAATTCCGAAAGTGTTGTTTCAGATTGTGAAAGTTCTACACCTGTGGGCCAGGCTTATTTACAAATATCTCACGCAGAATCATTGTGATTCTAGGAAGTCAACAAAAACATTTGTACCACCAGTCGCAAGGCACACAGAGAAAGACAACTCACCTGCTCTTTCACACCTAGGGACAATTTGGACCGGCCAATTAACCTGACATGTTTTTGGAATGTGGTAGAAAACCAGACTGAAAACGCAATCACGAGGGAGAACATGCAAACTCCGCACAGGAAGGCTGGAAGCTAGATTTGATCCCATGACCTCAGAACTGTGACGCAGACGCGCTAACCACTCATCCATCGTGCTGCCCAACTGGCAGATCATTTCGGTTGATATATCTTAAAAACTATTTTTCCCATGTTATAATTGATATCACCTAAAGGGAACTGACATGATTCTCCGCCATTTTGCTGCTACAGGTACCGAAAATGCTCAAAAAGGATCCGCAAAAAAGAGAGAAGTAAAATTATGTGGTCTGATCAATTTGAGTCTCCGTAGTTCATATTCTTCCTTCTGCTTGTTAGTACTCGTTTTCTGTTGCACTACACCATACTATGACATCTAGTGGTCAAATAATACACACTGTTCATTTAAAACGAGGTATCATGTCCCTTCTTTATATTCCTTTATTTAATGATTTTTAAGAATTATTTAAAACAAAACAAAAATACTTGAAATTAGACAAATATAGTGCCATATTATTTTGTCTTGTGTTAAGATCTATATTAGGAAATAATTTGTTTGAAATAACGTTTTTTAATGATTTCAGAAAAAAGAGTAAAAAAAGAAAAACAATCAAAAGCATGTGCCCTACTATTCTTCCTTTTTGCGTATTTAGTTTTAGCAACATGAGGATAATATAATCATGTTTATGTAAATAATGTTTTTTCTTATATAATGCACAGGAAATAATCAATTAATAAAAAAGAAAATATATTCTTAAAATAGCCAGAAAAAATGGACCAAGAGTGGGCAAAACTATCTGTCCAGAGAAAAGAGTGGGAAAACTACTTCAAAAAAAGATAAAAATAAAGTGTACAAAGTAATACATAAATTAGGCAAAATGATTAAATAACTCAACAATAATCTATATTTCGCAATATCACAGACAATACACAAGCTTGATTTTAATATCAAAAGTGGACATACCTATTTAAAAATTAAGCAAGGCAGTTGCTGAAGTTGAAGTCGACTTGATGATGGGAGCAAGTATAAAAAAAATATGTCAGTCTTGATGTTTTGAAGAAGCTTGCAAGTTATCGCCGAGCTTTATAGCGCCACCATATGGTTCAGAGTTCCTCCCATTTTCTCCAGGAGCTCCAACTGATGACACACATCAAGGGGAGGTACTGGATGACCACTGGTGAGGATAAAAGCTCCCCTTAACCTTTTTTTTTTTTAGCACAGTTCAGCCGCAAATCACTTTGCCATCTGATGGCGCTCAGGAACATTCTTCCCCCCCACATTCTTTTCTTTAGCACCCCCACCCTCATAATCCAACTGATTGCAAAATCATGTATCCTTTCAAAAAGCACCTGATTATAAAGCGCACTAATTTCTTTGATACATTTATACGATTTTACCACACACAACGTGCACGGACTGATAAGCCTTCTGCCAGTGAGAATTTCCCGGAACACCTCCAAGGGAGGCGTCCAGGAGATATCCTTATTAGATGCCCATGCCACCTCAGCTGGATCCTTTCAATGCGGAGGGGCAGCAGCTCTACACTGAGTTACTCTCGGATGACCGAGCCCAGCCACCCTGCAGGGAAAACTCAATTCAGTCGTTTACTCTTCATATTCTAGCTGTTAGTCATTATTCGCTGTCTTGCAGCTCTAACAAAAGAAATGTCCCCATTGTGGGAATAAAGGATTATCTTATCTTATCTTGTATCCGGTATCTGGTTCTTTTCCTAGTGACCCACAGTTGGTGACTATAAGTGAGGGTAGGAACGTAGATTACCTTGTAGATCAAGAGCTTTGTCTTTCGGCTTAGCTCCTTATTCACCGTGAGTTACCAGTTCAGGGTCTGCATGACACCAGATGCTCCACCGATCCGTCTGTCAATCGCCCGTTCCATTCTACCCTCGCTCATGAACAAGACCCTGAAATACTTGAATTTCTTCACTTGGGGTAGGATTTCATCCCTGCCCCAGAAAGGGCATGCCACTATTCTCATCTTAGAACCATGAAACCATTAGTTTCCATTGCTATGCAGATGACACTCAGCTGTATGTGCCACTAGAGACAACTGGACAGTTAAGTTGTAGAAATCTGCAGGCTTGCCTTACTGAGATTCAAAGATGGATGTCACTTATTTTTTGCGCCTTAACCCAGAAAAAAATGAAATGTTGATTATTGGTCCAGCTCACTGTCGTCAGTTGTTTTCAAACATTACCCTGAACCTAGACAAATGTAATATCACCCATAGTGACTCGGTCAAAAATCTAGGTGTTATATTTGATCCCAATCTGTTGTTTCAGTCACACGTAAAAAATATTACTAGAATAGCTTTCTACCACCTCCGTAATATTGCGAAGATTCTTTCGATGCTGTCCCAATCAGATGCAGAGGTTTTAATCAATGCGTTTATTGCTTCTCGGCTTGATTACTGTAATGTATTGCTTTCTGGTCTCCCCCGATGTCTAGCATCAAAAGTTTGCAGCTGGTTCAGAATGCAGCAGCTAGACTTTTGACTAAGACCACAAAGCCTGAGCATAATACTCCTGTATTGGCCAACTTGCACTGGCTCCCAGTCTACTTAAGATGTGACTTTAAGGTTCTCTTATTAACATATAAAGGTTTGCATGGACTTGCACCCTCTTATCTCTCTGATTTGATTTCCCCCTATGTTCCTGCACAGAGTCTGCGCTCGGAAAATGCCGGTCTACTTGTGACTCAGAGAGCCAAGAAATCTGCAGGCTTGAGAGCGTTCTCCATCCGGGCACCGGTGCTATGGAATGCCCTGCCTCAGGGGATAAGACCTGCAACCTCAATAGAAGTTTTTAAATCAAGGCTTAAGACACAATTCTATTCCAAAGCTTATGATTGATGCCCACCGCATATTCTGTATTGTCCTGTCTTTTACCGACTGCCTTCCTGGTTGTGATACGAAGGAGAAGGACGATTTGAGATGAGTCAGCGGACCAGCGTTTGACCTGAAGCACGTGAACGCCTGCATGGACCAGCTGGCAGAGATGGGAAGCTGCCTCGTGGCCGTCATAGACTTTCTGGACTAGTTTACAGGCTGGGGGCATTGGTGCTGTCATGCACTTTCGGTAAAAATTTTCAACATGTTACCTAGTGTTTACTATGTTTGTGTACTGTAATGCAAAATGTAATTCACCCTGGTCATCCTGAAAGGGGGGTACCTCTTGTGAGGTGCCTTCTCAAGGTTTCTCTTTTTCCCTCACGCTGAGGTTTTGAGTTGTTCCTTGCCCGCATGTTGGTTTAAGATCTGGTAATTGTCTCATTGTAATCCTGTGCAGTCCTTTAAAACATTTTTTTGTGATTAAGGGCTATATAAATAAATTTGACTTGACTTGGAGGTGCAGATCTTAATCCCAGCTGCTTCACACTGTGAACTGCTTCAGTAAGATCTGAAGACCACAGCCTGAGGAAGCCAACAGGAGCACATCATCTGCAGAGATGCGACGCTTAGGCTCTGAAACCAGAGCCCTTCCATGCCACGGCTGCGCCTAGAAATTCTGTCTATAAAAGTTATAGAATCAGTGACAAAGGGGCAGCCTTGGTGGAGTCCAATTTTCATTGGAAACAAATCCCACTTACTGCCTGCAATGTGGACGAAATTCTGGCACTGATCATACAGGGAACAAACAGTCCTGATAAGACCCCATGCTCCCGAAGCACCCATTGCAGGACTTCAAGACGAACACATGTGGACTGGATGGGCAAACTCCCATCCCATGCACCCTGCATGGGTGTTTGGGAGCATGGGAGTCAGTTCCCTGCAGAGGGCATTGAGCTGGTTCACTGTTCCACAGCGCGCACGAAAACCATACTGCCCATTCTGAATCCAAGATTTGACTTATAAGAAAAAATAAGAAAAACAAAGCATCAGAAAACAAAAAAATGTATTCCCCAGAACCTATATATGGGGAAAATGGTTTCACGACTAAAATCCATCGACTCGTTCATAAACAGTTGCCACATGTAGAAACATTTAGTTGTAATTATGTATTTATGATTTTATGTACAGTATTTCGGTTCTATAATGGGGACTTGATTTTAATGCATACTTTCTCATTTCTGAGAAATTCAGGGCTTTTGTGTTCCCCTTATAGTACAGAAAATGCAGCACTTTATATTTGATAATTGAGAATGTTTTAAAAAACTGAAGATCAAGTCGACTATACATCGCACATATGTCAGCATTTAACGGTGATACCTTCATTCGAAAAAGACGCTCACATTTTATCCGACACTTGTGTACTATAAAGTCAAAGCCTGACCTTTTTTTTACCTTGCTTATGATTGAGACATTATAAGCACCGTCTCATAAGGGTTTTACCTGGGACTGTGTTTGGATCCAAGTCAGTCTGGAGCTCGCAGACTCTTGGGGAGTGCTTTTGATGAAGACAGACGGAGTGTTTGAAACCGATCCACGTCCGTGCCCTGGGG
The DNA here is from genome assembly GCF_059441175.1 of Urocampus carinirostris. Classification (NCBI taxonomy): domain Eukaryota; kingdom Metazoa; phylum Chordata; class Actinopteri; order Syngnathiformes; family Syngnathidae; genus Urocampus; species Urocampus carinirostris. Next base: position 31,299,206 of record NC_142356.1, on the reverse strand, counting down.
GATGACTCAGTGGTGACATAGCGCCGATCGTGGGCCTCGGGGTTCTGAAATTCTCATTATTGAAATTTCAAACTGTCCTAACATGCCAATCACAGCGAATGATGGATGCTGCAAAGGCCAAGCACACAAAGGCAGTGCGGGCCCTGGGGATGTGAGGACACCGAAGGAGTGAGGCCTACCTCCTACCAAAAATAAACAGATTGGAATAATAAAAGCTCCCGTTCATCCCTATCCTCCCACAATCCAAATTAAGGATACTTTTAGGTGATTAAAGATATTTTTTATCATTACGATTAAACCGTTTTGAAATACATGCAAACAAAATAGATCATTCGCTTCGCCAGCAAAAAAATATTTTTGACTTAGGTTCAAGCATTCATGCTATCTTAAGGCCATGCCAGAAATAAAATAGAGCTACTAAAATGAGTGTGCAAGATCATATCACCTAAATGCAGTAAAAAGTCACCCTAAAGACATCACTATACTGAATTTGATCTCCTAAGCTGAACAATTCTTCATTCCTTCAGTTGTCTAGACAAACTTCCAATAAATCAGCACAAAAGTCTGTTGAACAGATTATCTGGAATACCTTGAAAAAAAGGTTGCTGAAAATCTACCAGCAGATCAATGGAGTGTCACAAACTGAGAGATGGTGTCGCTGCTTTTTAGTTTTTCGTATTGCATGGGACTGAGCAGCATTTTTTTCAATCAGAGTTGAATAGTGCCAAGTTTGCGGCAACTGCACTTACTACTAACAAATAGCAATGAATAGACTATTCCACATTTAAAGGGGCTGTGTGTATAATTGAACCACTACAATTCTAAAATGCACAAGTTAGACTATAAACTACCAAGACTCAAACTGATCAAACTGCACCATTCTTCTTACATTTCTTATACTTGTTTGCCCATTCTTTTGCAAGGTTTTTGGGTTACTGTAGCAGCAAGATACCAGACATTTATGTTAGCGCCCTCAAGGTGAACCTTAGGTTACAGTATTTGCAAAAGTCATAACCTAGGAGTATTTAATCAAATGCATGTTTTATTTGAGTTCATGTATTTTTGCTGATAATTGAAATCCATGTCGTTTATTAAATAAATTCCATTTTTTTCAACTATGAGGCAATAAATAGTACAGTTATCCTTTTAAAGCAATTGTGCGAGCATTTTTGGCATAAGAATGTTTAATTTATCAACATGCTGGTCAGGTTCAATACTATAACATGATTTTTTTTTTCTTTCTACCTTAACGACTTTCAAAATATTATCTATAAATGGAAAAGTTTTTTTCTGCTTCAATGATGTTTCACAAACACTGCCAAATAAAAAGTTCTGGTCACAATGATGAATAATGTAGCTAAATGAATCGGCATTTTGCTCTGTATACATCTGTACCAGAAGGACAATTATGTATATCAGAATCTGAATATTTTTCATTGCTAAAGCCCCAAAATGCCATGTCAGCAATAATAGGGGAGAAGTTACTGTAAGATTTTCTTCCTTATCTATTACATTTTTCAATTTTAGAAATTTTTCAAATACAGCGAAGTTGAAAAATTGGTAAATCCTACATAATGACAGAACTACACTTTCTAGAGGCCTTAAAAATGAGTCAAAATGGTAAAAATTGTCTGGCACTGGCACATACCATTTAAAAGAAATGTCTGGCATTGAATGAATAAGGGGACATTGTGTATTATTTAGAGCCTACTAGTGATGGAAGGCATCATTCATTCAAAGACACAATATTGATTTAAATGATAAACAAAAATATAATCATTTAAACGTGTACTTTTATATACTCCTAGGTAAGTTTTAATTTATTATACTTAACAAGAGGCTCATCTAAGGGTGCATACAATATTTGTCTGTCATCGGGATGTTAAATGTACCCCATAAAACCAAACACCTGTGTAAAGTTGAGTAAGAAACATGGAGAATAATGCTGCGGTTTGGTCACTTTGAGTCTCCGTAGTTTGTAATCGTTTTTGGGCTTTGTGGCATTCGTTTTCAGTTGCACTACACAGCACAGTGACACCGTGCTCATTTAAAATCAGAAAAAATACCGAATGCTAGTTTTGCATTGTATTTGTGAGATTTTATCTACTTGGCGAAGCAAATTCTAAAATTTTCTATTCATTCAGAGCCTTTTTCTATTTTTGCCGTATCTAGTCAAATAAGGAAACACATTATTAACGTAGTAAAACAATATAATATGGCAGAAGTCAGATAACTGCTCTTTTACAAAGGAAACAAGAAAAGTGATACTTACTATTAAAAAACGACGTACTTAAATAAGAAAAATAAAACGTAAAATGAGCAAAAGGATCTCCCAAAAGGACAGAATCATTTATTTATTTAATATTAATATATTAATTACAATACTGCACTAATGACCAATGGGAGCAAATAGAACATGTTACTGAGAAACAGACTTAAAGGAACTTTAAAAGTGAAATTAGGTAATGGATACAAACTAAATCCTGACAAAATCATCTTGTGGAGTTTTGTAAATAATAACAGTGCATGAGCCAGTCTTATGTCACCAAATCGCTGGAAAATGTTGTTCAAGTCATTCCACAAATGTCTCAATTCACAGGGTGTCTGGCGTGCTTCGACTCCAACCTGCACTCCGAAACAATTATAAGGACACAGTGTGCTCCTGTGAAGTTTGAAGTGTGTTTTGGGTACACAATGTGAAGCACCAATGGCTTTGCCTGCAGGCAGGGGAAATGATCACCTGCTGACACATATGGTTAATGTAAAATCAACAGGACGCCATACCATGCTCAACCAACAAATTTTCTTTATTTTATTTGGTAAAACATGACAAATGCAAGTCAGATACACATTACCAGCAAAAAAGAAATATTTCATAGATGCATATAATCATCACTGGTGTATTGACACTGAAAATAAAGGACCCGAACCAGAGCCTTGTGGCATCCCCAACATATAGGCAAGCACATAAAACGTTTTCAATGCCCAATAACATGTTGTAAGATTCATGTCCGGTGAGGCACAGTCAGATTTTACAAATAAATGAACCTATAGCTTATTCACCATTTTATTGGCAGAGCAAGAAAGCAAAAAATAAACTGTTGCATATTTAAAAAAACGTTTTAGTGTCTTACTTAAACTTAAGTGAATTCTATGCACTGCTCTTTTGAACAAAAGCAATAGTGGATAAGTAAACCACCTTTGTGGAAAAAAAAACCATGCAATGAGAAAAAAAATGTACTGAATGGCTTGACCTGATTCTATTGTTTGGGGCTAAGGTGTGCGCCAAATCAGAATCCTTGTTCTCGCTATCGCCCTCTGCCATGAGGCAAGAGAATTACACCATTCACTCTACATCTGCAGACACTCAGCACAGTAATATGTTTCATACTAATTGCATAACAATATCCAAAAATACTTAAAATGACCAAAACCTTCTACTTGATAACACTTTGTCTTAAAAAGCTAAATTGTATGTATTTTCTCCTTTTCCAAGAAAAAAAAAACAATAAAACATTGTTCAATTACACTTAAGCATTCTTTTCAGGCCGATTGGGGTAAGTATAAAAAAGTATATATATAGTTAAATAGTGAATTACAACAGAATTTATTTTACTAAAATCATTTTTCTGACTGGTTTGTAGCATACTCACAAACACTACCATTTTAATGTGTTGGACAACTGCTTTTCTCTCCTTTAATTGTCAACTAACCTAAAAAAAAACGTATTTTCAAATATAACAACCCAAAAAATCTTGACTCAAGACAAATATTTTAGTTGCATCTAAAGGCCTTTAACAACCGTACAATCCTTTTGAAATGTTTGACAAGTGAGCCGCATATCAGACGTGTAATAACATTTTAATTCTGCTAATGTGCAGTTGAAAAACATATTGACCAAATTGACCATTGTCTAGAGCCACACACACACACACACACACACACACACACACACACACACACACACACACACACACACACACACACACACACACACACACACACACACACACACACACACACACACACACTAGCCAATTGGCTTGAACAGATAACGTCGCTAATAGTATTTTACGACTGCATGCACAATACAGTTACATCATCTTTGGAATCTCTCAGCTGAAGCATCCAATGGCAAATCGGCATGCTCACAGCGTGATAAATTGAATGTTAGAATGTATTATTTTCTATTTATGAAGTTACATGTCTGAGAATGGATGTTTTCTAAGTCCCTACTGCTCCTTTTGAAATTCTTGACCTAAATAACTGAAGTTTTGGGAAGCTGGACTGGGTTTGTTCATGATTGATATGAATTTGAATATTTTTTGCATATACAATGTTTGATGGATCGGTAGCATTAATGTGACGTGTAGTGGTTTGTATTCATACATAAATTAACCTACATCTTATTCATTATTTGATTGGCCGAGCTAGAAAGCAATATATAGACTGTAGCATAGATTTTTTTTTTTATTACGGTCTTTTCCAATTTATAAATGAGGTCTATGCACTGCTAATTTTGAATAAAAGCATCTGTAGATAGGTAATCCACCATTACGAAAAAACATTCATGTAACAAAAAAAAGTACTGGATGGCTCGACTTACTGTTAGCTTGGTAATAATATCACTAATTCTATTGTTTGGGGCTGAGGTGTGCGCCAAATCAGACTCCTTGGGCTCAAATAGTGACGTCCGCCATGAGGCAAGATAATTGCTTGCCTCACTCTCCATCTCCAAACACTCATGACGTTTCATACTAATTGTATAATGCTTTCTATAGAGAATACTTAAAACGACCAAAACCTGTATCGATAATATTCATGATATAATTGTAAAAAATCAGCGATTCTAATGAAGAATATTTAAAAATTGTCAAGTTGACTGAAATAGTTTTATTTTTATATTTCACTAGTTCAGCATCATCTTGAATCAAAAGCAGAACAACGATAACTATTTCACCTGAAAAATGACCTGATGACCATTTTCTGTGACTGGACAAGAAAGTGGCTTCAAATGACAATTTTCTAGGATGCATGATAATTATCAATTTTAAAGTGCATTTGGGAAATCCTTGCAACCTTGTTCTTTACTCGCAAGGCCAGAATATTTTATTTATTTTATTGTAATACTAAATTCTAACTGCTCACTCCAGTGCTTGTTTTTGTCTTGCAACCCAGATGTTGATTAAAACACACGGAGGAAGATAAAGTCTGTTGTCCTGAAGTTTTTAGAATTTTTGTTTTTTTGTATTCTCCTTCATGTTTGTGCATGAACGCCGATTCAATTAAGTTTACAGCTTGGTGAGCCTAATTGACAGCTGCACGACTAAGTCCGCAAACAAAGGTCTTAACCACGATACAATGTGTTACTTTTCTGTACTTGACATACTGGACACTAACTGTCCTGAATATATTTAGATGTTTCGCGCTCCTTTAGCAACTGCCATAAATTTTCCTTGTGTGTGTCGCTAAGAGACACAACTACAGCTGGAATTGGCCAAACATTACATTTGCCTGATGTAGCTTTCCATTTCATTCATCAGCATTTGTACATTTAATCTCATTTATTATAGCTACTATTGTATGTACCAAAAATAATGCCACTTGATAAGAACTAGTGATATATTTATTTTTTACCTAAGGCCCGTAAGACATTATATATTGGAGCACTTCATTTATAACGAAAGTCTAACCATGTGTACTTTTGCAACATCTGTATGTCAGTTTTTCAGTGCTCATAGCAATCTTTCGTAATTAGAGTTGTCACTGACAAAGTAAGTATTGATTGATTAACTCTAGAAAACCATCCATCCTTCCATCCGTTATCTGCACCGCTTATTCTCAGTAGGATCGCGAGGGTGCTGGGGCCCATCCCAGCTGTCTTCAGGCAGTGGGCAGGGGACATCCTAAACTGGTTGCCAGCCAGTCGCAGGGCACACAGTGACAGACAACTCACTCACTCATTCACACAGGGACAATTTGGGACCACCAATTAACCTAACATGCATGTTTTTGGAATGTGGGAGGAAACCGGAGTGCCTGGAGGAAAACCACACAAGCACAGGGAGAACATGCAAACTCCACACAGGAAGGTTCAATCTCATGACCTCAAAACTGTGCCGCACACGCGCCAAACACTGCGCTGCCGTACTGCCCTCTCGAAAACCATCGGGCCATAATTTTCCAAAGGAGAAAAAGTGTTCTCCAGGGTCAAGTCAAGCTCTAGGATCTCCAGCACTACTTTTAGGAGACATGTTTACCAAAGCTTTGTAGTGTTATTTTAATTGTATACAAAAATCAAGGTGCACATAAAAACATTTGGATGACAATTTTAATGTGTGTTTGATCATATTTTCCCATTTATGTCATGCAGTTAAAAAAGTTATTGGGTAATGGTATCGGTCTCCAGAAAAAGGATTTTATCAGTTATAAACAGAGGTGGGTAGAGTAGCCAAAAACTTTAGTCATGTACAAGTACTGTTACTTTAGAATAATGTATTACTCAAGTAGAAGTAAAAGTTGTCATCCAAATACTTACTTGAATAAAAGTAAAAAAAGTACTTGGTGAAAAAATTATCCAAGTACTGAGTAACTGTTTTTTTAAACAACCAATCAGATCATTCAAGTCCATCCAATAAAACAAAAAAATAGTAGATTAAAATAATCAACTAAATTCAAGTGCTTTAATAAACAATAAAAGTGTTACAAATCAAATAAAATTTGTACATGTAGCACCAAGTAGCACATTTAAAGCCCCAAAACTTAACAGGTTCTGCAAGCAGAACAACAAGCTAGCCCATGAACCCGAACAAAGGAGATATTGCATATTGTAGCTGGTGTTTCGTTTTAAGGCTTTTGACGTGAGGCCAGGGGTGCTCCTTCGCTTCTGTGTTCCATAATCTGTATTGCTAAGCGACATTTTCGATCTGTTTCACCCGTAAACAACTCCCCCCGCTAAAGTTGAATATGGTCACGTGAAGAGGCTACATTTTATTTGTTAAACATGGTAGAGCCTGGCGAAGATCTGTGTCAAAATAAAAGCGCCTTAGCGGAGACAGACCGATGCGTAGTTACATGGAGGGCATTTATTAAGCAACAATGCAACGACTTCAATGTTGCCTAATGCAGCGGAGTAAAAGTACTGTTTTTTTCTTCACAAATGTACTCAAGGTAAAAATATAGGGACTTCAAAATACTCCCAGAATTACAAAAATTCCCAAAACTTACTTGAGTACATGTACTCCGTTACTACCCACCTCTGGTTATCAGTTTCAGTTCTGACTAAGATTGTCAAATAACTAATCATTTTAGTGTGTTTATTTCTGAAGAAGTGAATTACAATGCATCACGTCTTCAGAACTTTCGATACAGGATTGGTGAACTGTGGACTTATGTTGATATTGGGGTTAAAAAAAAAAGGCTGCTTTTATTTGGTAAGGAATTTGCCCAATGCACATGAAACTGAAATCGTACTGTACAATAAAATACCTCTATAATAATCCATCATTTTTAAAAGGTATTGGATGAAGCATGTTTTGAAATTAAAAAAAAAAATGAAAGTTGTCAGACATGAAAAATAAATCTGAGATTCAGACAAATCCAATGTGGGGTATCCTTTACCATAAAGTGCAGGCAGGAGTCTGGAGAGGCTGAAGCCAGAAGGGCATTAGTACCTGTATCCGGATTTTTTACTTGAAGATTTACAATGACGGCTATTCATGGCTGTCCCAGACTGTCTCAGTTTAGTTCAATTTTATTACTCTATTTCACTGCCTGTTGCCAGAATCTGAAAATTCCTGTGAATGCGATGTAAGAAAGGAATGTTGACAAGCAATGCACACTCAGAACAAAGACGAAACGTTTATCTGGCTAATAAAAGTAACTCCGGTTTGATTACCAGTTAGTTTTGATTCATTACTATTCATTGCTGCTACACACATTTATGTCAAATACCTTATGATGATTAAATAAATTAAGTTCTCTAAGGAATAGCCTAACTTACTAAAGATGTGCAGATAGATAGATAGATAGATAGATACTTTGTTCATCCCTGAAGGGAAATTCACATTTCCAGCAGCATCCCTGAGCTGAGAACAATCGAGAACAATCGAAAATAACACGGGAGCTGCTGGAGTGGCTGCCATTCGTGACGGCGCCGGAAGAAAAGATTCAATTTGAATCATGTACAAACAGCATTCTTATTTCATGTAAGCATAGTTTGCATTGCTTGAAAGCATGTACAGTAAAAGTTATTCTTAGGAAATGACGGGCTTGTGACCCAATGACCCTTTCGGGCAAGATCTGATGAGCAATCCATCTCAGTTAAAATAACTGCACTGACCGAATGCATTAGAAAATGGATCAAGGGCTGCTCATTTGGCTTACACGTCATAATAATAAAGCTGTAAATAAACTAACTTTGGAACAAGAATTGTGTATCAGTTCAACTATGCATGCTATGCTATTCAGCAAAAAAAAAAAAAAAACAATAATTGGAGATTTAGAAGATGAGGGCCATAATAGTACAAAATCCCCAAAGACAGTAGTACACAATACAACATTTTTCTTTTTGTCAACTGGATTACTGTACTCAACAAGATTGGAAGGTTTGAGACAGACCTCAAGTGTGCATGTCAAGATGTTAAACTCTATGGAGGACTGATCCTGCTGTATGTAGAAATAAGTGTAAATAAATAGTGTCTGAAACTCGTGACAAAAAGTTACCGGACACCAAGGGACAACTCTGAAAAGTTGCCTGCCCAGCCATAAAATTGCCTGCCCCATTTACATAACATGAAACACAATAAGAGGACTAATCAAAAAAAAATGTTGTAAAGTATTAAGGATGGATAATCAGAATATATAACAGAACAACACTTTAAAATTAACATTATCATAAATCTACTTATAACATTCATTGCGTGGATATGACATCGCTGTTTTCCATCTGCCATCGGTATGAACCTGTATTAACTCATCTTCATTCATGCAATGTTTGCGTTGCGTCATTTGATACAAGCCACGTGAACCTCTTTCCACAATGCTTTTAATGTACGTTTACGTTTTGTAGTGTCATGAATTTTGTTAGCTTCTTTCGAATCTTTCTTCTGGGGCTGAGGTTTTGGCTTGATTCCTGACCACTTCGATTTTTCTTGTGTTCTCTGTCAGTCTACTTTGGAAAATTATTGGCAAACTTGCGACCTTATATCGCTCGGGAAAGTCCGGAAGCACAACGTTATTCGATGCCGTTATTCGATGCAGGCTTCTGATCTGCTGCAGAGTATGAAAATTGCCAAACGAACCAAAATTCTGAAATCTCCAAACCGAACAAAGATTTCGAAATCAGAATAAAGCAAATGTTTGATTTGAGAATAATAATAATAATAAATAAAAAAAGGTTTTTTTTTTCTAGAAAAAGTTGTCGACGACCCGGGCAGAGACGTTGTGTAAGTTGTACGCTCGACGTGAAAGATGCACACCCCGGGCGTCCGGGCAGACGTTATTTCAGACACTTATAAATACCTGCATATATATTTCACATACATGAATGAACACGTAAATAAATCATGTAATACCTAAATATATGACATAAATTCCATTAATCAATTCATCAATGCTTTTTGTCATTTATTTTGTGGTGTATTCTGTCATAACAAAATGTTATTCAAATGAGGAAGCGTCTCAGTTGGCTATTGGTTGATCATTGATGAACGAATCTACTACGGGTGACAAGCTCAGTAAATTTGAAACACCCACTTTTTTAAATAACACTCTATTGTGACAATGCAGACTACACCACAAAATAAATGACAAAATAAATACCACAATAAATAAAAGACAAAAGACAAAATGCATAAATATATTATGAATACATTGCATTTATGCCATATAATTAGGTATTATATCATGTTTTATGTGATTATTTGTTTATATGGCATACATTTGAAGGAATGTATTTATTTATACATGTATTTCTACATATGGCAGGATGGGTCCTGCATAAAACTCAAACAGTTTTGCCTTGGGGGTCAATCTAAAACATTCATTGATCTTTTTGCTGGGTTGAGTATTATTCTTATTTTTTAACTATAATAGCAATCTTAGAATCTACTAAAATAGTGGAAGGTAAAGATACATAGCACTGAAAATAATCAATTTTCTTCAAATAGGCCAACACAGATTGCTTGTGCAATATCAGTTCAAATTTGTGAAGAGGTGAAGCTCGGATCACATTTGATTGATATCAGGAAACGGAATTGGCAAAAATTCCAGGAGTTTCCTAAATTGGTCTAGCACATGTAAATATGAAACACAAAAAAATGGTCAATGTATTAAAGCAAGCACATATTTATTAATATTAATTTATTCAAAAAAATTTACGCACGTTCAGAAGCAAAAATTGCAGCTTTGCACCCCAGCTGGATGACATTTTTAAGTATCCAGTATCCAGGCACCTAAAAAAAAGCAAATAATGAATTGGGAAAAATTGCACTAAAGTCCTGTACCCAAAACTGAATATACACTAACATTTACCCCGCTAATACGTCCCCACAAATTGCATGGGTTGAAGAGTTAACTGAGTAAATATGACAAGTTGACAATTACAACATAAAAATTGGGCTGAGGAATACAGCCCAACTATAAAATATCAATAGTATCATCAAGTCTGGATTTTAAACAATGCACACCACAGGATAGACATTAATTTAAAAAAAAACAAAAAAAACAAAAAACATTTATCCTTTAAAACAAATATATTTTGCCATTCCTTTTCTGCACCACTTATCCTCACTAGGGTCGAGGGGCAGTGGGCAGGGGACACCCTGAACTGGTTGTAACAAAAATAAATTTTGTGCAAACTGTTCAGGCAAGAATAACTGATTTAAAATCAGTTTTAACATGCAGCTAACAGTCGTAGCTCATGAAAATAAAGACCTACTCATTGTTTAATACCACAAATAACTATACTATCAACTATTATTGGAAAAGTAGCAATCGTTCTGAATACAGTGGGAACTCGCTACTTCGCGGTTCAACGTTTGCGGGTCTAAAAAATAATCATAATAAAATCAAATTTTATATATATAATTTTTTTTTTTTTTTTTTAAAGCATTTTCGAAGGGGTGACGCTACTTCGCAGATTTTCATTTTTCGCGGGTGGATTTGGTCCCCATTTACCGGGTCTAAAAAATATTAATAATAATAAAATAATTGATATAAATATTTTTTTTTAAGCATTTTTGAAGGGGCGTCGCTACTTTGCAGATTTTCACTTTTCGCGGGTGGTTTTGGTCCCCATTAACCGCGATAACCGAGGGATTACAGTAATTAAAATCAAACCACCAAATTCCTAACCACCATTTCACAATTTAGCACATTTTGAAGTTTGATTTTTAAAAATGATCAATCACATAATCCGATTGGTTGCCTAGCCCTTGTAAAATTTAACAAACTCAAGATACACAGTATATACACACCCACCCCTCCCCAACCTTTAAGAAAAGGCATCCCCATTTTTCAATCCAACACAGTTGCCAATATATACAAGATATAAAGTACTAAAACATACCCCTCGTAATGTTGCCTTTGGCCTAATGGTAGCCTCTTTATTTTCTTTTTATTGTGCCGGATCGCGTTACAAGTGAATGTGCACACTGTAGCGACTACATAAACTCAGTTAACTATTTTCACTTTCTCTTGGGTGTTGTATAAATGGAGGTCTATGATTATCTGGGTCTCATTATCTTTATTTTTAAAATATGAAAGGATGTGAAGATTTTTAACATCATTTGTAGAATATACACACTACATTACAGATTCCATGTTTCCCCACTTACTTTTTCAGCATCATGTTCCAATCCAATATCGTGATGTTCCATTTCATCATCTCTAAAGTCTTTTATAACCTAAATAGACACAACATGTGGGACACACACAAAAAAGACAAAATGTGTTTAGCATTTTCAAGTTGAATGTCTGGCAGAGCACAACTTTAGTAAATTGCTGCTACCTGCTGTTCGAATTGGCTAAACACGAACTTGACTGGAGCAGATGTGTTCAATCTAAAATATGAATAACTATCTATTTACCGAAGCCATATCCCCTCTAGTGGGATGCAGCTGGAGTCAAGAACACACTCACATTCACCAAAGATTTATTCCCCTTCGCTTTTCCCAACCTAAAATCAAACATTAAGCACACAGCACAACAAGGGGTGAATTGCTGTGCCATGCAACCCTTTATCAGCAGAGAGGCTCAACAACATACACTGGTTTGCCCTCTCTGCATTAGATGCGCCAATATCATTAATTCTTAACTATAATTCGCCATTTTCATCTACACAATCTAGCATCCATTAAATTTACCAACCTCACATCCAGGGCACGTTTCACCCCATCCATTCAACCATATTTGAGGCTCTTTTTGTCAAACGGCCTTCATCCATTTGTCCAAACCATCTCAGAACGTTTTCATAAACCCTGAGTAAGCTTTCTCACCACACCAGTTCTTTTCCTTACTTCCTCATTCCTTAAACTATCCAGTCGTGTCACTCGACATATACTACGCAAACATCTCACTTTGAAGACATTTAACTTATTACACGCATTGACTCTAAAACCCCAAATCTCTGAGCCATACATCACTGCTGGTACGACCACACCTACATAAAATCCTCGCTTTGCATCATTCACAGATCTCTATATTAGAACAATCCGTTCAGCACACCCATTACCTTGCACCCTTCAACCACACTCCTTTGCACAATCTCCTCACTCAGCACTCAGTCCAACTGCATTGTCATCTGCAAACAACAACTGACTTACATGCAACCCACTCTAAAACACTATACCTGCTCTCCAAGCTCTTACAGGCACCTCAAGCACCACTACATCCATATACAAATTGAACAGCCAATGTTACATGATACACCATTGCCTGAAACCTACTCTTATTATAAAATACTTGCCACAATACCTCCTGATTCATCCTGTCATATGAATTGTCTAAATTCTATGTACCCAGTACACCTCTCTTACTTTTGCTATAAACCTTTCACACAACTGCCTCAGTGCATTAATCTGATCTGTCGATCCCCTTACTCTTTTGAATCCACACTGTTCCTCTCCAAGTACTCTTTCTGTCTCATTCCTTATTCTTCCATTCATAAAGATTTCCCACAACACTCAACAGACTTACTGGACTGTCTCAGAAAATTAGAATATTATGATAAAGTTCTTTATTTTCTGTAATGCAATTAAAAAAACAAAAATGTCATACATTCTGGATTCATTACACATCAACTGAACTATTTCAAGCCTTTTATTATTTGAATATTGCTGAATTTGGCTTACAGCTTAAGAAAACTCAAAAATCCTATCTCAAAATATTAGAATATCATGAAAAAGTATACAAGTAGGCTATTCAACTAATCACCTGAATCATCTAATTAACTCGAAACACCTTGCGAGGGTTTCCTGAGCCTTAAAAACACTCAGCTTGGTTCAGTAAACTAAATCACAAGTATGGTGAAGACTGCTGATCTGACTGCTGTCCAGAGGACCATCATTGATACCCTCCTGATGGAGGGTAAGACACAAAAAGAAATTTCTCAAAGAGCAGGCTGTTCACAGAGTGCAGTTTCAAAGCATATCCACAAAAAGTCTGTTGGAAGGGAAAAATGTGGCCGGAAACGCTGCACAACCAAGAGAGATGACCGCAGCCTTAACAAAATTGTGAAGAAGAGCCGCTTCCAGAATTTGAGGGAGCTTCAAAGACAGTGGGCTGAAGCTGGAGTCCAGGTATCAAAAGCCACAGTTCACAGACGTGTCCGGGAAATGGGCTACAATAGCCGTATTCCCATGGTCAAGCCACTTCTGAACCCAAGACAACGGAAGAAGCGTCTGACTTGGGCTATGGAGAAGAAGCACTGGACAGTTGCAGAGTGGTCCAAAGTCCTCTTTTCAGACGAAAGCAAGTTTTGCATTTCATTTGGAAGTCAAGGCGCCAGAGTCTGGAGAAAGGCTGGAGAAGAGCAAAATCCAAGTTGCTTGAAATCCAGTGTGAAGTTCCCACAGTCAGCAATGGTTTGGGGAGCCATGTCAGCTGCTGGTGTTGGTCCACTGTGTTTCATCAAGTCCAGAGTAAATGCAACTGTGTACCAAGAGATTTTAGAGCACTACATGCTTCCATCTGCTGAAAAGCTCTATGGAGATGAGTATTTCATTTTCCAGCATGATCTGGCACCTGCCCACAGTGCCAAAACCACCAGTATCTGGTGCACTGACCATGGCATCACTGTCCTTGATTGGCCTGCTAATTCCCCTGACCTGAACCCCATCGAGAATTTGTGGGGTATAGTTAAGAAGAAGATGAAAGACACCAGACCTACAAATGCAAATGAGCTGAAGGCCGCTATCGAAGCATCCTGGGCATCAATAACACCTCAGCAATGCCACAGGCTGATTGCCTCCATGCCACGCCGGATTGATGCAGTAATCCGTGCAAAAGGATTCCCAACCAAGTACTGAGTGCATCAATGGACATTTTCAAATGTTTGATTTAGTTTTGCTGTTATAAAATTATTTTTTTTACTTGGTCTGAGGAAGTATTCTAATATTTTGAGATAGGATTTTTGAGTTTTTTTCAGCTGTAAGCCAAAATCAGCAATATTCAAATAATAAAAGGTTTGAAATAGTTCAGTTGATGTGTAATGAATCCAGAATGTATGACATTTTTGTTTTTTTTAATTGCATTACAGAAAATAAAGAACTTTATCACAATATTCTAATTTTCTGAGACAGTCCATTATACCTCTAGATTTACTACAAACCAGCCTGTCACCTTTCCCTTTTTACAAGGGAACCGCACATGCACAAAACACATATTCAACAACCTTACAAGCCACACTATGACATATTCACCACCTCTCCTGGTATACTCAACCATGAATCCATTCTATCCAGGAAATTTTACCGATCCAACTGCTGCTTCCACCTACTCCCTCACAATCTTCCCATCATTTATTTCACCAAACAAAGGCATCTGTCCATCCACAGGCAAAATACATGCCTCCCTCTCATCAGTCACATTCACCAGCTCAGTAAAATACTCGGCCTATCTTTTACGTACCTCTTGACCTTCTACCAACAGCCTGCCATTCTGATCTTTCACTCTTCTCCTGACCTGTCTCCAACTTCCTTCCAAAACATCCCTTTATTCTCCACAAAACTTTCAATCAACTTCCTCCCTTCTGTATCATTCGGTGCCCTTTTTCGCATCTCTTACCACTCGCTTTACACAATTTATTTTCCGTCTATTTATCTCATTTACTTCCTGATCATCACTCTGTGAACATTCCTCAAATGCCTTTCTTTTCCCCCACAACTGCTGCTCTCACATTCTCATTCGACCACTCGATATCCTCTCTTGCACCTCCACCAACCTTGTTCATTCCACATATTTCAGTGTCTTCAGACATTGCAACTCTTCCTCCACTCCCTTAACAGATCTCTCCCACACCATTTCAAAACACTCCCTCACTATTCCCTTATACTCATTCTGCTTCGCTCACTTCTTCAACCCACTGATCTTCACTTCATCTCTGGCATGCAATTTATTTCCATAACCCTGCCACTTACCAAACAATCTCAATTTTTCCTCCAGTCGATAGTGGTCAGACATTCCACCAGCTTCACTTCTCAGTACATTCACATCCAACAATCTCCCACACATCTTCCTACAGATCAACACGTATTACATTTATGCTGTCTTAAACATTCGTCCATCTGCTACTCTAATCCATCTGTACTTATTGAAATTCTTCAACAAGTATACAATACTGCATATATATATATATATATATATATATATATATATATATATACCAATTATGGAGCAAATGTTAGTTGTGAGCTCATTTTGTTTTTTTCCCCATGAGTATGTTTGAACCGGAAAAATATATGACAAAAAAACTCTAAAGGCCCATCCTTTTCACCGGATCCAGTATGGCTCTAGAATGGCTCTGTTAGTAAGAAGTCCCAGTACAAAAACTGTCAATAAAGAGAGCGGGTAGTGTCTTATTCAAAATTTAAATTTTCTGCTCCAGAGAATATTCAATCTGTATCCATTACTTACTATTAAGACTAGCAAAGGATATTACTTGCTTTTAAAAGTTCGGTGTATCGGTCAGGATCTTTCTCCATCAAAGTTCTTATTTGGCTGTTGTAGTGCTCAGAGATGCTCTCCTCCACTGCCACAGTGCAGGCCATTGCCACCTCCTTGCCCAACATTGCAGTAGATGCCCCTGTAGAAGAGTTCTCTTTTAAGAGGACTAAAAGCATCATCATCATCTTGAAGATGAGTCTGATAAGACATAATGCATCCTTTTACTTGTATGTGTTGTACCAACCTAATAAAAAGCCAGCGACGTTCCAAAGGGGCAGCAGCACAGTAGGCCGGACTCGACTCTCAGCGAGTATTTCATTAAATTTCTCAAGGTGTTTTTTTTCTTGATCCCACATTTCCTGTGAGAAAAAAACAGCACTTTAAAAATCTGATCATCAGCTTTTCAGTGTTGAAATTAACATACAGCATTGTGCTTCCTCTTAAAAGCTTTATTATTGCCAACTTCAAATCAAAAGTAATTTGAGACTATATTTCAGTCACAATCTGTTTGCATTGTATGACTTGAAAATGCTAGACTTTGTGTTCTACAGATTTCGATTTAAGTCTAACAATCCAAAGAAATGCAGCTGAATTGTCAAACTTTGTTGATTGTGTCAAATACTTTTATTGACTAAATCGGAATATTTTAAAAAGGCTATAATGCCAAAACCAAATAGACGGAGTGCCAAATAAAAAAAAAATAGGTACCAGCTGAGGGCCAGACTGATTGAATGTTCAAAGTTTAGTGAGCCTAATTGAACCAACTGAAAACCAAACAAATATATTCCAATATGAGCTGATAAATGAAAGCAACATTTTTACGCCTCTGTCAGTAATAGTGAATTTTATACAGACACAAACATCCTTGATATAAAAATCTTCAAAACGGACCATCAGTAGCCTTTCCAGATCCTTTCTATTTTGGTAAAAATGGGCAAAATTGGCTTAGAAGAAACAATTATAGCATTTTTCTTTCATTCACTTAATTGAGATTTTTTTTTAATTGAATTGGATTAAAATACAAGAAAAAAAGAGCAAACACCAAACAACCAACATCATTTTCTTCAAAGAGAAATAATGCACAGCATAAAAAATATACAGTTTCTAGTGTTTCCTCTGAAAACCTGAAATTAACCTGCGTGGCCATAAATACACATCAAACAAGAAGCTCAGGCCATAGGACATTATGACACAATAATGAATCAAGACCATTTAAGGTGCTGTAAATAAAAACCTGCTCGGAGGCCAGCTGTGGCCTGCGGGCCTTGACTTTGACATTTGTGCTATTACGATCCAAACAGTTCAAATGCAGTCGAACTATTCCCAAATGGATGCCTGTCATGTTTAAATCTAGTACATATTTCTAAGCATGTGTGAAAATCTACTGGGTTTACTTTTTAAGTAACTGGTCAGTTTAGTTGATTACAGTAATCCCTCGCTATAACGAAGTTTACTTTTCACGGTTTCACTACTTCACGGATTCGTGTATTGTATTCTACATTCTG
This sequence comes from Urocampus carinirostris, assembly GCF_059441175.1. Lineage (NCBI taxonomy): Eukaryota > Metazoa > Chordata > Actinopteri > Syngnathiformes > Syngnathidae > Urocampus > Urocampus carinirostris. Next base: position 31,281,537 of record NC_142356.1, on the reverse strand, counting down.
ATTGTCTAAGTAGTAGTGCTTATTATTATTCGAAGGTACGATAGCCATTTTCTAAAAATATAAATTAAAAAAAAACATTTATACAATAAAAACATTTATTATATACCGCTCAGCAGGAAAGCCCTGACCTCCATGTCCCCAGCCAATTCATAAATCCGACAGAGTGCGCCAAGTCACGCTCGCTATAGCTACAGTATCCATGTATTACAAACGAAGCAAATACAGCGGCCAAAACAACAACAGCCAGTGGCTCTTTAATCGATATTCCTGATAGCATAGTCGTATAATTTCTTGAGGATTATGCAAACTTATCGCAAAAGACAGTAGAAAAGGCTTATACTATGCAGAGTTTTATCTAAAAGGAAGTCAGAAGCCCCGTACCAACTACACATAAAAATAGATTCAGATTTGTGAGAGATAATGGTGTCTAGAGGATATACAATAAGTGAGCCAGTGTATCAAATTTATGAAACGAGTGGTGTAATTTCTATTTATTAAGAGTTCCGGCGAGGAACATATGGAAATTACATCACAAGTTTCATATATTTAATATACAAGATCAGGAATTGCATATCCTATTCAAAACATAATTTAGAAGTTTTACTTTAATTATAAAATGCCACATTCGCTTGAATTTGTTTTACTCATAGGCTTACGAGGGTGCAGTGATATACTCAAGAGAAAGTGCAAGTAAAGCCTTTGAAGTAACTTAAAACTTCTCTCACCAACATATAACGGACCAGACCTCACGTTGTGATTGGCTGAAAACGAGGGCTGTCGGATCTATGAATAAGTCCAATGTCTGACGGGATCCCGAGGCATACCTGGAACACCTTCTGAGGGAAGCGTCCAAGGAGGCTTCCATAAAAGATGCCCAAGCCACCCAAGCTGGATCCTTTCAATGTGGAGAAACAGCAGCTCTACACCAAGTTTCTCAGATTACCAAACTTTTCACTCCATTTCTAAGGCAAAGCCCAGGCACCCTGCGGAGGAAACTCATTCCAGCCATTTGTATCCGGGATCTTGTTCTTCAGTCACAACCCACAATTTGTGACCATAGGTGAGAGTAGGAACGTAGACCGATTGGTAAATCGAGAACTTTGCCTATCGGCTCAGCTTGTTCTTCACTATGATGGACCAGTTAAGGGTCCACATGACTGCATACGCTGCACTTATCAGTCTGTCGATCTCACGTTCCATCATACCCAAGGTCGTGAACAAGACACCGAGATACTTGAACTCCCCCATTTGAGGCAGGATCTCATGCACGACATGTAAAGGGCATGCAACCCTTTTCCAGCTGAGAACCATGGTTTCGGGACTTGAAGGTGGTGATCTTCATCCGACCCACTTAACAAGTGCAATTCTTTTATTTGTTTAACGAATATTTGAGCCAGAAAATGGATTTTGTCATTTTGGTTTTGATATATAAGAGTACTTAATGCTGTAATAGTTGTAGAAAAAAATGTCAACTTCAATGATTTTACCTATCATGGGTTATTTTGCAAATAAAAAAACGAGGGATTACTGCACTTTGTACATATATACCTATAAATACATACACACACATACATTAAATTATAAATCAGTATATACAATAGGTGAATTTGTGTATTTTCATTTAGCATTAAGGCATAGAAATTTTACATTGTTTAAGCTCAGGGGAGATTCTTCTCTTACCTGGATAAGAGCCCCTGTGCTAGACCTTCCCAAGACTGCCATCTGTCCAGCGTAGATACGATTGGCACCATATTCCCCAGCGTGGTCCACTCGGAGGATGCTGTCGAGCAGCTCCTTCTCCTCCCTGTCACGCGCGGGCGGAATCACGCTGTAATGACGTGAGCCCCACTGGGATGCTGCAATCACAGTTATGAAAGCACGTTGGATCAGGTAAAGATGAGAACAAAAGCCCAAGGTAAACATCACAACCCAAGGTCTACTATTCTGTTTTGGTTGTAGACACATTTAGATTACGTTGACCTCAAATAAAACAATCCTTATATGCTTTACGTGGGACATTTTTTCACTTTGCACCAATGCCAAATGTAACACTACTAAACAGAAAACCAGGCTTCCGTAATGTTTGGTTTTAGCCCGTTATCGTAGCACTCATTGGACATGCTTACCTTTGTTTATTGAGCTTTGCCTTGTAACTAATGGCACGACCCTGCTTGTCAAGCCATCTAACACAGCGTACACGCTTCTTTGCATCGTCCCACCATCCGAGTTATGAATGGAAGCAAAGAGAAAAACAGCAAACTGTCATTGAAATGTCAGCGGGCTCGTTTTGTCGCGGACTGATGACGTCTATGTGTTTGCGCAATACTCGTTGCAAAATCGAACATTGCTTTATCGCCACCTAACGATCATCATTTTATACTGTACTGTAGTATTTAACAGGCTTTCGTTTAAGTCTTTTGCATTGCAGTTTACCCACGGGACGAGGCAAAAAATAAGATTAAAAAAAATAATAATAAACCCAGAGAACAGTGACGTGCGGTGGTTCGTGTCTGATGATGTACAGTCAGAAATACTATTCGTTCTGGTTTCCTGTCAGTGTATTTCCCCCTCCGTTTTTTGTCTGTTTTTACGTCACAGATAAAGTTGTTTATTTTGACATGTTGTAAATGTGTTTTTATGAACAGAAGAAAAAAAAACACTTCAATCAATCAATCAACAAAAATCTGTATCGTCTGCCATTGGCCATCAAGTCAACAATAACAACTCATGTTCTTCATTAAAAGTAACCAATTTTTAGTCCTAAGAATAGTTCGAAACAACCAGAAGAGTCATTCCCAAAATTCTACACATTTACGAGAACATGCACAATACAGACAAGGAGACAGCCCTCAAAAGTATTTAGATTCGAAAGGACCCCTGCGACCCTACTCAGGATAAGTGGTGCAGATAATGAATGAATGAATAATAGTCTGTAGTCTGTACAGCCCGTTGAAACCTCCTATAATTAAGGGCTAAACACGAATTGACATCGTTTTCATCAATTAAGTGGTGGATCAATAAAGTAATGGGGTATATAAACTGTAGCACAGGGATCTCAAACTCCTTTTAGCTCCGGGCCAGTTCCAAATTTTATGTTCTGAGGCAGGACAGAGCTGTGAAAGAAAGCAACTTCTGATTTTTATCTTTGTTTTTCAGTATTAGAAAACTATCGTACATGTAATAATCACTGAGGAAAAGAGAACATTTTTAAACACAACACATTTATTCACAAACAATGGCCATAAGTTCGCATTGAATGTGTTAACTGGTTTATTTTAACAGTTTAGTGAATGCAGTTTTACACCTGAACCAACTCACTACGCTATAGAATCTCAACAATGTCCTCCAGCGACTGGAGACGGAATTTGGTTTGTATTTATCAAAAAAAAAAAAACCTTTTGAAAGAAATAACCTAGAAATTCACTTCTTTTTTTGACATACTCAGATGGCAAGATGGCGAACTGGCGGAACGTTAAAGGGTTAAATCATACAACGGGCAGGATACAGCCCGCAGGCCATATGTATGACATGGCTGCTGTCGCATACAGAAAAAAAAGTTTTATTGTCTTATCTCAACTTATAAATGGAGTCTATGCACTGCTACTTTTGAATATTAGCATCAATAGAGAGATATCCTCCATTATGAAGAATATTCCATGCAATGACAAAAAAGAAATACTGGAAAAAAAAAACACTATCATAAATTATATTTTCTGGGGATGCCCCAAACACAATCTTTGGTCTCTCTATCTCCCTCTGCTATGAAGCAAGAGAATTGTGTGCCTCTTTCTGCAACTAAAGACGCTTAGCACAAACATGTGTTACATACTGCTCCTTTTGAATAAAAGCATCAATAGCTAGTAATCTTTCATTATGAAAAAAGTCCATGCAATAAGAAAAAAAGACTACTGGATGGCTTGAGCTGTTAGCTTGCTAATACTATAACTACAGGTAATTCTATTGCATGGGGCTGAGGTGTGTTCCGATTTAAAATTCATGTTTTCACTATTGCACTTTGCAATGAGGCAAGAGAATTACGCGCCTCACTCTGCATCTGAAGACATTCAGCACAGTATTACGTTACGTAGTAATTATATTGATAATGTTCATAATCTAATGTGAAAACTGAGATATTTTGAAAAAAATATATAAAAATTGTGAAGTTAGTTGGGGAACAACTTTACACTGAATAAATATATTAATTTATTATATTTTTCATTTTATATTTTCAAATGGTCAGGTGAAGCCCATCCTATCCTGCTTTTTCTGACTGCGCGTCACTGCTAGAAACCACTTCAGACTTCTCATTCATTTGAATAATATTTTCAAATACATTTCAAAAAATCCTTATGTCACAACCAGCACACAGCGTAGACCCAATCGCGTAATGTTTTCTCACAATTTTATTGAAAAAAAGAGGAAGAGCAGCACCCGCGATCCGATGCTCACTGGACCCGGGAAGCAAGACGTTCTCGCACTCGGATTGTGATCCGAATATGGAAGTGGATCTTTCGTAGCGAACGATGGTGGTGTCAGGAACGGAAAAACAGGTCAGTAGCCAAGACAGGGAGAGTCGGAAACGTGTCTTAAGCCAGGACGGGAGAGTAGACGTAGTCGAGATAAAAATTGGTCGTAAGCCAGGACGGGAGAGTAGACATAGTCGGGATCAAAACAGGTTGTAGCCGGAGACAAATGGGAGCAAAAACGGGACAGGCGGGAGTCAGGGTCGAAAAAGGCTTGCAACAGAGGTTCGCAGACGGACTGACAACAGGGGATAGACAGGACTGGGTTCAAATAGTGACAGGGAGCCAATCAGAACCCACAGCGGTTGGCACCAAATGAGCGGGCACAGGTGAATCTCATCAGTAATCATGACACATTAAGTACATGAGATCAGAGTTTTTTTTAATTACTGTCTCATATTTGTTTGCATTGTTGCATATCAACTATATTTATTTCCACAATCATTATATATATTTTTTAAAATTGTCCAAACATTTTTTATTTTTGTATGTATATATATTTTTTTTGTTTATCAAATCATTTTTTGTGGTCATATTTTTGCTTTTATTTCCCTTCATGGTATTTTTTGGCAGATTTTATGGTATCTTTAAATATTTATTATTTGATTTATTTGTTTATGAATTCATGTTTTCATTCATTCATTCATTCATTCATTCAGCTTGAAGGACGAAGACTCTCAGGGATGAGTTTATTGCTAAAACGAATGCATTTGTTGTATTCTGACTGACACACGGTAGAATTCAAATTCCATTTGGAAGCACCGCCTATTCCCAATGACTCTCGGTATGCTGTCACAATTCAGATCAGGCAGAAGTTCACCCGGGGTGACGGGGACATACAAGGTCGCGTGGTTTTGAAGAAGATAACAGATGTCTCTGATTTTCCCGGTCATTTAAGGTTTTTCTACGAGGCCCATGGGAGCAGTAAAACTTCTGATGGATATCTGGGGTCCTTGTTATGTGCAATTTCCAAAGCTGCATCCAGGACATGTCTCCAGAAACAAGCTAACCATTTAGCAGCACATTTTACAAATAGATTGAAACTATGTTTCATTGCGATCAAATTGATCAATCATTGTGTGTAAGTAAAGCAATTTCTTGATCGGTTTTAAAAGATATATTATTAATTGTTTGGAGTGACAACAAGTGTATAAAAGTCAAGTATAAAAATAACTAGTTGATACATGATTCACTCTAGATTAGGTACCTGTATAATAAACGTAATGCAATGTATCTTCGTTTCTGTTCTTCAGCTACCAACTCGGTGCGAGGTACAATGTGAGTACTGATATTGATACTTAGTATCATTACCCACCTTCCATCCATTATCTGCAGGACACACAGAGACAGGTTTATTGACACGTAGGGACAAATTTGAATGGTGAATTAACCTGACATACACGTTTTTGGAACGTTGGAGGAAACTTGAGTGCCAGGCGGAAACCCTCGCAAGAACAGGGAGAACATGCAAATTACGCACAGGAAGCCGCACATGCTTACCACTCAGCTGCTGTGCTGCCTCATTACCCATTTATCTTTAAGAATATATCCAAACAATAACATTGTTGCTAACATTTTTGACCTAGCTCAGGGATCCGCAATCTGCAGCTCTAGAGCTGCATGTGGCTTGTAAGAGTTGCCCGAGTGACTCCCTAATGATTTTTCAGAAATGTTTAAAAAGGGAAAAGGATTGGGGAGTAAAAAATATACAGTGTGTATTTCAGTGTGATGGTTTCTTTTAGAATAAGTATTTAATTTTAAATAAAACTCTTATAGGCTTTCTGGGTCAAGGTTGGGTCGTTTAAGAGTAGGTTTACAGGCAGCGGACTTAAAAGCCGCTGGTACAACACCCAAGGAGAGTGATATGTTGATAATATTTAGAACTGAAGGTCCAAAGATCCCAAAAATATATTTAGCCAACAAGCTCGGAAGTGGGTCAAACAGGCAATTACAAAATGCTGCAATGAGGCTTTTAACCAAGACAAGTTTCACCATATTACCCTGACTTTGGCTCATCTGCATTGGTTCACTGTCAGTTTGAGATGTGATTTTAAGGTTCTGTTGGTATCTTACAAAATTATGCATTACTTGCCCCATCATATCTTTCAGATTAAATTTCTGCTGGGAGCCTCTGTTCGGAAAATGCTGGTCTTCTAGTGATCCAAGAGCCAAGAAGAAATCCGCAGGTTTGAAATCATTTGCCATTCAAGTCCCAATGCTGTGGAACGCTCCGACCTCTAAGATTTTATGTGTAACCTCAGTGGAAGTGTTTAAATCTAGGCTTAAACTCATATTCAATAGCTTATGAATGATGTTGCCCTCGGGGAGCTGTCAACCAGACATTCTGTTATTACATTTATTTCATTTTGATCATGTCTTTGTATTGTCTGTTGATGGCCTTGCAACGACCATTGCAGCCTGGTCATGTAGGGGGATTACCTCATGTGCGGTCCCTTCTCAAAGTTTTCTTCATTTCTTCATGCTGTGGTTTTAGAGTTTTTACTTGCACTCATGTAGGTTTTAGATCAGGGGATTGTGTAACAGTAGTCTGTACAACCCCTTGAGATTTCTGATTAAGGGCTAGACAAATAAACATGACTTGACTTTTTTTTAAATATAAATTTGTTTTTTTATAAGATGTTAAAGAAGATCTGCCCTGTGCAGAACTACTGAAGCATCTGTATGCTGGGTATAGTTTGACTGACGCGCTTGAGTGGCATTATTTACCGGAAGTGACTGGGGATATGATTATTGTTGACATAGAGTGATAGAGTGATATAAAGTAAGGACGCTTGGAGCAATCTTCTGGTTCACTACAGCAATTGTCTTTATTCAAATTCAAAGTGTTTATTGTCATATGCACAGTAAAGAACCACGGTTCCCTGCACAATGAAATTTTTACTTTGCTGTCCACGCAGTTGCCAGGGTAAAAAAAAAAAGAAACAAAGAAGCTATATAGATGTATACATAAAAGAGTATTACGAATATTAAAAAATAAAAATACAAGATCAAATGACGATGTGTTAAGACAACATGGTAAAAATAAAGATAAAACACAGTTGAAAGTGACTTATTCGACTTAAAATCATAAAAACGCCAAAAACTACAGATATAGAAGTCCAAGAAATAATTACCAAACCAGCTTGGGTTAGTGTCCTAGCTTAACAGTGCAGCATAGCAGTCAAAACCGTTAATGCTATCAACAGAAACGTTCCTACCTTTGTACTTTATACTGCAGCTGGACAACAAACTGGACTGGACTGCCAACACAGAAGCTCTATGTAGGAAAGGGCAAAGCCAACTTTACTTACTCAGAAGGCTGGCCTCCTTCAAAATCTGCAAAAAGCTCCTGAAAATATTCTATGAGACAGTTGTGGCAAGCGCCCTCTTCTATGCGACAGCGTGTTGGGGAGGCAGCGTCAAGAAGAAGGATGCCTCTCGTCTCAATAAACTGGCTAGGAAAGCAAGCTCTGTTGTGGGCAAAGAGCTGGACAGCCTAACAACAGTAGCTGAGAGACGGGCACTGGAAAAGCTGCGGTCAATCATGGACAATCCATCGCATCCACTACACAGCATTATCTCCAGACAGAAGAGCAGTTTCAGCGACAGACTGCTGTCACTGTCTTGTACTACGGACAGACTGAAGAGATCTTTTCTTCCTCATGCCATGAGGCTCTTTAACTCTACCCGGCAGAGTAAAAGCCCACAGTAAACCACACCACCTACATTGCATATTACCTTATTGCAATATGTATTCTGTGTAGCACTATTTAGTTATTCTATATGACACGCTACAGTGGGCATTTGCATGTCACACTGGGTATTTGTATATTGTATTCTTTTTGCTTTATTATTGTATTGTTCTCAGCTCAGGGATGCTGCTGGAAATGTGAATTTCCCTTCGGGGATGAATAAAGTTTCTATCCATCTATCCATCCATCCATCCATCTATCTATCTATCTATCTATCTATCTATCTATCTATCTATCTATCTATCTATCTATCTATCTATCTATCTATCTATCTATCTATCTATCTATCTATCTATCTATCTATCTATCTATCTATCTATCTATCTATCTATCTATCTATCTATCTATCTATCTATCTATCTATCTATCTATCTATCCATCCATCCATCCATCCATCCATCCATCCATCCATCCATCCATCCATCCATCCATCCATCCATCCATCCATCCATCCATCCATCCATCCATCCATCCATCCATCTATCTATCCATCCATCTATCTATCTATCTATCTATCTATCTATCTATCTATCTATCTATCTATCTATCTATCTATCTATCTATCTATCTATCTATCTATCTATCTATCTATCTATCTATCTATCTATCTATCTATCTATCTATCTATCTATCTATCTATCTATCTATCTATCTATCTATCTATCTATCTATCTATCTATCTATCTATCTATCTATCTATCTATCTATCTATCTATCTATCTATCTATCTATCTATCTATCTATCTATCTTATATCAATTGATATGCACCACCCCATGGACAAAACAAAATAACAATGAATAACACTAACACATACATTTTGGCTCCTACTGTACATAAGGGTTTTAATTTGTTTGCAGCTCCGGACATTAAAATGGGTTTGGTCACTTAAAATTTGGGTTGTCGACCCATGCTTATGAATCAGTCTATGAAAGGAAACCAGGCATTTTCCTGAATATTGTATATACCGTGCTTATATTTTGACAGGGAATCGGTTTCTTCTCTGGGTCAAACAAGTGCAAAGTGAATCCTAGAATAACGTCTGTTATGCATGACGAGACTTGAAAAATCCTGGCTTTGGAAACGGATTTGTGGGCCAGACTTCTGTTTTACTCTGCAGGTGGCACTGTTGCTCAAATAAGAAATTTAAGTGTTACTCTGGAGTAGGCCATTTCCACATGAAAACACATTTTTTATTATTATTATCATCATCATCATCATCATCATCATCATCATTGTTGTTGTTGAAATTATCATTATTATTATCAATTATTATTACTATTATTATATTATATTGTAAAAGTAGGTCTTTGGGTTTCAGGAAATTTAGCTGTCATACACTTATCAATGCCACGTGTTTTGTGTGGTGTTACTGTTGAGGCTTAGTGATGGATTTAATCTCAGAAAATCTAACAAAGCAAATGAAAATAGTGTTTTTACATAGGAATCCAGGGAATGATGCCACGACTGCTGCACAGCAATGAGTGTCAGGAGTAAACAGGGCCGGTGAATGTCTTGGTATGCCGTGTTTGTATTTGTGTGTTTGTGGTGAGACACCGGTTATGTGTTTCCCAATGTGTCTGTCTGACTGCGGGTGGTTACCCATTTGTGGCTGTGCACAGGTAATTAATGTGTGTTGCTTGACGTGTCCTCAGTGCAAGTGCCTGTTAGCCCAAATGCTAACAGTGAAATACGGCCAGAACCATGGTTGACCAAAGGTGAATTTAAACATATCCTTGGTTTTTGGTTAGCAAGCTTTAGCTGTTACCAAGACGGTGGGTACATTTGGGCCCAAGGTCTTCCGTGGGGATTTACTGTATAATTCTCATCGGCTAGATGAACACCAAATCTCTATACTTTCCCCATATGAGCAAGTCATAAAAACCTGAAAAAAGTGCATAGCACATCCCTGTATTATTCATAGAAAACCATAAAGAGAGTCACCAACACAGCCGAGACAGTCATTTGCCAACGCCTGCCCAGTCAGGAGGCCATTGCTGGCTTTAAAAAGGACTATCAGGCTTAGAGAAAGTTCCTTCCCCAGGCCCATTACCTCACTAAACAAGTGCAACACTGTAAAAAATATATATCCTGGCTTTGTGTAAAATAAAATACAGTAGGTATTTACATATTATAAATCCATCCATCCATTATCTGCACCGCTTATCCTCAGTAGGGTAGAGGGGGTGCTGTAGCCCATCCCAGCTATCTTTGGGCAGTGGGTAGGGGACACCCTGAACTGGTTGCCAGCCAGTCGCAGGGCACACAGGGACAGACAATTCGCTCATTCACACCTAGGGACAATTTACCAATTTACCTGAAATACATGTTTTTGGAATGTGGGAGGAAACCGGAGTGCCTGGAGGAAACCCACTCAAGCACGGGGAGAACATGCAAACTCCACACAGGAGTTTCGATCTCATGACCTCATAACTGTGCCACACACGCGCTAACCACTGCGCCGCCGTGCTGTTTTATATAGTATTTACCAACTCATTTTGGAACTTTGTTGCCAATTTATCCTGACTTATTTTTTTCTTTTAAAGTCTTTATTACACATTTATTCTGGAGTGCCATGTTTAATCTCTTTGTAATGTTCACTCCGTTGTTATCAACGCCAATAGAGACCATTCTAATATTTAATTTGCTTCTCAGAGCTAGCATAGGTTAGCCATAGCTAACTTCTCTAAAAACTTCTCCAATAGTACCAAGCACTTTTTTTCTTAGAATGGCCCAAAAACAATGTTGAAGTATGGGATATAAAGTGGGATGATCCCTTAACCACTACGTTCGTAGGGGCACCATTTCTCCTGTAAGTTTAAGATGTAATTTTAAGGTTCAGTTGGTATTGTACAAAATTATGCATGGACTTGCTCCTCATATGTTCCTGCTTGGAGCCTTCGATAGGAAATTGCTGGTCTTCTAGTGATCCCAAGAGCTAAGAGGAAATCCGCAGGTTCAAGAGCGTTCTTCATTCGGGCCCTGGTGCTGTGGAATGCTCTGCTCTCTGAGATTTGTTCTCCAACCTCAGTGGAGCTGTTTAAATCTAGGCTTAAAACACACTATTCTATAGCCTATGAAGACCTATGTTTCATAATAATGATCAGTGGCAGTTCTACACTAAGTAATTACTGCCTTGGCAGGACCCCCTTGAAGCGCCCACCCCCAGATCTTTAGTTTTCTTTCTTCTTTTTAAAAATAATGGTTTCAAAACAAGGTGCATGTAGAGTTCTTTTGTAAAAATGTCAGATAATACTACAAAAGAGGATACTGACGAAATAACCTTTTGTGGTGTGTACATAGCTTTGCCCCCTCCCCTTCCCCCAGTATACTCACCCAAATAAATTGCTCTGTGTGCTTGGCTGGTGTTTCTGGCTTATTACATTTTTTTCCTTGGGGTTTTTATAATTTGATGTCTCAACAGATAACACAGATTGTTTAATCAGCTTCTATATAAAGGATTCCTGAGTGATGTAGAGCTGAAACAAGGTCTGTTTGTGTGAAACCTTAACTTCAAACTGTAGTGGGGAGTATACGCTTTATATACTTTACCGAACCATTTCAGGTACTACTACTATGTCAGCTTCTCTATGCGCTCCATAGAATCGACTCTGCGCTTGTCAGATTTGGAACACTACTAATGCCATTTGCCTGTGTAGGATTTGATCTCCGAGCCACCTGTACTCAAGAAAAGAGCCATTTATTTCTCGCGAATCATGGGTTCCCGATCCCTGGTATAGCCTATTAATTCAATGTAGTGTTTTTTTAGTTCTTTACTCTCTGCCTCAAATTTGGCACACTTTCAGTTATGACTGGTAAGGCTAGCTTTGGCATGAAACCGAATTGTAGCAAATTGCAAATGTTCGTTGTTTAAACCATTTGATTATATGAACATTTTGTTCAATAAAGGGCCCGAAGAGAACTCAAATTTTATATATAAATAATAACTGAATTTGTAGCAGTTTTGTAGCAAAGCCCAATCTAAAGGTGAAATGAGATAGCGTCTTTGCTGGGTGAAAAATGAATTAGTACTGAATAAGCGTAACAAGCACTGTAGAAAGAAGGTCAACAAATACACAACAAAATTAACATTAGCCCTTCATTCATGACATGGATACCGACTGTTCGTAATCATTAAAAAAAAAAAAAAGTTGCATACTTTTATCCTTTACTTGTTTCTCCTCATCTTTTTTTCTTTTTTTCTAAATTAGGCAACGGATGGCTTGGGATGTTTTCTTTCCATCTGTGTTTATTTTCCACTCGTCTTAAATGTAAACAGATGCCCATTCCATTTTGTATCACATATATAATCCATTTCACATAATTCAGAAAAATGTGCATCAGTTGGCCTGTATTTTCAAAGTTATGAATAATGTGCATTATTTGGAAGAGAGGACCCCCCAACAAATTATTCTATGTATAGCAATACAGTGCCGTTCGTTTTGAGGGACCCAGTCAGTGGTGAACTGTCCACCGCGCCGTCCCTCCCCTACGCCTCCTCATCTCGTTGTCAGTCTCTCTGCAGTCTGCACACCTTTGCAGCAAGCAGGGGCACCCTCTTGACAAGAGGCTGGGGTGATATGTTGGACAAAACCACTTTGAGGCACACTTTTTTTTTCTTTCTTTTTGGAGGGGTTTGAAGTTCACACGCTGGCCCCAGTGTATCATGGTAAATATGTCGCCCTGGGTGGCCTCTCACGTACCTATAACCGTTGCATCCTGGTCATCCTGGAAGGGGGATTACTTTATGTGCGACCCCTTCACAAGAGTTCATAATTTCCTCATGCTGACGTTTTGAGTTTTTCCTTGGTGCAATCATAGTCTACAGTCTGTACAACGATTTAAGACTTTTTGTGATCAAGGGCTGTAGAGGTCTTGACTTGACTTGAATTATGTTTTGTGGGTGGATCCAATTGAAGGTAAGCAGGAACTATGGCTGGGGTGATCAAAGTAAGGATGTATTAAGTAACAAAACCAGGAATAAAAAAAAAACTAAAAAATAAGGGGTCACACAACAAATAACATGTCCAAACAACTTCAAACCTGACAACATCCAAACCAGAAACAAATACCGAAATGGAAATGCAATGACCCAACCCAGTGTGCTGTCCAAGGAGTCAACATAAAGTCTTGGGATAAATAGCGACACGTGTTTGAAGATTGGGCTCAGGTGTGTCTTGATCCTCACCTGATTAGCGCAGTCTTGGGGAAGGTGGCGTGCCAAAACCTGACACTCACTTTGTTTAACCGACCAAAGAGGCAAACAGAACAGACTATTTAGCTCAGGAATACTGCCAATTCCACCATCCGCTTTTTCGAAGGTGCAAAGCATTGAGTATACGATCTGATCAATTAAAAAAAAAACTTTCTTTAATGAGTGTATTTTATCACTCTAGCGGTTGAAATTGTGAATGTTCTGGGACACATTACATTTACGTGGTCACAATTTCGAAACTAAAATCGGATTTATTTATTGTAGTATTTTTTTCTTTTCAGGCAAACAGAGTGACAGATTTGATAAAAATCTTAAAAGGAAAAATATGGATGACCCTTTGAAACCAAGGTTTATAGGCGACCAGATCCCTAAATAACTATGGACGCCTCTTCTTTCAATTCTATCTACTCATTATCATATCATCATAGCTTCTTATATAATTATAACAGTCATAAGTTCATCTATTCCAAACAATCTTTCTGTTTTTCTATTTTCCGCTTCCTTTCTCTGTAGTAAACAATACAATCCATAAAAGCTGAAATAAACTGGCGTCTTTTGTACAGCATTTACGGAAAGAGACAAAAATGGATTGGGTTGATGTTACTGGATTGCATTAAATAAACCACTACACTTTATGGGCTGTACGTGGCAAAAATTTGGATGACACAAATGAAATATAATGATTATTCAGGCCTTTAGCCCAGAGGGTGTCAACATGGTGCCAACAACTAGTTGGGTAACCCACATGATGAACATGCAAAGTGGGTTGCCACTTTGGCATAGGGATTTCGCAGGAATGTTGTCAAATGTTTGATTCTAGAAAAAAAAAATACTCTAAATGAAAAAAACATCCTACTGTCTACTTTATGATTTCTATCTATCTATCGAGCTTGGTCATATCCCTGAAGAGGGGTGACCGACAGCAAATCAACACATACAATAACAAAGAAAATCAAAGGGAGAAAAATAGCAAAAAAACACACACAAACATTTTTGGACCATGGCCAACCCAATTGCCCAAACACCCAAACAAGTTAGGCACCTCGGCACCTAACTTGGTCATGCTTTCGTCCCTCCAGATGAAACGGGACATCAGAAAGCGGCCATGTCACTCGGGTCAGGGTGACACAACACACTCTTTTGTTTAACAGCAGGGCCCGACAGCTTTCACTGGTTTACCCCTGCCGCATCATACGGGTGCCCAGCCCATCCTTAAGAACGTGTCCACAATCCTACTATCCTTTCACAACACCTCTCCACTCCTTTCTATCACCAACAAGAGCTCTAGCTTCCATTATATTTAGACCTCTTTCCTGCAGTGCACTCATAACACCATTCATCCACGTCAATTGCGGCCTTCCTCTTGGTCTCCTTCCATTGACTTCTGCTCTGTAGATCCTCTTCAACATTCGCTCCTCATCCATCCTCTCCATGTGTCCAAACCAACCGAGTACTCTCTCATCAACAGTTCCACGACTACTCCAGTTCTGTCTCTCACAATTTAATTTCTCAATCCATCCAATCTTGTCACTCCTAACATACTGTAATCCTCAAACACTTCATCTCAAAAACATTCAATTTCCTTCTTAAATCTGCGTTCAAGCTCCAAGTCTCTGCACCATACAACACAGTCGGCACAATCACACTCTCATACAGTCCCTTCTTAACATCCATACTCATACTCTTGTTGTTCATCACTCTCCTCAGAGCACCCAAAACCTTGCTTCCTTGATACACTCTGTGCAATACCTCGCACTCCATTCCACCAACCGCAGCCACATCACAACCCAAGTACCTAAAGCTTTCAACTTCTTCCAGCACCTGTCCATGCAACCTGATTTCTAACGTCATGCCCACTCCATCACGTGAACACTATATCACCTTACTCTTCCCAACATTGACACATAACTTACGTCTATCACATAGTCTTCCAAACTCCATTACCAACCTTCTCAATGTTTTCCCAGAATCAGCCACAAGCGCTGTGTCATACTTTATGATATGATAGTTATTTTTCTTTGTTTCACTATAGAGATGAAGTAACAATATATTTTAGTGGAGGACAATAGAAAGCTAAAAATGAACCAAATGCAATGCCTATTGGTGAAGCTTTTTTAGTCCAGTCCTTAATTTTTCCATTCGCTTAAATGGACACTATGTGATTTTCGACTACTAGATTTCGCTTTATCATGTGGTGCAGCTGATAATGAGTGTGACAATGTCATGATTACTCATTGCACTCAACTGTGCCCGCTCGTTTGGCGCCAGCTGCTGCTAGTTGCCTGATTCCCCTCCTATTTATACCCAGTACTCCAGTCACTCCTTGTCAGTCCATCAGCGAACCTCTGCATACGCAAGGCAAGCTTTTTGACTCTGGCTCCTGTCGGTCCTGTCTTCATCCGTATCCTACTCGCCTGTTTGTCTCCGGCTATTGACACGTTTTTGACCACCGACCCGGGAAATCCACTTCCGCATTCCCATCACGATCCGATCCCGTGAGCGGCTTGCTTCCCTCGTCCAGCGAGCACTGGCATTTGTTTTTCTCAATATCCCAATAAACCTTTGAGAGAAACGTTACGCGTTTGGTGTTCCATTGGTTCTGGCTCTGACATACAAAGCACAAAGAAGAATACAAACTCCAAAGACTCAAACTTCAACCAACTAAACCGCACTATTTTTATCCTCGTTTTTTTTGCCTTGTCTGTCACAAGGTTTTGGGGGGCACCATAAGCACAACGATGGTGGACAATCATGTCAGCTCCATCTAAATAAGCCTCATGTTATTCAAAATAC
Organism: Urocampus carinirostris; assembly: GCF_059441175.1. Lineage (NCBI taxonomy): Eukaryota > Metazoa > Chordata > Actinopteri > Syngnathiformes > Syngnathidae > Urocampus > Urocampus carinirostris. The sequence continues at coordinate 31,265,255 of NC_142356.1, read as the reverse complement.
ACACAAATTTCTTGACCTAAGAGTATTAAAAATGCAAAGTTCTTATAACAGTACATGTATTTTTTACTTATAATTCAAATAAATATTTATTTCAACAAACTAAGTTTTTTTTTACCACTATTTGGTGCGAAATAATACACAATATTTCGTGAAGTAGTTTGAGAAATCATTTTCACCTTGAGTCATCTTGTTTAATCTGTAAGTATTGTTAATGGTGCGATTTCAGTCATCTGGTTTAAGTTAAGTGTTCTGATGTCATTGGATCAATTCCCTTTTGTTTTCTATGTGTTTTGCAATTTTCCATTGTGTGCAGGAGTATAGCTTTCACCTAAATGTTACTAAGATATGCCTCATTCTCTGATATTATTCCAAGAATATAATGTGCAAGAAAAGAAAGACAATACACGTTTTTTCTGATGTAGCACACAATGCTTTGCAGCACAATGAAAGCACTATACTAGTGCAAGGACATATTATCAGAAACAATCGCTAATTTTCACCCAATTTTAAACTTGCGACCCCGCTGCCCCCGAACCACAATATGTACCTTCTCCCAGAATAGAGGCCCCAAAATGGGTTTGGGTCACGTTTTCGCAGAATATGTTGAAAGAGGCTGCGAGTTTCAACACGAGCTTGAACCATGCAGCAAAAGCCTCAAGTGCACATTTTTGCTTTTCTAGCTTGTTTTGACGTATGTGTGTTTAAAGAGAAACCTTGAAAACTGGAGAATGGTTGCCAATGTGTAACCACATGCAGAGGTGGGGAATATAAAAGTACAGTACTTGTGTTTCGTAAATGTACTTTTTTCAGGTATGAGAATTTAACTTAAATATCTTTGATATTGGTGACTTTTTGATTTCGGCTCATACATTCAAGAAATGTGGTAATTACATTTTTGGATCGTGATGACTGAAATTGCGTGAAAATAATACGCAATATTCACATATTTTGAAATAAAAATTAAGAGCTGCTACTGAGTTGTAAAGGGATGCATGTGTTCCACAAATACAGTGAGCTGGATAATCCGTTTTTAAAATGTCATTGAAAATCCTAAACATTTTTGAAAATTGAATAAAAATGAAAACCTTTACTGGTGTCCTTTAATTGTGCTCCATTTTAAAAACAGGAAAAAAATAAAATAAAATAAACCACAGCCACGCCACACCAGCTCGATTGGGCACTGAAAGTAATCATGGATTATCCAAGAGGGCAGAGGCCAGACACCAGATCATTGGAGAGGTTAGCATTAGTTAACAACGGCCTCTTTATTACATTTCAGCTGGAGCTAACAATGAAATTAAACACTCCTGCAATGTATATGTAAATAGAAAGCATCATTCTTTTTTGAACCTGTTATCTTGTTATCAAACAGGAAATTAACATCCAACTTGTAAAAGCAAAAGATTTATTTAAAACTTTTGTACCTAACCTATATCCTCGCATATAAGCTTACATCGTACATAAGACGAATAAAACTTCTTGTTGTAGTCACATGCTATAATAAATACGCACCTAAAATATTAATGAAACGTGTACCTAAACACTGATAATTATTTAAATGTGCAGCCAATGTGTAGGCTACTAAGGATAAGATATTTACAATTTTAAACTATTTATTATGGCAATTGTTTCCTCCTTCGACTTGTTTATTGTTGTCACTGATTTTCTACTTTTTCTAATTACCTACTTTCTTGGGACCGATTATTAAAGGCAAAAAAAAAACACGAAATCTCAATCAAATGAGATGTGGTGAGGAGGGAGCATGAGGGCACCGCACAGAAATGGGCCGTTGGGTGGCTATAACTCTCCTGTGTTCATTTTGTTTTATGTGCATATAAGCCGACCCCCTGATTTCAGTATTTTTTTTTTATAGTTATAAATTCGGCTTATATGTGAGGACAGTATATATATGATAAGGTTGAGAGTTTCAACGCAAACATTTTTTTTCTGCTACTTTGAATCTTTGCTTAAATTGTAATTCAGCTAAAACGGTTCCCTCACAATATTATATTGTATGTGCCCTTACCATTCTAAACATGGTATTTTGTGTTTGTAGAATATAAGTTTAAGAAGGAATATTTTCCCCTTTTTGGTCATTCTCATGAGGCAGCCATTTTTTGTTTGGTGGTGAAGGTTGAAGAAAGAGATGTTACTAAGGCCTTAGCTAAATGACCAGTCAGGGCTAAGCTTTATCAAGAAGTTGAACCATGACTGGTTTTTAGTTGAGCTATGGGCAACTTCGATTTCATAATCATCATTATATTTCTCTCTCTCTCTCTCTCTCTCTCTAGTTCACAGATTAACCACCTGGGTTATTGTGGTGTTGCCTGGGCAAGTACTGCATTTCTCAATGCACTTAAATAAACCATCTTTTTGGAGGTATGGGTTTGCGTTTGGACTCCACTTGAAGCAGGCCTCTTCTGACTTTCACCACGTTAACGCTCTACTAACAAATAAAACAAAAAATAATGAATAAGGGATAAGCAAGAAGTCACTCTCCAGTAGGGGGGGAGCCCTCACCCATTCCTTCTGCCTAATGTGTTCCGCCCCGAACATTTTTGTTACAAGTAAGGTAAAAGATAAGTGCGGTGGAAAACAAAAAATAAGGGCTCTTTGAACTTGTTTGAGCATTGTTAGATAGACTTTTTATTCATCCCTGCAGGGAAATTCACATTTCCAGCAGTATCCTTTCGTTGTTTATTAACAGATTAACAGGATGGCCTCGGGGTGCTGTGTTGTAGTTTAGCAACAGCGGAGTGGATGATGTCACACGCTAGTCCAAAAGTTTGATGTCCCTGCAGCAGATGGAAATCTTTGTGCCCAGGGTTACACCACCCGGTGTTCACGTAGATAGCGAGTCCACCTCCTCTCTGCTTCCCGCAGGCTTTTGTGTCTCTGTCTGCCCTAACAGCGCTGAAGCCAGGTAGCTCCGGATAGCTCCGGGTAGCTCATAACACATACTTTAATAGAGGAAATTTCTAAGTTTCAACTTTTTAAAATGGCTGTCTGGAATTATGACATCTTCTAATCGCTGACACCATCTTTTGTCTTGAGTTATCCTTGCAGCCTTTGTCAAGCTGCTTGTGTGGCTCATACAAGTACAGTAATCCCTCGGTTATCGCGGTTAATGGGGACCAAAACCACCAACGAAAAGTGAAAATCCGCGAAGTAGCGACGCCCCTTAAAAAATGGTTAAAAAAAATTATATATATATATATATATATATATATATATATATATATATATATATATATATATATATACATATATATATATATATATATATATATATATATATATATATATATATATATATATACATATATATATATATATATATATATATATACATATATATATATATATATATATATATATATATATATATATATATATATATATATATATATACCGTATTTTCTGCACTATAAGGCGCACCTAAAAGCCTTTATATTTTTCAAAAGCTGACCATGCGCCTTATTATACAGTGCGCCTTATTTATGGATCAATATTAATTCGCAAAGTCTTGCAACTAACTTGCCGCCGCCGACTAGATTTTCCCCCGAACGCCAAGGAGTCTGCGGTGTATGCTGGGATTTATTTACCGGCGTTTCATTGGCTAACCAATGTGTCAATCATCATTTGAATGGATCACTATTGGCTAAAGTTATTCAGAGGTCAAGGAGAGGATCTTTTTTATCATTTACAGGCTGGCATTGGCTTGAACGGCAAAACAAAGCCTGCAATTGGCCCAAAAAGACGTGCAATCATCATTTGAATGGATCACTATTGGCTAAAGTTATTCGGAGGTCAAGAGGCGGATCCTTTTTATCATTTACAGGCTGGCATTGGCTTGAACGGCAAAACAAAGCCTGCAATTGGCCAAAAAAGATGAATGCGTATAGCACGTGGCTGACGGCATACAGAAAGCATTTTTTTACTATTTTGTATTTGTAAATATTTTATTCTCCTGGATTTATTAAAACTCACGAATATAAGAGGACCACGGCTGCACATTATTATGAACACAACGACATCGGTGAACTACTCCGGCTTTCTATATTATCCCTGTATCTTGTTTCAGACTGAACTCGATGTTTCTGTGATAAGCGGTGCAGATAATGGATGGAACGGAGTGTCTATTTTTAAATTAAACTCAATTCCAAGTGTTTATTGTCATATATACAGTAAAGTTGAGAGCGAAAAAGAAAATAGAAACTAAGGAATGGTTGGCATTTCTTGAATCCCAAGACTTTAACCTTCCGAATGATGGAACGATGCATTTGAGTGACATCGTACGGACACCGCATCCGCACGTGTTCTCGACACGTATTTGCGTCTTTGCAAGCTTTGGGAATGTTAAGGGGGTAATAAGTTTGACTGAACTATCTGACTGTTTTTTGACGTTCCCATTGTAGCGCCTTATAATCCGGTGCGTCTTATGTATGTCAAAAATAGGACCAAAAACTATTTTGGAACCGCGAAGTAGCGACGCCCCTTCAAAAATGTTTAAAATATATATATATATATATATATATATATATATATATATATATATATATATATATATATATATATATATATATATATATAAAGCATTTATTTTATTTATTATTTATTGTTATTTTATTTTATTTTATTTTATTTTAGACCCGCGAAGCTCTGAACCCGCAAACATGGAACCACAAAGTAGCGAGGTCCCACTGTACATACATTTCTTAGACACGCTCAATAAAAGTTTTAGTTCTTAATTTTTCGTGTTTTGGTAGGCATTTGGACTTTGGACTTGGATTTGAAACAGTCATTTTCTTTCTTTCACCATTTTCATGCTACACTAACAGAAAACTGTGCACGAATATGAAATCACTCACCACCCCTCCTCCCCTTTCCTGCTTCCTAATGTTTTCCGAGATCCGAACAGCTTTGATTTGAGAATAGTAAGATGGAAGCAGATGGTCGTTGTGGAAAATAAAATAATGGAGGCTCTTTGAACGCAGTTAAGCATTGCTAACACATATTTGATAGAGAAACAATTTTATTTCAAACTATTTAAGGACACCTCAAACTACGCACCCCACATTTAAGTAAGGAAGCAAGTTCATTTTTCGTACTTTTACTAGAGTACTCGGTAGTTTTTTTATCAAATTATAGTTTTGTTACTTAAATACTGAACACTAGTCCTTTTAAGATCCTAAACCACGTGTCACTTTGTGTAATGGTTGCATGCGTCTGTGGACCAACGTAAGTCTGTGCAGGCTGGTCAGACGAGCGCATAGTTGCGGTGGGACACAGGCACAGAGCCCCGAGACTACAGTGAGTCAACAATGTCTGCTTTCACTGCAAGGAGACGTGACAGGTCTTGTCTCATTTGGGCTCCGAAAGGGACACCTAAGTGTCTGTTGCACGTAACTGTCTGTTCTCTTCTTTGCAACTGCTCATTTACCAAATTATGAGCAGGCTCGCGCTCTCTTTTGCACCTCGGAATGATAGTTTTGTGTCGGAAGAGAAGGTCTTCTGTGCTAGTTAATGAGGACTCACTGCAAAAATACTCGACAAAAAATGTTTCAGAAATGTTGTCCCGTAGCAACGTTGACCAAAAAAGCTTTAATTAGATGTATAGTCAAGTATACCTCATGGCATTAATTCAAAACTACTTTGTGAGTCATCACTGGTAAACTGAGATCAAAGTCAGGTGGGATTTTGGAATGAGTTTCTTGGAAAATATTTATATTCCCCAAAATGATGTAAAAAATGTTGAACAGTCAGTGGGGCTCATGAATAGTATCCTCTCTAGGGATGGGCCATTATTGATACTATTTAGCAGTTCTAGAGCTGATAACATTCATCCATCCATCCATCCATCCATCATTTATCTGCACCGCTTATCCTCAGTAGCATCGCAAGAGTGCGGATACTATTGTTGTTTAAGGTATCAGCACACATCCATTTACTTAGATATGTATTTATTTGTTTGCTTGTTTTTTTGTTCGCTTATTTATTTTAATGGAACCATTGTATTGAATTATTTGTTTCTGTATTCATATAACTTCTTTTAAATAATTTAATTTTTATACTTCAATTAACCATTTCATTTTTGTTATCAGTTATTTATTGGTTGGTTGGATCCCTTAACCACTATAGTCATAAGGGCACCATTTCTTATGGTGTGTCTTGGGCAAGTACAGCCTGGTATCGCCGTCCTTCCCCAGGCCAACATAACCGTCCACCCAGTCTCAAACCAGGGACCTTTCGCATGTTAGGCGAATATGCTAACCACATAATTTGGATATCAATTGAATATCAGTATTGTCACACGCCACTGCCTGTCAATGCAGCGGTCCGCCTTATCTCTGAAGAGCGGGATGACACCTTACCCTAAAAACCAATGGCAAAGATGATGAAGACGCTGTATCTGAGTCAGCTCAGGGGGCTCCTCCTCCTCCTTATAACCATGGAACCAGTACAATCTGTTACATGTGGGGGGAAATACGGCCCGGAAAGTAGTGGGCGTGACCTTGCAACTTGGGCCAATAGACTGAATTGCATTGTAATTACTTATAGGCACCTGTAAAATTTGACCACTAGATGTCGCTATACTGTGTAGTGCAACAAAAAATGAGTGCCACAAAGCACAATGAAAAATATAAACAACAGAGATACAAAGTCACAGAACTGCACATTTTCTTTTTCATTTTTATGCCCAGCCATTCACAAGGTTTTTGCATCTGAGGGGTATCCATAGAAGCAAGATAGCGGACAATAATTTTACATGCCTTTGGGTGAGCCTTATTTAATGTAAAATGATTACACATTGACCAATGAATATTTTTAAAAAGTGCATGTTTTATATGATAGTTTGTTTTTTTGCTTATTATTCAAATCGATATTGTTTACCCTGCGGCCCTACTGAGGATAAGCAGTGCAGATAATGCATGTTTGTTCAATTAATGCAGTTTTTTTACCTCTAGAAGGTGCTAAAGAATACCAATAGTAGGTCTAAATCCTAGGATTTAATCATAATTCTTTGAAAATATCAGCCATTTTGAATCTGTCATGACTTAACGTGTCATACAATGCTTTATTAAGGGACCGTGGAAGTCAGGGCGAGAGGAAAAGATAGCAATCTGATGTTTGCTGGGCAGGAGGGGCGGGAAGCCCTCGTGCACGAAACGTGGTCAGAAATCGGAACAAGTCGGGCAGCCGGGACGGGAGATGGAGCGTGGTCTGAGATTGCAACAAGTCGGGTAGCCGGGCAAGCGGGAAGCCAAGGATCGGGGATCGATACAGGAAACAGAATCCGAATACGGGTAGCCGGGACAGGAGAACGGAGCTTGGATCAGGGATCATTACAAAAAACGGAACGAGGATACGGGTAGCCAGGACAGGAGAACGGAGCTTGAATCGGGGAGCGATACAGAAAACGGAATCAGGATACCGGTAGCCGAGACAAGAGAACGAAGCTTGGATCTGGGATCGATACAGTAAACACATGCTACTGCATTAGGGCGGCAGTAGCTCAGGAGGTAGAGTGCTCGCCTTGGGATCAAGGGATCCCAGTTCGAATCCCGGCTTGTCCATGCTACATGTCGAAGTGTCCTTGGGTAAGACACTGAACCCCTAATACCCCCAATAAGCAGGTTAGCGTCTTACATGGCTGCAATACAAGGCCGCTATTGGGAAATGTGAAGCACACTGTAAAGCGCTTTGGGAAGTCATTGACTTGAAAAGCGCTATAGAAATGCAGATCATTTCATTACATCAGGATCAAAACGGGAGCCAGAGTCAAAAGTACTGGCCTTGCATGCGCTGAGGTTCGCAGACGGACTGACCAGGAGTGAATGAGAGTACTGAGTTAAAATAGGAGGGGAACCAATCAGGAAACGAGCAGCAGCTGGCGCCAAACAACCGGGTAGAGGTGAGGGCAATGGGAAAATCATGACAGTATCATACCCAGTCTCTGTATAAACTACTATTTAGTAGTTGGGTATTGGGTATAAAAATGTGGTATCAAAATCCTTTCGTAATCAACAAAATAACCACCTAGTCTAAATACTGTATTCAGATTAATTTTGTTGTAAATCCATTTGAGCGGGCAGCCTTTTATCATTCTGTCAGGTAACAACCAATTATGACTAAGGTTCAGAAAACAGGCGGGCTGTGATTGGTCATTATCTGGTTCACAAAACTATTTTGTCATTTTCAATAGCTGCAAAATGGCCACCTGTTGAAATTGATTAAAGCATGGAAATTTGCTGCTAATTTAATCTATCTACCCTGGCCGTATCTCTCAAAAGGGGTGACCGACAGCAAGATATTACATAATTAGAAGCCATCATTCTTTACATAAAATTGTAAAGAAAACAGAATATTGACTTACCAAGATTTTTACATATGGAACAAGCAAGTGTATTTTTCATATTTAATTTGATATATTTAAGTACTTATTTTTATTTAAATATTTGTTCAGTTTGAACTATATTCCTTTATACCTAAATGTATATTTCGTTCATAATGTGACTGCCCCGATGCTACTACTACATCATCTTGAATGTGGAAGGTATTTCTGTCCAATCCAAATAATGCTGTGTTTATCTAATCTACTCATAGCCTTTGGAATCCAGAGTGCCGGCTGGTTGTATTTTTAATTCATATCAGCAATAGAAATGTTTCCTTAACCCACAAGAGTTCAAATTTGTGTCACAGAGACTGCAATAAAATAAAATGTTCTTTAGCTTCACAGCTTAATTCCATAACATGTCCAAAATGTGCTCAAAAGGACAAATGCAGAGTTAGCATCCGGTTAGCAATATTTGTATACATTATTCATGGTTTATTCCTGTTATTGGATATTGGTTCCTGTTGATAAGGAAACCTTGTATATAATGTGGCAAAAATCATATGTCTGTTGTCATACAGTCAAATGTTGCTTTTTTCTGCGAGTGCAACATGATTATAGACTTGGTAAGAGCTGCATCAAACTGCTTGGGTCCCCACACCGCTTTTCAATAATTTCTCTTAAATCATTATGTCATATAAAAGAGGGGGGAAAACCTGCAAACCACTACAATCACCAATCCAAAATTGTGACAAAACTAGGTTAGGAAAATTATAGCCTTGGTTTGCTCTAAAAGGCCCAACAGCATGATATCTCATAGGAGGGCTCCAAAAAGATTTCATTTTTCAGATTTGTGTGCTCCGCTTAGCCAAAGAGAGTCCAGTATTTTCTTTTCAGCCAGCGCACTCAAACAAAGTAGAGGAAAGGGATTTTTTTTGGCGTGATTGGACTGTTTACACTTTGCGTGCAGGCGAGAGCGCTGCACAATCAAAACCGCTGCTCTTATGGACACTGCGGTGTGTATAAAGCCATGTCTGGTCAACGTTAAATGGCCCCTGTCTGTCTGCTGTATGTCTTTCTATGCGTTTGTGTTTTATTTTATTTTGTTCACAACAAAGATGCGCATTTTTGCGGAACTTAGCCGAGACACCTACTGTGACTTCAGGATGAAACTTTTAAAAATAATTCAGTCCGAGTTCATTTGTGAGACGAGCGAGGGCTTGGTGTTGAACTTACATGACCGAGCCTCGCCTAGCATTACTTCAAATATTGATTCCAGTCTGAGGCTCCTAGCGACAGGCTTATTTTCCAGTCAAGACTAATATAGACCAAAAACAAGTAGAACAAGTTCACTTTGCACACTTAAGCACTTGCTAAAAGTTGTTTTTTGAATAATTTACATCAGTTGCACACAAAAGCTGCAAACATCAAGGCGTTGAATGGACCACATGCCGCTGTTCTTGTGTGACATTATTTGCTTTGCTGTATTTTGCTAGGTTGCTGTTTTTGCCAAACCAACCTAAGTTTAGGTATACTTTTGATATTAAAGTGAGAACAGTACTTGTGTCACGTCATCAATATGACATAGGGATAAACCATTAAAGTAAAACCGTAACCACAGTGGACATGTATCCATACATCCATTATCGATGCTGCTTATCCTCACTAGGATCACGGGGTGCTGGAGCCCATTCCAGCTGTCCTCAGCAGTGGGCAGGAGACACCCTGAACTGGTTGGCAGCCAGTCGCAGGGCACACAGAGACATACAAATCACTTGTTCATTCACACCTACGGACAATTTGGTTCCGCCAATTAACTTGAAACGCATGTTTTTGGAATGTGGGAGGAAACCGGAGTGCCGGGAAAAAAATTCACACAGGCACGGGGAGAACATGCAAACTCCACACAGGGAGGCTGCTGCAGCTCGAATTGAACCCTGGACCTACGCACCATAGGGCTGTGTGCTAACCACCCAGCTGCCGTAGCTGCCAGTGGACATGTTTTTGGAGCTTTAATGTCCTTTTCTGGAGGGTGAAAACTGCAAAAGTACAATACAATTCGTTGAGACCATTTGCCATAAGTTCACATATTATTCAATGAACAAAAAATTACCCGGTATTGGCATAGATAGCACTGATACCGGCGTCAGTATTCTTGTGATTGATATATTTTAGGAAAAGCCAAGTACCTATACCGAGTATCATATTTTTGCTCTCACCAGCTTTATTGTAAAGGGACATTGTTTTGTAATAGTTCCTAGTAGTAAAAAAAAAAAAGATTTCATAAAAAAAATAAATAAATAAATAATTGATTTCAATAGTAGGCAAAAATACACTAACTATTAAACAAACGTGAATTTTTTAAAAATACTCGTTGGTCAGGAAATTGTATTTATTTTACATAACTTTTTGCTGCTACGGGCACGCCCAAATACCAAAAACCTTGTAAAAGGCTTGTCAAAAAATGAGAAGAAAAATTGTTTGGTTTGGTCACTTTAGGTCAGCGTAGTCTATAATCTTCCTCGTACTTTGTAGCACAATATCAAGTAGTCAAATACTACTACCCCTGCCTGTTCTTTCGAGGCAGGGGTAGGTAAACTTTTTGAGATGTAGTCAAAAAGATTAGGCAGAGGGATCGGACAAGAAGAAAAAAAAATATTTATTGACATTAAGGGACAATGGGGACAAGAATGGCACCAGAGCGTTTGGATTGTTTCGTTTAAAATAAATTCATCAAATCCGGGAAAAATCAGACTCTGAGGAAAGTCAGGCGAGTGCAAAGAAATGGTGATACGTGAACCATAATTGGGTTTGCGAATCGACTGGGAGAGAAGACAATAGCGTCCGGCCTACTGCGGCTTAGGGGCCGGTCACACAGCCGTTTGCGGCTGAATCACGGCTAAAATTTTGCGTTTTTTTTTTTGCCCGTGGTTGCCCGCGATGGAAAATGCGCAAAATTGGCCAACCCGCTGTTCATCGGTGGTATGCCCGCAAAACAGACGCCGGCGCCTGTTCCGCTTCCTCATCGCGTCATTTCTGCGTCATTTTTTCGTGTGGACCACGGGTATAAAAGCTCCCGAGCCGGTGTTGTGCCCAAATCCGACTCCTACGCAACACATAGCACCCCCCCCACCCCCTCGTGTGAACGCGCATTCTGCGACGATCGCTTTTGTTGTAAGCGTGCATTGACGTTGGTGACTTTTTCATCCGCGTTAACAAACGCATTTTGTAGAATAGGATCGCACTTTATTGTTTAAATAAACACGTTATATAGACTAGGATCTCCCAATTGTTATAATTAGCTCGCTTTATAGTTTTAATAAGCGTTTTATATAGAATACGATCGCTTTCGTTGGAAGCGCAGCAGAATGCGCGTTCACGCGAGGGGGGGAGGATTTACCGTTCGATTACGTTCACAACAAAAACAAAGACGGAATGGTTTAAGTTGTATTACATTTCCAACAAATGCAAGACGAAGTGGTTTGGTTATATGTTCGCCATTACATTCCCTAAAAGTGAGATAAAACGAGGTAAAAGTGGTTGTAGTAGCGAGGGGATGCAAATCTCGGCAGGGATGCATTTCTCGGATAACACCGGGCTGTAGAAATCATAACCGCTCAAGACACAGTCCCGTGAAGATCAAAATTTCAAGCTATGGCATCATTTTTATTTTATTATCTTGAAAAGAAATGTCAAGAAATAAAAATGGATTAAGACGAGGTCACTACGCTGACGGGGATTCATGTTCACCCCCTTGACGTCTCGAGCACAACTGACTTGTGCTCGGCAAATCGCGCTGTATATACGCGGAGAAAGGCGTTTGACACACGCGTAACACGCTAATTTCACGTAATAACACCGCGATACAGGCGCAGAACATGCTATTACCATGCTCCACCCACGATTACCCGCTGAAATTTCCCGTCCTACCCATGTGTAACCACGCCCTGGCCGCGGCCAGAGCACGTCGTTCCGCGTCATTTCCACGTCATTACCTCGTGTTGACCACGTGTGCGGCACGCGGTTTAACACATGCTCAAACTTTTGAGCAGCTCAAAAGTTTTGCGCGCGGCCAACCACGTGTGAATTTCCGACCGCGAGTAAAGCACTGCTGTATCTCGTCTATATTGCGGTCTCAAAACGTCCAACAGCGCCCAACAGCATCCGCTTCACGGCCAGAAATTTCTGGCCGTGAAGCGTTGATACGCTCGTGAAAGACTGTGTACCCGCGCTCTGAAGAATTGAGCAGCGCAAAATTTTTTCGCGCTGCCACCCGCGCGCGAATTTCCGACCGCGTGTTAAGCACTGCTGTATCTCGTCTGCATTGCGATCTCAAAGCGTCCAATAGCGTCCGCCTCACAGGCAGAAATTTCTGGCCGTGATTCAGCCGCAAATGTCTGTGTGACCGGCCCCTTAGCTACGTAATAACTCTAACAAGCTACCCTCTGCCGAGCCTGTATCTCACCAATGCCAGATTCACTACCCATGATAGGGATGACCTGGAGCTACAATTCATGGTAAACCACTACACTCAGGACGGTTGTATTTTAATCATTGACACCTAGCTCAGACAGCTAGCCAGCCACTCTCTAAATGTTTTTTTTACCCTGAAAGAAGACAATAAAGACCAACTGCATTTCTGTGTTTTTAGTTGTAGATCTATAGTTGTTATTTTGTAACAGTTTTATACTCTCAGTCCGTAAGGACGTCATCTAGGTCGTCACTACTTTGCTGATTTTCATGTTTTGCTGGGGGGGAGTTCTTGTCCCCATTAAGCGCGATGACTGAGGGATTACTGTACACTCTTTTATTTTATTACATGATTTATTGTTATACTTGAGTTCATTTTCTCCAACTTCTTGAAAAATGGTGCTGCACCTCTGTTGGTAAACTCAACTGAGCAAGCCCATCACGGGCATTTTGTATTGACATTGTTAACGGCGGATTTAGGGATGATTTGCATGCTCAATGGTAAGGTCAACAAGCGGAGATTTACAATCCAAACAATCAATTTGATGAGTGACGGCACGCTCGTTTGCGAAGCATGTCATTTAAACATCATTTCCTGTTTGCCCGAAGGTGTGGTTGACATTTTTCTGATTTACTGAGTGCAAACTGTGGGTTTACTTTTTAACCATATTGCAGAATGTTCTCTGGTCAAGAGACCTTGCAGTGAGGTGCTGAGTGATGCGTGCTACTTTTAAGACAAGCCACGCGGATAATGGTTGAATGGTATGTTTCTTTTAAATCTGGATGATCGAAAGTGTGTTACGTGTGGGGTGAGCGCAGACACAACAAGCGCGGATAAGGATTTCTTTGGGTGAACAGGGTTAACAGTAGGAGGTAAAATAGATCAATAAAAAACAGGGCTGGTCGATGGCGGGAGCAAGGGAGTTGGAAAGCAGCCACTAAGGGAAGGGCAAGCAACAATCCGACAGCGTTTTCTGTTGAAGCCAGTCATTATCAGCGTTGTGCACATCAAAAACAGTTATTAATGTTACTAGTTACTTAATTTAAAAAAAATAATCCAGTTACTCATATTACTGACCCTCCATATTTCTTGGCCTGTGCAATCTTGAGAGCTAGTAAACGAACACTCCATATCCATTTTTTTTCTGGGCTTCAAACCAATCAAAGGCCTCCTTCGCCATTTTCTAGGTATTTTACAAGACATTAATTTTTTTTTGTACTAATTGTAATAATAAAAAGACCAAAATTCAGCGCACATTTAGTGTAAATTCTGCGCTCCCGTTTACACCATTGATTTCCTGTTGTTTTGTTGTTCCTGTATAAGCCACGACCCTTCATCACGCGCTGCCTATCATTCGCTACCGGTGACACAGGGCCAAATACGCACATATAAGCTGACCCCCTGATTTCAGTATTTTATTTCACAGAAGGTGGCAAATGAAAATCACCTGACACTGAATGCTGTCCGAAATGTCCTTATGAAGGATTAAGCTGATTAGGGAGAGGTGTGGAGTGATTGGACATACCTGTCCTAATTACAAACTAATTCCAGCTCGTTCCTTTTATTGTCGGGTAGTATGTTGTGTTTTTTGATGGACCCAAGCGCAGAAAACAGGAAAAGACAAGGTACTCAAAAACAGGTAGCATTTAAAAACAAACTGAGCTACAATGTGACAAACAAAGGTCAAAAAAGACAAGAAAAATGTTCGAAACAAAAGAAAAACCTTAGAAAAGTAGGATGGACTGGAAAAAAGTGATGGTGGAAGGTGGAAAAGGAAAAGCACTCAACACTGAATGCTCTCAAAAATGTCCTTATGTAGGGTGGAACGAATTAGGGACAGGTGTGGGGTATTTGGACATACTTGTCCCAACTACAAACTAATTACGTGCCCTCTGGTGGACAAAATTCCACCAAACCATAACAGTGACTGATTTGGCGCACTTCCTTAGGGCCAATCAATAGAAAAAAATAGTATTTGTGATAGCTTTATCCTGTTTTTAATATTGGACCCCAGTAGAGGATATTTCATGGGATGCCAGTTCCTTATTTTGAACATTACTGCACACTGTTGTTTGTTGTTTTGACTATCACGTCATTTTCACTATCAGCCAATCATGTTCCTGTTCATTGATTACCAGACAGTTTAGGGCTGATCTGTCTTTTGTAACCTTGAAGATTTGATGAGAAAGACGGGTCTCAGGGAAGGACTTTAAGACAGGATGTGTTACGGTTGCCAATTGCCCCCGCCCGTTTGGTGCCAGCTGCGGCTCATTGACTAATTGGCTTCCCTCCTATTTAAGTTGACCCTTTGTCAATCCGTCAATGAACCTCTGCACCCTCAAGACACGTGTATTGACTCTGTCCGGTTTCCTGCTTATATATCCTGTCTGGTATTGTTCCCGTCTATCTCGTACTGCTTGTTATCAGACTCCAGTCTCCAGTGTCTGGCATCCCTAAAATCTCCAGTATCGAATATCGTCCTCGTCTATCCTGTCCTGTGTGATATCGTAGTCCAGTCTCCTGTGTCTGGTATTGATCCCGTCAGTCTCGTCCTGTCTGATATCTGTCTCCAGTCTCCTGAATGTGATATAAATCCTGTCTGTCCCGTCCTGTCCGGTATCGACCCCATCTGTCCGGCATCAGCTCGTGTAACTGGTATCGATCTCGTCAGCCTCTGGCTGCCTGTTGCTCCACGCCAGACTCCTGCCTTACCTATTCCACCTAGCGATCGCCGAATCACTGCTATTTGTGTTAACGTGCATTACTGTCCCATTTCCCGTAAAATAAAGCTTGTGTGCGAATCGTTACGCATCTGGGTCCTCCTCCTGTTCCGGTTCTTGACAGGATGGAATTCTCTTATCCGAAAGCTCCTCTCCTGGTCCTCCTTGTAAGTTCAAAATCCATTGATGCATTTTCTCCTCATTTCAAATCCAAACTGAATGATTTTTAACCCAACAGCTGTTCAAATGCAGCCATCCACATTTTTTGTACATCGCTGGGTTTTATCTAAAAAAAAATCAGGATTGCATCTTAAAATGAAACGAGTCTTTTTTTTTGAAAAATGAAAAAGAAAAAAAAAAGAAAAAGAAAAAATGAAACGAGTCTTCCAAACTAGCCTTTAAATCAAAACAGTAGACATGCAAGCTATCAATGCTTTGATTCAAGGAGTGGTAGACTTCATTTATGAGTAAAGGTAAGACATTCTTTTGAACAAAAAATGTTACATATTGCAAATCAAATGATAAATATTCTGTAACAGTAGGTTCATTTATTTAGAGATCGGACTGTTCCCTGTGAGACATGAACCTCACCGCACATCACTGGTAAGTTTATAACTTTTCTCATTTGGATAATGTCAACAATTAATAAGATTGACTGTGACAACCGGGACTTTTTATACGGTTTCTTTTATTCCTCAAACAAAATTTCCCTCAGTGAACTGTGGCTTACTCATGTGGCATCTTTTACATTAACATTTGCGGGTTGTCATGACGGACTTAAGCTATTGGTACGTCACCCGGACGACGACATCGTTTTATATCCCCGTGTGGGAAGATCATTTCTTATTAAAAGACATAACTGCTATCCTTGCATGCTGAGTTTTTTTAAGCTGATATTTTTAGAAGTGCTGTGTCAGCAATTATCATCAGGCCAGGAGTCCTTTCCCCCCCTCTCTTTCAATGTGGCGACACGTGGTAACGATTTCAATGTGATTGTGTATCATCGCAAGCCAGATTGAGTGGGAGGCTGGCTCCAAGTTCTATTAGGCAAAGACAGAGCACTGTTGCAAGGATTTTCACTGGCTTCTATTTTTGAATAGGCCCACTTATGTTTTGAGTTAAGGCTTTAGTACCCTAAAATTGGCAGTGTTTACTAGGGGTGGACGATACTGGGATCTGATACAAGTAAATACATGCAAGAAAAAAGTATCAGTATCAGATCAGGATTGATACTTTTTTCCTGCATATCATAATCATTGAATTATTGAACCCCCTTTGAGTTAGTTTATACAGTGGCTTGCGAAACTATTTGGCCCCCTTGAACTTTGTGACCTTTTGCCACATTTCAGACTTCAAACATCAAAATATATAACTTTTGCAGACTCCATCAGGTTTTCTTCCAGAATGGTCCTGAATTTGGCTCCATCCATTATCTTCCCATCGATTTTAACCATCTTCCGTGTCCCTACTGAAGTAAAACAGGCCCAAACCATGATGCTGCCACCACCATGTTTGACTGAAGGGATGGTGTGTTGAGGGTGATGAGCTGTGCTGCTTTTCCTCACTGAACATCAGTTTGCTGCACTGAAAGTAACGGGGCTGAATAATTTTGCACACCCACTTTTTGTTTTTTATTTGTAAAAAAGTTTAAAATATCCAATAAAGTGTGTTCCACTTCATGATTGTGTCCCACTTATTGTTGATGCTTCACAAGAAATTACAGTTTTATATCTTGATGTTTGAAGTCTGAAATGTGGCAAAAGGTCACAAAGTTCAAGGGGGCAAATAGTTTCGCAAGCAACTGTAATAAGCATAAACACAGCAACAAGATTTTAGGCACTAAAAATGACATTTTGTATTATATAACTAAAATGCAAAAATAG
Organism: Urocampus carinirostris; assembly: GCF_059441175.1. Taxonomy (NCBI): domain Eukaryota; kingdom Metazoa; phylum Chordata; class Actinopteri; order Syngnathiformes; family Syngnathidae; genus Urocampus; species Urocampus carinirostris. Next base: position 31,247,846 of record NC_142356.1, on the reverse strand, counting down.
ATAGAAAATATATCTATTACAACTGTTTCAGAACAAAAGCCAAGAGAGTCAAACCAAAAAAGCAGCAATGTACAAAAACAAAAATAAATACTGTATAAAAATTTCTCTTTCACGGATCCCTTAACCAACTAAGTCGAACGGGCATTACTTCCTGTGGTGTGTCCTGGGCAAGTAAGGCCTGGTGGCTCCTATTCCCTTCCAGGTCGGTTTTTGGGGAAGGGGTTTTCCCCCCAAATGGTACTGGTTTCCTTAGTTACTAGTAGCAGGAGAAGCTTCCTGATCTGACTCAGATATGCACCTTCATCATTTGATTGCTGTTGTTCTTTTATGTAAAGCGTACGCTCGGAACTACATGTGGACACAACAGTAGGTTTGCTCTATATCAATAAACTTGTGAGAAACGTGACGCGATTGGGTCTACCCTTTGCGACATAAACTTATAAAATATGTTTGCCTCTACTAGTTTGCTAGTATTGTACAAACCGGACAGGACGTTTTTGAATAATAGCGCTAGGAATCATTTAGCATCCTAGATTAGAGATAAAGATGTCAGCATACCTGTAATCATATATGTTGAAGAATAGCTCCTTTTATTTTATGTTCATATTATGGGGACTCCCCGCGACCCTACTGAGGACAAGCGGTAGAGATAATGAATGAATGCATGATTATAGGGACTTTTATATCAAGGAAATTCGAGTTTTGTGCATGTTGAAAATAAAAGGTTACTGATGGATCCATAAGAAAATATTGCGTTATTTATCTTACCGAATTTGAATATATGTTTTAGATATTCAGTAGGTTCCATTAGGCATGTGTCATTTTCAACATTTGATCAATCGGCCCTTGGCGTATAACCAAACTTTTCAATCATTCAAGGTCAACCCGTACTTTTCCTCTACAGCAAAAAAAGTGAGGGAACACTGTATCTACAGTAAATTTTCACTCCCATCTATTAAATGCGTACATTTTTGTTCTGTAATATAATATTGACACAGAATTTTCATGTTGGGCGCAGGTGGCAGGTGGTGGCTATGGAATTTAGTAATTAAATTACATTACCTCATCGTAATAAAAAAAAGTTACTAAAATTATAACGACTGGGGAAAAGGAAACATTTACAACTGGCAAAAACACCGTGTCCATGACGCAGGGACCAAACCTAAAAAAAAATGCTATTTTGGGAATTACCCACACGTCTAGAACTTTGTTTCACTCTGTCACATAACAGACGTCTCCAAAACGATTTAATGAGGAGAACAAGTCACTTTGAAGCTTATGTAACTCAACAAAATAGGAGATATATAGTTTTATCCAGCCTCATAGAGACCGTCAGTCAGTCATAACAGGTACAAATGCTGCTACTAGTAAATGGCGCATTACCCTAGAACAGGTATGGGCAAACTTTAAGTCTTGGGCCGCATTGGGTTCAAAGTTTGGCAGATGGGCTGGGCCAATAGGAAAATAGACGATTGCTTGATTTGATTTTTGTATCTGTCGATACAGAGTCTCGAATCTTATAACTCGGGAATCACGGTTCACAGATTCCTTAACCAACTGGGTTGTAGGGGCACCACTTCCTGTGGTGTGTCTTGGGCAAGTAAAACATTGTGGCCCCCATTCCTTTCCAGGCCTTTTTTGGGGAGGGGAGGGGTTATCTCCCCCCCACAAAACAGATAAGAATTATTCATTTAATGTCGACGGATTAAAAAAATTAAATACTCTTTAAACAGCTTTCATGAACCACTAGAGGAAGATTTAGATAATCAATAAACCAAAACTGCAAGGTTTGATCACATTGTTTTGACATTTTCTACCTTTCAGTTTTTTTAAATAATAATCAAAATGTTTTTTTAAAAATGACCTCCTAAAGTTTAGAATTCAAACTACTTTTCTTTTTTATCCAAATGTATCAAAATTGTATCACTTATGTGGTACTTTCCAGAGTATCAATATAAATTTTGAAATTTTAGTATTGTGACAATGCTCGGGAAAGTGTCTATTTAAAGCAGAAGTGAGCAAAGTTGTTGACTCAAGGGCCAGTCATCACATGAGGGAAATCAAAGGGACACTTGGGCCAAGAATGGAGCCCTTCCCCCCCAAAAAAATTGGCCGGTCCAAATTGTCCCTCACCAATTTCATTTGGCAGGCCAGATTAATAAGTGTGACAGGCCACATGTGGCCTGCAGGCTGTAGTTTGCCCACCGTTGCCCTAGAGGGTTTTTTACTCTTTTAGTGTGTGAGTAATTTAGAATGTTCCAAGACAGGAAAGATGGTAAATACTTTTGGGCTTGTATCACTGACACATAGTTATGTAAGGCTAGTTTGGAGTCCAGAATCAAGATGAAACAAGTAGAAACCAATAAGGAAATTAAATGGCTAACATAATAGAAATCCATTTACAGCTCAAAATGATTGAAGCGTTAAATCAAGGGTGTCAAACTCACGGTCAAGGGCCAATGGCGGCCTTCAGGATAACGCCCCTACCCTACTATTTAAGTTAAATGGACAGTGTGTATTTTTTGGCCACTAGATGCCACTATATTCTGACCTTCAACAGAAAACAAAAAGTAAGAACACAAAATAAAAAGATTCAAAGTGTTCAAACCACAACATTTTTCTTCTCATTTCTTTTGCCAAGCCTTTCGCCAAGTTATAATTGTTTTTTTTTTCTTTTAAGAGACAATGTGCATGATTTGACCACTATACTGTGTGGTGCCTACTACCAAAAACAAACACTATAAAGCAAAAGGCAGAAGACGATCAAAATACCAAACTGCACCATTTTTCTTTTATTTTTTTGCCAGGTTTTTCATTTTTTCAGGTGCCGGACGAAAATTACGTCATATCCATTTGATTGAGGCTCATGTTACTTCAAATGAATAGAAATTGTTTGATCTATGGGTATTAAAAAATATAACAGTAAATACATTTTGTTATTTATTTAAACCAAAGTTTTATATTAATGAATGCCATTTTTTAACCACTACTTGGCACTTAATAAAACACACTGACCCATTAAATGCAGCCTAGTGTATTGTATTAATTTAATACTTAAACATTGATTTATTTTCATTTTAATATAATCTATCTAATCCATCTAATATATCTATTTTTTTAATTTTTAATTTATCTATTTTATCTAAATCTATCTAAACTAAATCTACCGTATCTAAATCTATCCAATCTAAATCTGAACTACTTTATAACTGATGTGTGTGCGTGTGTGTGCGTGCATGTGTGTGTGTGTGTGTGTTTGTGTGCGGGTGTGTGTTTGTATGTGATTTATAGACCTCGAATCAGCTAAACCGAAAATGTGCACAGTTGTACTTTAGGCTTCTGCGAGTGTCTTTAGCTAGGTTTTGTGTCAAGGCACAATCAAGAAACATCTGATTTTGTGTGTTCTGCTTGTGTGGGGCCAAATTGGGTACTGGAGCTCGCAACCACTGGGAACTCCAAGCAGCCGAATCTAATCTTCAATCGGCTTGGCAATGCCGGGCCATTTTGTTTGTTCTTAAATGTTTTTAGTTTTATTTTTTGTAGGAAATTTAAAAAGATTATTTAAGAACAATGGAATGTTTTGATTAGAACCTTTTTGTGGAAAACGCCATTTTTGGTCCTAATCTCAACCAGACCAGAGTTACGGCAACCTCCAAGTCAATTGAGTTTGAGACCCCTGCTTTAAATGGAGAAGGCAGCACAATTCTCGGAGAGAAGCACAAGATAAACCCTATTCCAAACTGTTTGCAGAGGCCGATTTACGAGCGGCAGTAAAAATGAGCGGCTATTTTAAGCCCAGATGTCCAAAAACAAACAAATATTTTGCTCACTTTCCTCATTGCTTTTTGACGCCTCCTTTTGCTCTCCGCTGCTAAATTTGTCTTCTGCGGCCAGAATGTACACAAATCCAAAATGACACCATTATTTTGACTAGACTGTTTTTCCTCCTCGGAGCAGAGGCAAGAGGAAGTGTAGATGACTTAGACTGGTTAACCCAACCACAACGCCACAGGCTGGCTGAGGCGCTACCACCCCCGCATCCAACTCCATGTTACTACAGGACTACTACACAAAACCACCGCAAAAAGCCCAGCTTTTAGCCAGTCATGCTGTGCCGTCTTTAGTCTTAATTGCTGTAAACAGTCTGTCGCCGGGCCATCCGCTGACACCCACCTGATTTTGGTTTGATGTACGTACCAGACGTGCATCGGTTTGTTTACATTGTCCCCTGTTCAGATCGTGTCAGCAGTTTACATGCATTTATTGCATACATCATTTTTATTAGTGCCAAGAAATTTTTGGAATAGGTGCTGCTGACAGAACAATAAAAAATATTCACAGAAGAAAAGAAAAAAAATAGGCTGTGTAATGTATCAACACTAGATGTTGCTGTGTTGTGTAGTGCAACCGAATGCTATCAAGCACAAGGAAAAAAACTCTTTTTTGCCAAGCTGACAAGATTGTTTTATTCTTATCATTGGAGAAGTCCAAATGCGGTTTTATGAGATTCCAGTTCCTTATTTTGACTCACTATTGTTTTTTTTTTTTGAGTATTGCATCATTATCATTGCTGTTATTTGATATCCACACCCTTTTTGTATAAACTTGAATATTCAACAAAACGAGCCGGCTCGGTGGAAGCCTTTAAGAAGGAATGGAATTCTCTAATCTGCAAGTTCAAAATACATTGACGTCTTCTTGCCCTTTTTTGAGTGTCTACTGAAGTTTAAACTTAACACCACCCTGTCACAAGGTTTGGGGTTTTCAGGCAGGAAGATGGCGGACAAACTTGTCAGCTCCATCTAGGTGAGGCCTATGTTACGTAAAATAAATGAAAAATTCCCGACCTATGAGTATTTGAAAAATGCACGTTTATATGATGGTTCATAGATGTTTACTATAATTATTTCCTTTCAAGTTTTAAAATACGTTTTATTTATTTTCCATGGAATGGAGTAAAATGACCAATAGCACCTGCAAGTGGAATCTGTTTTAATACAAAAATTGGTTTACCTGGGTCACCTTCTGGTCAGATAAGAGTCATAAATTGTGTTCTGCTGCCAGCCACTGGATACGGAAGAATTATAGTTACTTTGCTGACGACTGGAAGTGAAGTGATATTTATTCATATAGCCCTTAATCACACAAAGTATTAAAATGCAGCACAGACCAGCATCACAACATCCCTCGATCTGAAACCTATATGAGGGTAAGGAAAAGCCCCAGCATGATGAAAATTAAGAAACCTTGAGAAGGGGTCACACATGAGGTAATCCCCCTGACCAGTCTGAAATAGATATTGCTAGAGCACTCACCCTTTAATATATGTAATAACAGAGCGCAAATAGGTCAGTTGACAGTAGGGACAAGCTTCCTGTCTCAAAATCTAGATGATGACGTGCATCAGTTACATTTGCCGGTATGATGCCTTAGAACCCTGCAACCGGCTGGCAATCGGTTCGGGGTGTCCCTTGCCCACTGCCCGAAGATAGCTGAGATGGGCTCCAGCACCCCCGCGACCCTACTGAGGATAAGCTGATGGACTGACCAGGAGTGAACAAGCATGACGTGCTTAAAAAAGAGGAGGATTAATTTGGGAACGAGTGGCAACTGGGGCTGAACGAGGGCAATTGGCAAATCATTAAAAAATGTGTCTTAAGATAAGATTTAAACACTCACACTGCTCTTATCTCAGAGTGCAATGATGTTCCACAGCACTGGGGCCTGAACGGAGAATGTTCACGGACCTGCAGATTTCTTCTTGGCTCTTGGAATCAACGCAGATACTCGGCATGCTTTTTGTCAACGTTTTGTCACCAACTAGATGAAACTGGAAATTTTCTTGCAGCACACCAGAAAATGTCTCACAGCACAATAGTGTGCTGTAGCACACTGGTTGGAAAACGCAGCACAAGTGCATGCTTCTGTAGTTTGGATCGAATATTAAAATACGGATGCTAGCAACTGTTAATTTGTGTGGGACCAATAAATCAACATAACGGTTCAACAATGACACAATGCAACAATCTCAAAATAATTGTAAAAATCAGGACATTGTTTTTGACTGTTTTGGGATTGCTTGTGAATGCATCACGGGGAAGGGAGTGGCCGAGTACTGCTCGTGTCACTGTCCCTCCTATTAATTATTAAGAAATAAATGGAAAATAGATTCAGTAACTCGTTATTCGCCCTGCACACAGGCACCGGTTAGCCAACTAACTGTGGATTGGTTAGCCAGAGTTCTTTTGCCTCAACTTAGATTTTCTAAATTTATCCTTTACCAATACGTTTTACTTAGTACATTTTCCCAGCTTCAGGAAGTCATGGTACATGTTTTAATTTTAATTTTTGGTTCTCTTATGAAACAGCAAAGTTCATGCGTACTCTGCTTGTCTTCGGTAAACAGCATCCCTTTGACCTCCGGCTCAACAACCTTTCATCCATCCTTTATCGGCTCTGCTTATCCTCAGTAAGGTCGCAGGGGTGCCCATCCCAGCCATCTTCGTGCGGTGGGCAGGGGACACCCTGAACTGGTTGCCAGTCAGTCGCAGAGCACACAGAGACATACAAATCACTTGTTCATTCACACCTTAGGACAATTTGGGCCAATTAAACTGACATGCATGTTTTTGGAATGTGGGAGGAAACCCATGCAAGCACGGGGTGAACATGCAAACTTCGCACAGAAAGGCTGGTCGCTGTATTTGAGCAAATGACCTCAGAATTGTGCAGCAAATTTGCTAACTACTGACATATCCATTTATATTCAGTATACCGATCAACGTGTACACAAATATACAATAGCACCTGTATTACTTGAAATTTGTTTAGCTCTCTTATGCAGCTACATCAGGGATGGGCAAAATCTTTGAATCGTGGGCCACATTGGCTAAAAAAATTGGGCAGAAGTGACGAGAAGAAAATAATGATTGGTTGATTCATTGATTGATTGGATTATTATTTTTATATTCTGTCCGGTATCTTGCTTATGTATCCAGTTTCCGGTATTGATCCCGCCTGTCCTGGCCTGTCCAGTATCCAGTATCCGGTATCGATCCCATCTGTCCCATCCTGTCCGGTATTTTGCTCCAGTATCCAGTCTCCGATATTGATCCCGTCTGTCCTGTCTGGTATCCTGCTCGTGAATCCAGCATCCGGCAGCTGTCCTGTCCGGTATCTTGCTCGTGTAACCGGTATCCGGTATCGATCCCGTCTGTCCGTCCTGTCCGGTATCTTGCTGTTGTACCTAGTATCCGGTATCCTGTCGTCTGTCCCGTCCTGTCCGGTATCTTGCTCGTGTATCCGGTATCGATTCAGTCTGCGCGGTATCCTGCTCATGTATTCAGTATACGGTATCGAACCCGTCTGTCCCGTCCTGTCCGGTACCTTGCTCGTGTATCCTGTACCAGGTATCGATCATGTCTGTCCCATCCTGTCCGGTGTCTTCTCATGTATCCTGTATCCGGTATCGACCCCATCTGTCCTGTCCGGTTTCGATCTCGTCCGCCCCTGGCTTCCTGATTTCCCGCGCCTGACTTCTCTGTTTCACTTTTTTTTCCCAGCGATCGCCGAATCGCTGGCGTTAGTGTTCACGCGCACGACTTTCCCGTGTGTGAAAACGTTACGCATCTGGGTCCACCGTCTGTTCAGGTTTCGACAAACTTAGTTTGAAAGAAAACGATGCAACTAATTTAAGCACAAAATTTTATAATATGTATAAAAACTGAAAATGCACATGTTTGGGTTTTTTTTGCACAACATTTAATAAGTATCAAATAAATATACGATAACTAAAACAAACAGTGGGGGCAAGAGCGGAAAGTTGAGGGAAAAAAAAACTGTGCTACATTAAATGTAGCTTTTAGCATCAAGACCCATCGGATAAAAAGTCCCTGGTCTGGTGTAGGATGTTGCGTGATGAGTCATTTGAAGAAAAATAATCTGATATTTGAACATCCAGACGTAGGATCAGGTAGTGGTCGTTCTCCCTGCCAAATGTTCCATGTTTCTGTCCGTGGCTATGATGCCGCTTGTTTTAGTCCCGGCTAAGGCTGTCATACTTTCCTGCACAGCTGTTTTGCTGTACTTTTCCCTTACGTCTTGACCAGGTTGACCAAAACTGTGATTGAAAGACGCTTTGCAGTAGACCACGAAGAGGATTCATACTAATTTCAAACTACAGAGTTGATTTGTTTCCGTGAACCACAGAAAAAAAAAATGCATTTTAGTTATTGGAAAGCTGGAGCAATTGTTAACAACTGTGTAGCACCGTTTTGCCATTTTCTTATGCTGCATTTGCATTTTTATCACCAATTCTGTAGTTTTACAACATTTTGACATGAATGTACCCCAATGAAAGATTTTTTCGTTCGCTCCTTTAACATTAGAACATTACCAGGGATCTTTGACGTTGTTCAGTAAACAAAGTATTGAATAAATTCTACTAATAACAAATCATGTGACTCATCTTCAAGAAAGCTGCACAAAATTTGGAACTTCTGGCTTTTGTCATCATTGTAGCCTCAGTCAGCTCATTCATCATACGCGTGCAAATATGTGCATTTCCTAAAAGCGCTCAGATAAACTCTCGTTTTTTTCATCTTTATTGGGGTTTGGATTTAGGTTGGACTCCACTTGAAGCAGGCCTTTTCTTTACTTTCACCCTTTTTGTGTTACGCAGATAAATAGTAATAAAACCCGTGGGACGAGCATGACGTCACTGTTCAGCAGTCCACCAGCTCCCATTTCTCAAACTTAATGTGTTCCACCCGGACAGCACTGCTAAAGGCAAGATAAAAGCAGTTCGGGGCATTGGAAAATAAAGGGCTGATTAAACTCAGTGGGTATTGTTACTGTAGTTAAATGTCAAATCAACCATCAAGATGAATACTATACAGCCAACCCCCGTTTTAAAGCCTACATTCACAGTAACATGCTGGGAAAATCAGTTGGTCACATTTTCAAATAATCCCTTATAACACAGCACCTTATCAGCTTCACGGCATGACATGTAGCTCCCCCATGCCACGTTAATCAGGTACATTACCATGAAATAGAAACCTGGATATGCCTTATAGATATCCGGAATGGGTATATTCTGTCATAGCTTATGCAATTATAAAGTTATTTGCAAAGAAAGCCAAAAGTAAACTTAGCTTCTTTTATGGCATTAGACACGCCAATAAACAAGTGTGAGGTGACAGAGCTAAATCTCATGAAGGTCTGTTAGAAGGGAAAACAATACAGTTTACATACATACCCTGCTTACATTTGCACTAAGAGTCCGTCAGAGCTGACAAATCTGAATCAAATGTGTAGTTGGTACGGGGCTTCTGACTTCTTCTCAGATCGCCAACATTATGCATCCACCCTTGCAAGGTTAGCGTCTTTGGACACATTTATGCTTTGAATATAACTTTGCATATAATAAATTAAACCCATCTACTGAGTTTTGAGATAAGTTTGCATAATCCGGAAAAAAAATTATGCGGCGATGCTATCAGGAATAACGACTAAGAATTGCTCACTATCGTTGTTTCGGCCGCCGTATTTGCTCCGCCTGAGATACATGAAAACCGTAAGTATGGTGGGCGCGGCTTAGCGCTCGCTGTCGGATATATGAGTTGCCAATAGGATTAGTTTCTCTTTTGTTTGTTTTTTTGCAGTAGATGTAAAAGCGATGAACCCATCTTATTGTTTAAGATATAATTAACCTAGTATCTCAGGGACGCCTAAAGTATCTTCAAGTAACCCAGGGGTAATAGTAACCATAATTTGAGAATCACTGTAGTTCCTCTGGCTCTGCAGATTTCTCCAGCGCACAGCAAGTAAAGCCGATATGTCCTTGCATGACCTTGTACTGCACTTAGGTTGACTTGAAATTATGATAAAGATTTGGGCTTTAAAACATTTAATTTGACCCCAAAATGGTTTAAATTTACACATACCGAAATAAATCCTTTAAGGGCTGCACTTAATATATTTGAGATAGAAACTATTATTATAATTTTAAAGTGAATTACTACTTACTGCAGTTCCCCCAAAAGGGGTTTGATAACCTATTAATGAACTTTGTGCTTTATTTGTCTAAAGTCAGCATTTTTACCCCTTTTTTCTTTTTTTTACTAATACTGGGAAATTCATGTGACAGTAGAAATTCTGCAAAAATCACGACCTCGTTTTTTGGACCGGGGTAAAAATAACAATACGTGTATGATACAAGTGGGTTCTGCTAACCCTCAAGGGCAAAGGAAAAAAAAAAGTATTACGTCAATATCACTCATATAATAGAAGTGTGTCTTAAATCTAGATTTAAACACTTCTACTAAAATTGCAGATCTTACCCCAGGGGGCAGAGCATTCCACAGCACCAGGACCTGAACGGAGAACGCTCTCAAACCAGTCAATTTCTTCTTGGCTCTTGGAATCAACACAGATACTTGACAACGGCATGGTTTTGGGGACTGTACTGTCACCAACTAGATGAAACTGGACAATTTCTTGCGGCACAGCAGAAAAGGTCTCACGGCACAATAGTGTGCCGAAACACACTGGTTGGAAAACACAGCACTAGTGCATATTTTTGGGGTTGAATCGAACATCATAATATAGATGCTAGAAACTTAATTTGTGTGGTACTAATCGATAAAATTTTTGGTTCAACAATGACCCCCTGTCATGCAACAAACGCAAAAGTTCTTTGAAAGCCAGGTAAAAAAAAAATAGATGTTGTTTTGGCTTATTGCTTGTGAACGCATCATGGCGAAGGAAGGAAGACGGCGGCACGAGTGGCCAAGTACTGCTCATGTCACTGTCTATCCTTTACATTTTTCAAATTAAATGCAAAATAGTTTAATTTGTCCTTTTCTATCCTGCACACAGCAACAGATTGGCCGACTAATCACATATTGGTCAGAAAGAGACATTTGGACAAATAACTAAAACTTTGATTTGCTAAATTAGCAGAAGTGATTTTTTGGGCATGACATTTGGTAAATATATTGCTAAATAAAAAAAAAAATACTTGGTGAATTAAATACATACAATACACTAGAGACAAAACAACAAAATTCATGTCCATCATTTTTTGGACTGAGGGCAATCAATACCTGTATGCTACGAGTGGTTTCTGCACATATGTGCGAGATTTGCTTAGCTTAACATGAAGACATGTCACCCAACACCAACTTCGTTGCTCATTTCCTGACTTTGACAGTTCCTGAATGATGCCCTTAAAAATGTATGAGTTTAACAAACTGTGTGGTCAGACAAACTGATGCATGAGAAGAAGAACCTTTGAGACGAGGCAGTGAGCACAAGTGGGAGGAGTTTTTCATTGGGGTGGACTGGGGGATTGTCGTCCCATGGAGGGGAGTAGCTATGGTGCTTTGATTGAAATCCAGCAGATGTGGGACAGAGGAGAGGGGTGTGCTAGCGAGAGAAAGAAATATTTACACCCACCTAACAAGGAGACACACACATAAACAGGCAGGCAGACGAGGCGCGAGTCAGAACAACTCGAGCTCTCTGAGAAGCAGCAGCAGTTCAAACCTGTGAAAACTTTCATTGATGTTCTATGACAAGTCACACGCACTCCAACACTCCCTTGCTAATAAACACTGAGATCTTCAGACACACTCGCAAGGACAGTCTGAGTGAGAATTATTGGCATCCAAGAGAGAGGAAAGGTCCATCAAGGACATACTGCTACGTGTTTCGCCAGACCCGGACACACACGGGTCCTGGAGGTCTAGTTCCCCTTGTGAGGCACGGGAACTGCTGCGGCCTGACAATTGGACCATCAGAGAGGAAGCTGCAGACAAGTGGATGGACGCCTTCTGCCGACTCAGTGGCCTGGACCCTCTGTGGGTGAGTTTCAATGAATCTTTTGTGATGGATTGAGAAAAAGTGTTACAAGCCGTGTATGCTCATGATGATGCTTTCTGCCCTCAAATGAGCAAACCTGTTGTTATTAAGTCTGGCTTCTAGTGGTGCATGTGGGTATTTAACAGATTGTCTTCGAAGAAAAGTCTGACTTGCATGTGGCAGCCTGCAGGAATTTAAAACTAGGGGGATGAGATGTGGTTTCCTCTGTTTTAAGTCTCCATATTTCATATCTTATCTCAAAAACAATGTCTTCAGTGCAGTCGGAATGTTGACGGTCAGAACTGGCCTCTTTTATCACGCCCCTGTGATGTTTCTGTTTCTCATTAAGCACTTTCTGTTTGGGCTCCTGCAAGCGTATCAACATGAAAGTATGTCTGGTGTTGCATTCAGGCCATGATGGAAAGTTGTAAGTTCCATCTGACCAATAAGTACTTCAAATATTTGCTTTTGTCTTTCACTTTCAGCAAAGTACGACTGTAGTCGTATTGAACCTTACACATACCTCTGAGGCAGCGTCATAGCTGGCTTTTTGGCCGCAGCTTTGAAGAAGTGATGGGAATTCCTGTAAGCATACAAAGCCCAGCAGTCTCCAAGAAACAAGCTGGAAACTTGCAAATGCTCATATAAAACGCATTCTACTTTTGATAAATGAGCATTATGGACACAGCCAATAACATCCATATGCAGAGGTTTGCCTTCACATCAGTGTATTCGTCATATAAAGCAGGACAAACACTCTTAGGCATCCAAACTGAGGGTTTCAGTTGAGGGTGTGAGAAAGTGAATAAGACGTGAGATGTACAAGAAAACTTTTAGATTGCGTCTTCATGAAAGCTCTCTGTTCATACCTTTGCCATCCACCGCAGGAGTCAGAAGAGTCTGTGAAAGTTGCCGCCCACTCACTGGCTCTCAAGAGTAATACTGTTTAAATGAACCTAAATGCACTTACAGAGTCCACAAATGCACAGTGAGTACAAATTTGTTACGTAAGGCTGACCATTGATTTTTTTTAGGAAGGATTAGGTTAAAAAAAAAAATCTAAAAAAAAAAAATGATGAAAAAGTGGGAATATTTACTGTACATGGCTCTGTGGTGACTTTTGACTAAAAACAAACAAATATTCAAAGAGAAACAGGTAGCTGCTAGTCAGACCATGATTCACACTCTTTTGGGTCCAGAGGCTATGAACAGTGGCAAGTTATGGTAAACATGGATAATCACTATAGTTTTTAACACACTCTTGTCAAGTGAATCATCCAAGAAATGTAATCATTAAAAAGTGGACCTCTGTCCCATACTTGAGTAAAGATACTTAGGCCAGTATCCAAGCTCTACCTATAGTAAATATTTTTGCCCATTTTTCTTGACATCTGTTTAACTTATTTCTCTCTTAAAAGTCTTTATTACGTGTTTTTCCTGGTCTTATCTCGTGCCAAACGATGTGAACTACGTTGTTATCAATGACAACAAAAACTGTTCGATTCAATTCAATACTGTGTGCCAGAAAAGCACAAGACCTTTAGCTAAGGATATATTTCAACATTTTCAGGAAATAGATTAGTGTAGCTGTTTAACAGGGAACAAGGAACACACTCACATGCATTCGGCCTAAAAAAAACTGCTGAATTTTTATTTTTATGCTGAGGCAAGTCTTGTTTTGTAGTCTGTATTTGGCAGACTACGCCTTGTCAAATATTCATTTTTGCCAGAAGCGCAACATTAAATTTAGTATGAACGAGTACTCAAGATTTAAGGTCAGCTGAAAGCAGGTATAAATTGTGGTGCAGATGGTGTTAGGTGATTTTGAGGGATTTGAACAAAGCACTGATTGTGTGGTGGGTACAGTCCTATTTTGTCTACAAATATTGCGACTTTAACCATCGCATCTCTTTAAAAAATATTGTATGAGCTCTGTTGAATCTGTTCTCTTTCCGCTACTTAGACCGCATGCCCCTGCACCGCTATGCTTCATTTTGCCAGGAATTAAGTTGTTGTTACTCCCACAAGAGCTCAAACGGATATCTAGAAAAATAACAAAAATAAAGAAAACAGGATAGGAAAACAGTCCCCCCATACGCTGTTTTGTTTTCACTTCATCTGTAAAACAGCTCAATCCATACTTGCTGAACTAGTGCACCTTCGAAGCTTTAATGATCGGCTTCTGCACGGTTGGTTGTTATATAATGACATTGTGGCTTCAAACCACTTTCCTAGGCTTGAAAATGCCAATCTGTGCTTCTAAATGAGGAACTTTTGCCACTTCCTTTGGCATCTTGTTAGCTGACCCAGACACCCTTCAGGCCATTGAGGTGGTAAACAATAAAACACAAGATGACAACAACAAGCCTGCTAGTTTGATTTCGAAAATCTTTGGTTCTGTCGATGTTTCGCGAGCTATAAATAAACAGGCCAACAAACACACAGCTATTTATTAGCCAACTTGGCTTCTGGTGTTATCTTTTATCTCTTTGCCCTACTTTTGAAAGAAAGTGACAAGTTCAAACATATTTAAAGGCTGACTCAACTTTTCAGACTAAGAGAGCATACCTCCTCGCACAGACCAGTCTGAATTCACTCCCATTTTGTTGACTGTGGTTTTACGCCGTTGTGCTAGAAAAGCTAAAACTTTGTCTATATTCTCTGTAATTGGGTCGAGTCTTCACATGTTCTCAAATAATTGATGTCGTGCAGTGAATAATTTGTAGTTCAATGGTCATTTTAGGAGCGAAAAATTCAAATGTTGTCATTTCTCTTGCAGGACTGGAACCGCACATGGTACACAGCTAATCCAGACTTGACGCAGTGTTTCCAGAACACCATTTTAGTGTGGGTTCCTTGTGTCTATTTGTGGTTCCTGACGCCCCTCTATTGCCTTCTTCTTTATTGCCATGACCATGGACGCATTCAGGTGTCCTCCCTCTGTATCTCCAAAATGGTGAGTTTTCCATTGAAGCTTGCTTGTGGAGATTAGCAATTGCCTTTCTTTCTTGAAAAAAAAACTGCCAGCCTGATTGAATTTTACTGTTTAGGTGCTTGGATTTCTGTTGGCCTCCTTTGGCTTTGTGGAGTTTTTCTACATCTTACTGGAAAGAAGTGAGGAGATCGAGCAACACATGATCTTCCTTCTCAGCCCCATCATACGCAGCATGACTGTGGTAAAAATGATCACTTTTCTTTAATTCAATTTTATCTGCATATTTCCTAGAGAGGTCCAATGTACAGTACTTTAATGATTAAAGCAGGGTTGACAAAGTAAAATAAATGTATGTTTTGGGAATGACGGAGCAAGCGGGAGTGCCTGGCACGCAAGCACGGAGAAAACTTGTGAACTCTGAACAGGCAGGCTGGTAGCTAGACTTGAACCCATGGCCTCAGGACTGTGCCACAGACACACTAACCACTCAGCTGCCATGCCGCCCACAGTCAAATAGAAGGAAGGGCCAAATGAAAAATTAAGCGGCAAGCCAAGTGCCAGATTGATTAGATATTGAAACATTTTAGAATGATGCATATAGTCTAGTGAACCCAATTCTACCTACCTAAAAACTAATACATTTTTGCAATGGGTTCAGATAAATAAATAAATATTTTATTATGGCTCGGTCAATATTTTTTAATTTTCAATAAAAACAAATGAATAATTTCCTTAATATCAAAATCCCCATTACGTGAACATTACATTTTCTAGGCACCATCAATAGTCCGTATTTTCACTTAAATACAATGAAATGAAGTGCAAGGAGAAGTAATTACAGCGGTTCCTGGTGATGATACAATATTGACTCAAAATCATCTCAGGGGCCATAGGAAAGCTTCCTGGGGTCAGATGTGACCAGTGGGCCTTGACTTTGACATAGGCACTGTAAATGCTTCCAAATATTTTGAGGATAACTCTATTATTTTATTAGATTTTCAACAATATTTTCCAGGAAAATGAGAAAAACAATACTTAAGTTGAAAAAAAATTGAACATATCCTATCTTATGAGGAATAATTCTTAAAATTTCACCTTTCTTTTAAGTAATAAGAAAAATCATACTTAAAAAAACAAATATAATACTTAAAATGGGAAAATCATAGACATGTTATTGCAGACAGATACAATGGAATTAACCACTTTCCTAGGCTTTCCCTCATTCATGACATGTGTTATGTTACAAAATGGACCATTGACAGGTGAAATACTTGAAACAGAAACCTTTTGAAAAAAAAAAGAAAAAAAACAATTACACGATTTATTACGCTAGGCAGTTTCGAAGTAATTGTGTTTGGCCAATGCATGTCAAAGTTTTCTTCCCTCCCCCAAATTGACATTGCCAAATTCTAACCTGGCACGAATCTTATAGCATTTTGTCACGTCTATGTGAGCAGGAATCCTTGGACAATTTTGCCGCCTCGATGCGAAACTTCTTTGGACATTCGTATTTTCTTCCAAATGATTTTCCCCAAACTGTCACAGCATTTGAAAAAATGCATTCACACAACAATTATCAGTGCAACTACGTGATGGTTCTCTCAGACAACGCAGCGCCTTTGCGCGGAAAACTATTGATTCTTGCTCAAAATGTGAGTCATTCCTCCGGAGTTACCGAGGGCAACAAAAAAATTGCTGTGAATGCACTCACGTTAATGTGTAAACACATGAAAGAATATTGTGTGTCCTTTACTGACAAGACACGGAGGTGAAAAGCATAATACCTGAGTAGAGATTTATCGTGTTGCAGTCAATGTAAATATTGCATGACCTTGCAAACATGTTTATCTTTGACCATCAATCATCCGAGTGCAGAGTGTGCTGCCATCGTTTACTGTTTTATATGTGCATGAAAGCATGGTTTACTCGTAGCTAAGTTTTAGATTGCAGGTGTCAAAGTCATTTAAGCCTGGTAGGTAAAAGCACTTTTACGGAGGCCAAACTAAAAAATAAAAAGAAAGAAAGAAATACAAAAAGAAAGAAAGAAGGAAAGAAAGAAACACAAAAAGAGAGAAAGAAGGGAAGAAAGAGAAGAAAAAGAAATGAGAAAAGTGAGGGAGACTCAAAGAAAGAGAGAATAGAAAGAGAAATTAAAGAGACATTATCGAGAAAGAGAAAGGGAAAACGAAAGAGAGAAAGAGAGAGGTTAAGGGATAAAAAAAATATAAAAGGGGAAAGATAAAGGGAGAGATTGAAAGAGAGAAAGAAAAAGAGGGAAAGAATCTGAGACAGAGAAAAAATAGAAAGAGGAAGAAAGAAATGAAGGATGATAGGAGGAAAGGAAAAAAAGAGAAAGTAAGAGACAAAAAGAAAGAAAGAAAGAGAATGAAAGAAAGAAAAAAGAAAGAGAATGAAAGAAAGGGAAAGGAGAGAAAGTAACAGAGAGGGACAAAAAAGAGATAGATAGAAATCCAGCTACTGATGCTTTGGAAGTGGCGACATCAATTGGACATATTTAAAACTGCAACTTTTTTTTTCTCTTGCGCTTCTCTCACTGTCGTCTCACGGGCCGGAATAAATCTGTTGGCGAGCCGCAAGTTCGATAGCAAGGCTTTCAATTGCTGCAGACGATGACTTTTTTTGTGACTATCATGAAAAGACTCAGGTTAATGGTTGATACTTCAAAATTTAGTCAGATCCACATTCAGTGTATTAAAAACCGTTTCTCACATCAGAAGAAGAACCTACCAATTTTACAGTGTGATTGTTGGGAACGGGTGACGACAAATATTTTTCCAATGTTATTCATTTAGTTATATAGTTACAGGGGCAGTGTGTAGCAGTTAGTGCCTCCTAGTGGAACAAAAAAACTTTCATCCAATACAAAAAAAGATTTGAATGCTAGGCAAAAAACACGTGAAATATCATACCAATGTTAATTTTTTATTAAAAAAATCCTAAATTGAGAAATTTGTATTTCTTTTACACTGTGGAATCCCCACTTTGTTTGGCGCCATGTTTGTCCGGCATCCTACCGCCACGCGTTGTCGTATATCACTGGCCTTTGCTCGTACCGGACAACACAGTGCCATCTAGTGTTTAATGATTACACGTTGGGGCTTTAAATTCACGCAAATGACTGCCTTTTCATGTTTTTCTTTTAAGTCAATAACAAATCGCTAGCGTTACTTTTATGGCAGACTGTTTTCTTCAGAAACTTTTCACATTGGCATATCGAGTGGCGTCAAATAACAGCACACCAGGCTGCGTTTTCTTCACATTGGTGCAGTTTATGTCAGAGAGGAGTCTCACGTTTGATGTCATGTGGTATTTCCTCTTCACGGGTAGCAAACACACCTACGTCACCTGTACAGGTGGAAATAAACATACACTGTAGGCGAAAACTGTTAGCAGTGATCTATCTATACACTCACGATTGACATGGCAAATATTACCCATTTGGGTTATTTTTCCATTAATTTGACACAAATTCATATGCACTAGTTTTCTAATGTTTGTCAAAATAATGTAATAAAAACACAATATTAATGCAAGAATAAAATTGGAAAAGTTCCTACAGCAAACTGATTAGTCAAGTCATGTTTATTTGTATAGCCCTTCATCACAATGAGTCTCAAAGGCCTGCACTGACAAACCACAGATTATTGCAAACCACAGACTATTTTTACACCATCCCCTGATCTAAAACCTACTTGAGGGCAAGGAAAAACTCAAATACCTCAACATGAGGAAAATAAAGAAACCTTGAGAAGGGACCGCACATGAAGTAATCCCCCTTCCAGGAGGACCAGGCTGGAATGGATGTTGCAATACCAAATAATACACAGCTATTGTCAACATAAAATGTAGGTTATTCATATGCTATAGAATAGAAGTGTGTTTTAAGCCTAGATTTAAAGAGTTCCACTTAGGTTGTAGATCGAATCTCAGTAGGCAGAGCATTCCACAGCACCAGGGCCCGGATGGAGAACGCTCACAAACCTGCGGATCTCTTCTTGGCTCTTGGGATCAATAGTAGACCAGCATTTTCACGGCGAAGGCTCTGGACCGGGACATAGGGGGAAATTAAACCTGAAAGGGAGCAAGTCCATGCATGATTTTGGATAATAACAACAGACCTGGCCGGTCTAAAACCTAATATTACAAACATAACAAGTCATAATGAGCCTTCATCATTCTTGCATAGTGCCTGTGTAATTACAAGGTAGCAGCTTGGCTCCATGATGGATTTTGTTCCGCCCACTTACTCATACAGTAGATGCAAGCTGGACCAATGGCTTCCAGTAATATGGCAAGTCATAAAAGGGGAACTTCAAATGCATAGCGCAATTTTCACTCGTTTACTGTTAGGTTTGGGTATTGCAATTTAAAAGTCATTATCGGGGCACACAAAGTACTAGAAAAAAAGGGCTTTAGAAATTACACTGTTTAACAAAGTATTTGTTCAAAGTCATTTTCTTCCGAGCCATTGGCTACCCTTTATTGATCCAACTTAAGCTGTTAGATTGTTACATTGTGGGCTTAGACAGCCAACATTATATTACTCCTTGTTAATCAAAGTATTGAGCATGTTTTTTTTTTAAAGGCGTTTATTCACTCAACAACATTCAATTTTCCACCGATGGAAAGATTGAATCAGCATTGGACAATATTTTGCATTGGAAAATTGGTCGTCACCTGTAACGTCATATTTTGCCCAACAATCAATTACATGATTGATTGGATCATAATGATAAGATTTACATTTTTTTTTAGTATTTTTCAGTGTTTTGTGACGACTTTTAGTGTTTCATTTTTTCCAGTTTTTGCTCATTGCTGTTTATTTCCCAGATATTCCCAGTCCCTGACTATAGAAATGGTGGAAATTAGGGTTTTTTGATAACCCTTCTTTCCCTGGCCCAATATCAATATTCAAAAAATAACTAGTCATCAATATCAATGCCATAAACGAACACCTCCAGTACGTAAATCTCCCTCCGCTCTGACGGAAATAAAGAAATATCAATAAACAACAATACATTACCAATATTTGACATAATACTTTAAATATGTACCGGTATACAATTTCTGAAAATGTAACATTCCTTTTGTTTGTATTTTCTAGTCACTTATTGTAAAATGGTCAACAGAGGGAGGCAGAAACTGCTACAATTATCAGTCATATCAGGCATATAACATCTTGAAATTTGTTCCGGGTGTCCCCTGCCCACTGCCCGAAGATAGCTGGGATGGGCTCCAGCACCCCCACGACCCTACTGAGGATAAGCGGTGCAGATAATGGATGGATGGATGTTATGAACTGCGATTGTCTATACTTTGACAAATGCGCAATTCCTAAAACAGTTCAAGCTGCTTGGAATAAGTTGAAAATTTTTGTCTTAAAATCTTTGACTGGAGTTTTTTTTTTTAGAAGTAAGAGACGTTGTATGATAATGTTATGTATCGAGGGAAAGTCAAAACATGTTTTCCGCCTAGCGCCTTCTGATATATGTGCCCAAACACATCAACAACAAGTTTGGACTGTCAAAAAGCCGAAAGTAACAAACATATGCCACCGAATGAAAAGGCGGCAATGTTGTTTACATCATTGAGCGCACACACGAATGTCACCGAATCAAGTTTTGCAGGGAAACTCCTTGCACCACTCATCTCTAATAAGGAGCACGTGGCTAATCGCTGGTTAACCAATGCAGTGCATTTTTAGAAACCTAAATTAACTTTTTCCCCACTAGAGAGCTTTCTCAATCTTATCATTTGGCCAAGTACTTTAGCGCATGACTCCGCTAAAGATAACAGCGTCCTAAAACTGACTTTTATTTTGAAGAAAACTTCTTTAATCGAGTCTTAAAGTGCGACCATCAACTGAAAAATGTTTGTGGGCTTTTTTTTTTTGTATGAAGGCGGGACTAAGACAGGCACGGGGAAATCCCTTTTAAACCAGGCCAAACTATGGCCCCACAGGCTTTTTTATCCAGCCTAACAAACAAAAATAGTCAAAATATAATAGCCGTGTAAATAAATTATGGTAAATAAAGTACTACTTATAAAAGATGTTAGGATTTTTTTGTCCCCATTGTCCCTGTGTGTGTCTACAACAAAAATATTACTACAGAAGTACAACAAAAGTACTACAACATTTCTACTGAACCAAATATAAAATGTTGTGCTTGAAAACAGGAGCCTAATGGGTTATTTTGCTTTTGGTCTGAAAAGAGAACAATACTACAAAAATACTACCTCAGTAATACTATAATAAAAACATACTACTACAGAAATATTACAACAGAAATGCCATAAAAATACTACTCCAGTAATATTACAGAAATAACAAAAATACTACCAAGAAAATACTACAAAAGTGCTAGGGAAATACTAGAAAAATACTACAAGGCAAATACAGCAAAAATACTTTAAAAGAAATACTACAAAAAAACTATGGTAACACAGTAATACTAAAGTACTACTACAGAAATACTACAATCAATACTACAAAAATGCTACTGCAGTATTACAACAAAAGTACTACAACTAAAGAGATACTACAAAAATTACTTTGGAAATAGAAATACAGAAATACTACATGGCAAAAACTTCAAACATACTTTGAAAAAAAATACTACAAATATACAACTACAGTAATAGTATAATACAAAAAAGTACTACAGAAATATTACAACAAAAACACTAAAACTACAGGGATACTACAAAATTTACTCTGGATAAAATACAAAAATACTTCGGAAATACTACAAAATCCCACAAATAATACAACTACAGTAATACTATAAAACTAAATATCAAATTAAGTGCTTAAAACATGGACCTAATATATAATTTTGCTACAATTGTGAGCGTGTCACAATCAATTTGATTAAACTGGTCTTCTTGCTACTCAAAATAGTAGCCCATCCCTGCTTTAAACCAAAACACTGATCACACCAAGTTGAATTATTTCAAAGAAAACATCTTGATGGAGTTGTAAAGTGGGGCCGTCAACTGATAAATGTTTGTGTTTTTTCCCCATTTTGTTTGTTTGAAGGCAGGATTAAGCCATGCAAGGGAAAACCCCTCAAACCAATGCACTGATCACACAAGTTGAACTTTTCCGCTGTTGTTTTTATAGTTTTCTTGTATGAAATCATTGAAGCATACCGCTTATGCTCTGGTCTCGGGAAAGTATATCATCTTATAAATTATTTCAGTGTATTAAAAATAAATGTGGGTCAATGTTTGATTTAACTGGTAGAAATCATCAATAGGATTCCAAACTTCAGGATGAGTTTGGCTTATATTTGCTAGTTCTGGCAAGACCCTTTGCTATAAAAATAGATGTCATTTCCGTCTTTCTGTTTCTTTTCAGATCCTGGCTTTATGCATCATCCAGTTGGAAAGGATACGAGGTTGTCGCTCTTCGGTATTTCTCTTCCTCTTCTGGGTCTTGGCTGTTGTTTGTTCCCTGGTGCCTCTCAGAGCAAAAATTCAGCTGGCCTTGGATGAGGTATGTGTTTTTTGTCATGTATCTATTGCATGGAATTGAATCGAATTGTCTTTATTGTCAATGATATCAACGTTGAATGCAACAAAATAAGACATGAAAATCCAGGGGTAACCTGTAACAAAGGCTTTAAAGAGAAACAATAGAATTGAAAAACTGTCAGGATAAAAGGATAAAAAATGTTTTGTGATGAAAAAAGAGTGCCATGATGTACAGTATAAATACGTTTTCAGAAGAATTATCGCTGAGTGCCAAAACTTTTTTTCTAAAATATATATTTTTAAAACTCTTCCAAAGGTCTAGCGCTGTTAATCAGTAAGTATCAAGCCTCTGGGAATGATTTTAGTATGATAAATCACCACTAGATGGCAAGAATAGCTATGACCAGATCTTTGTCCACACATTGAGGAGTCCCCACATCCTCTTGTTGCTTCCTCCATCCAGTGATTGAGAGTGTGTGGGCGGCCCCTGAGTGACCGAAATCGTGCTATCACATTACCGGAAACATCTAGCGGTGCATTAATCATGCATAAGATCAGTGTTTTGGCAAAAAATAATATTTTGCAAGCAAAGTGCCCTGGCGTTTATGGAAAGCATTGTTTAGATGTTGGAGGGGATCACAGATGCGAGTAGAAAAAAAAAAGTTTACGTTTCTCTTAGAAATTTACTTGGACACAAGTATTTTCAAGAAACCTAGCAATGTTCAACTGTGGTCCAATAAAGAATGGTACACATACATAACGTTTTTTCTAATGAAAGATCATGGTTCAAGCGTCCTTTTGATATGTCCTATGCCTATAGAACTACATAACAACATTTTCCGTAAGGCCTTCAAAAGTAAGTCAAAATGGCATCCAGCATCGAATGAGTTAAAAGCAGTACAATAACATTCGGCAGCAACAAAAACCCAATAACTGATTATCGTTTTTATTTGGTACTGATTGAGACACTGCTAGGATTTGTCCCCGGCGAACCGGTGTTTTGTTCTAGGATTTTTTTTAAACCTCAAGCCGTCATACCAAATCAAGCGTGTCGCTGCCCATAGTCTAGACTCTAATTTCCAGTGTGAACTATACACTATGTCAGCAAAGTGTTATTTATTCCTGTATTGTACAACCAAGAAAGTGAACATTAAGCATCTATAGAGGATGACACTACCAATTGTGGTCATGCCTGCGTCCATTCCCATTTTTCATTTCTACTCTTGCCTGCTGTGCAACACCGCAATAATTGTGAAATGGGATATATTTTATGTTTTTGGGTGCAAAGCTATGCAGACGGTTCATTTACATTACCCCCCAAAAAAAGAAAGAAAGAGGACAGACGCATCCATATTTACGTCCATGTGACATTCCCATGCAGCATAAGGGGTTGTGATGACGGGTCTTGGATAAATGCTGGTGAGCCAAGGCACTACTGGGGTTATTGGCTCTTACAATGAGAACACGCTGCCAAACGTAAATCCATACATTTACTTGCATACACTTAAACTTTAACGACTTGGAGAGATCTTTGGATTTCATGGTTATAAGAAATACACAAAAAAACACAAGTACACACACACTACTAGCTTTTTTGTGTCATCTACTGCATCTACAGCCCAATTAACACACCAACTACTGCTGAGCTTTCAACATTTTTCACCTCATAATCAGTTGCTAAGTTAGCAGAAAATATTACCCATTTGGGTCATTTTTCCATTTTTTTCCATTAATTTGACACAAATTCATATGCACTAGTTTTCTAATGTTTGTCAAAATAATGTAATAAAAACACAATATTAATAATTGTTTTCTTTCTTTTCATCAAAGCCTATGAAGTATAGTATAGTATAGTATAGTATAGTATAGTATAGTATAGTATAGTATAGTATAGTATAGTATAGTATAGTATAGTATAGTATAGTATAGTATACTATAGTATAGTATAGTATATCATCAGTGTGTTTCATGTTTTTTTTTCGTAAAATATCAAAAAGCCTTGAATTAGGCAAAATATTCTAAAACAATTGATTAGATATAAAAACACATAGTTTCAAATACACTTTCTCTATTTCTGTATTTTTAAATCATTTTTAGGATAGAGAGTATAGTATAGTATAGTATAGTATAGTATAGTATAGTATAGTATAGTATAGTATAGTATAGTATAGTATAGTATAGTATAGTATAGTATAGTATAGTATAGTATAGTGTAGTATACTGTAGTATAGTATAGTATAGTATAGTATAGTATAGTATAGTATAGTATAGTATAGTATAGTATAGTATAGTGTAGTATAGTATAGTATAGTATAGTATAGTATAGTATGCACAGGATTACATAGTATAGTATGTTATTGCATGGCATGGCATGGCATGGAGGCTGTTTGAGAAGTAAATCATACTTGCTCTCACACATAACATCTTACTCTGACACATGCACAAATCTACTCTCAAACATACAGAGTCATATGCATGAGAAAGTATAGTAATGTTATACGTGGTTATACTGTGTCTGTTCAGTGGTGCATGTGAGAGAGTACTGTGTTAAACGTGAGATCAAACATGATCTCCTTCTCAAACAGCCTCTCATGGCATGGCATATCTTGTTTTTCTCATAACATCAAAATGAGACAAAATGACCTAATAGAGAGGATGATAGATTAAACGGTTTTTGATTTTTTTAAATTGAAATAGGAAAACGATATTTGAAATGTTTACATTTATCATTACAATTAATGTTTTCAGGTATCTTTTTCCATGTATTTATTCCTTCGATCACATTTTCCTATTTTGTTGTGCGTATTTATTTTCATTTTAATCTTTGTGTCGCGAGGCGTGGTGGGGTCGAAGGAGTGATCGGACCAGAACGGGGGCAGGAGGCAGGAAGGGAGAACTCAATTGCGTGACGATCCATAAGTTTTATTTAACAAAATAAAAGTCGCCCAATACTCCGGGACCAAAACAGAACAATACAGAGTTCCTCCGGCACGAACTCAACAGGACAAGGCAAAACAGACGGAAAATGTTTAAACCTAAAACAGGACAAGGCATAACAGACCTGGGATTGTGTAATGAGCCAGCGCCCGCCAAACCCAAAATCCAGCCTTAAATAGCAGACCAGCAATCAGCTGATCTGCTGCAGCTGAGTTCGGGGGCGTGGCAGACTGGTAGCCATGGCGACCGTGACACTTTGTCCATCTCATTGCCAATGGTGACCAATAAGCGTCCAATGACAATTAGAAGAAATGGTAACGGACCACACGACAGCATGGTGGTCCACAGGTCTGTTTCACTGCTCTGAGGTTTGGGGTGTGAATCTTGGATCAGATCTGCATGTGTTTTTCTATACATCCTCCTGCTACATTCCAAAAAGGTGTTAACTTAAGAAGGCTGTCGGGAGAAAGGGGCGACGAGGGGTAACTGTTTTAGTGTTACATTTTAAGCCAATCTGGAGTATAGTGTCTCACAAAGGAGCTGTTTTGTGCAGAATTTGGGCATATGAAGACAATTCAAACTCATGTTTAAACGACTTCAGTAGTCAGTAAGTCTACCATACTTGTTTCTGGAATTTGGGAGAAGAACAGAATACCTGAAGAGAAGCCATACAAGCATGTGAAGAATATTTGCTTTCAATATCTAGCACATTTGCTGTGCATTTCAAAGCATACTATCATGTACTTTGATGCCACCAATGTTTTTTCCAAGTACAATTTTTATAACGAAGTATCTGACTCCTCAACAACATTGAAACCTCGGCCATTTTTACTTGACCTACATTTTCCCTACCACCAAGCTTGACCTTGTTTTTCTGTACATGGAAGGATCCATCTGGTCACATTATAGCTCCTCTCTGGGCATTGGTCCATAATGTGCAGGGCAAACTGTTTACCATAGTTTTAAATTTCATGCTTTGACATACCGCCGCACAACAAAACAGCTGTGGCTGTGGCGATGACCCAAGAGTAAAAATGGGCCTCACTAAAGATATTTCTTCAGTCTGTATGACAATAACATTTGCGAAAGCTTCAACAACAGTGTTGGGCTCCATACTTAAAAACAGTAATTAATTGTTACTTAATCTTAAAAAGTAATATTATACCCCAGATTACTGACACCCAAGAGCAGCGTGTTACTCTGAAAGTAACCATGTAGTTACAACTTCCTATATATATCAGTACTTGCATTTAAGCTGATCCCCTAAAACTGCTTTAAGATATAAACAAAATAACACTCATGGAATAAAATGTGTACACCGACCGAGGGAAGCAGTTAACCCTTTCATACTTCTTGGCTAGTGCAATCTTCAGAGCTTGCAAAAGAACACAAAGCTGAGAACCTCCATATCCATTTTGTTTCTGCGTTTCAAACCACTTGAAGAATTCCCTCCTATCGGTACTGTCTAAGACGTTTGCTATTTTTCTCCATGCATGGTAATTTTATAAATAAAACAATAAAAAAATCTGCGCACTTTTATTGTAGATTCTGTGCTCACGTTTCCCCTTTTGGTTTTTGGTTTTGTACAAGCAACACCCCATCCCCTCACGCTGCCTCCATTCGCTACTGGTGACACACAACCAAATATGCACATAAAAACTGACCACTTGATTTCAGTATTTTACTTTAAAGTAGTAAATATGGAAGTTTACACAGTAGGGACAATATCTCCTTGAGGAGGAACACAGCATCCTAACACTTCGTGCTTGAGACAGCGCCACTGTAACTGTATTCAGTTGTGCTTTGTAATGCACCTTGTTCTAATAACAATTGGGTTACAAAGTTTTTTTACAGTGTTGCAGTACTCATTATTGAGAAAATTAATTGTGTTCCAGAAAGTTTTGTTACACTGTTTAACCCAAAATAAATGTATAATAAAAGTTATTACTTATTTTTCAGGCAACCATACTCTTAAACATGAATAGTAAAGGTAAATTTTAAAGTTCTTACATGGAGAGTGTGTATTATTTGACTACTTGATATTGCTCTATGGTGAAGTGCAACTCATATGGAGTGCTACAAACCGCACGGAAGAACATAAACTACTGAGATGCAAAGTGACCAAAACGCACCATTTTACTTTTTCTTTTTGCCCAGCCTTTTTCGTGGGTACAGTAATCTCTCGGTTATCGCGGTTAATGGGGACCAAAACCACTCGCGAAAAGTGAAAATCCGCGAAGTAGCGACGCCGCTTCAAAAATGCTTAAAATAAATAAATAAATACACATTTTATTTTTTTTATTTTATTATGATTATTTTTTGGACCTGCGAAGCTCTGAATCCGCGAACGTGAAACCGCGAAGTAGCGAGGTCCCACTGTACCTGTAGCAACCAGATAGACTCATGTTATGTAAAATAAATACACACTTCTTGACCTAAAAGTATTTTGAAAAGGGCATGTTTAACCAATAGTTCATAAATTTTTCCTTCTTCCTTCTTAATCAATATTATTTTTAATTCATAATGTTTGTTCTTTTTACCACTAGGAGCCGCTAAATAATTCACACTGATACTTTAATAAGTGCATACACAACGTATGGATAGGGATTAAATAAGAAACTAATATCCTGAGGTTAAAATGTATAAAAATGAAGGCGATGTACCGTAATCTTGTGTGACATGTTGAGGAAATTTCCTGGAGATTAAGCGATCAAAACAACATATTAATGCCACTAAAAAGAGTGGGTTATATAATGCTGGTTTTGCTGTGACGTTTTCATCAACAAAGCCATTAATTGCCTTTGTGGTCACCCAAAAATTCCAACTCACAAACCATGCCTGTAATAGATTACACGAAATGACTGAGTCATGTGTTGCCAATGTGGTCTGTAACTCATGCTGTTTACTCAATCCGCAGGGTATTGACTCTGATCTTGTGAGATACTTGGCTTTCTTCTCCTACTTCACCATTCAACTGGTCCAGCTCTTCTTGAGCTGCTTTGCCGACCAGCCACCAGAGGGTAAACACGTCTTTCAAAAGGTAGGCATGTCCTAGTAACATTCACTGCCATTGACGGCTGTAAATGTCATTTATCTGTTTTTAATAGGATGGCAATTAATGTCCTAAAACAGTTCTTGTGGTTCCAAATTTTGGTTTGCAGAATGTTCAGCCTTTTAGAGCCAATGATGTAATTCACTTCTTCACTTTTTTCACCTCACTGCTTTAACTTCCTGTGAGGAGAGTGTGAACAAGCACGCGTGGTTGTTCCTTATGCTCCTGCATACTATTAACAAGACGTTGGAATGCAGTTGACCCCGGAAATCTGCAACTAACACCACTTTTAGCGACACCTTAGCAACATCAACAATGTATTTGAGGTAGTTAGCACTAATGCTTCTACATTGCTATTCTCTCGTATTTTATCGTCATTTAGACCGGGGGTCAGCAATCTGCGTCCCTAGTGCCGAATGTGGCTCTTTAAAGCTGGCCGTGTGGCTTTCTAGAGATTTTTCTGAAAATTGAAAAAAGGGGATGAAAATAGTCAAGTCAAGTCACATTTATTTGTATAGCCCTTTATCACAAAATGTCTCAAAGGACTGCACAGGTTACAATTACACCATCCCCTGATCTTAGAAATATATGTGTATTTTTTAGTGTGTGATGGTTTTCTTTAGAATATGTATTAGATGTTGAATGTCCAACCTTTATGTATGAATTACCCTATCTTTTAATTTAGATACAAGTTTTTATGAGACTTTGAATTTTTTTGTGGCACCAGACATATATTTTTTTGATCAGTTTTTGGGTCCGTTATGGTTCTTTCAAAATTTTGGGTTGCCAAACCCTGCCTTCTGACTTGTGGGCCGCATATTGTTAAAAGAAATGGTAGAGGGGCCAAAATGGGGGTAAAAAAAACGTTTTGGTTTTTTTTTTGTTTCTGACAATAACCATTAATTGGTAAAATCGGCAATACTTACTGTATAAAAGCCCCCAAAATGGGTTGTGTTTCTTTGTTTGAAATAAACCCAAAAATGTGTTTAAAACCCCCAAATTTGAAAATTCTCTATAAAACAACCCAAAAAAGATCAAATGGATTGAAGTATTGCATAAGTCCAATTTTAACAAAGTGGGTGTTGTTTTTGACACAGGGGGTTGAAGAAAGCAATTTGAATTTCTTTTTAAAAACAATCAAAAAAAAACAAAGAAATTGATTTTGAGGTGATTGATAAATCACAGAGAATTCTCCCATTGTTTTGTATGTGGACGAAATATATGCTATACAGTATATTCATTCACCCTTGATTTGACCTTTGCTGTTGGCACGAATTTAGGACACAAGAGCGTCATACTGAGAGCTATTGCTCCCCGAATCATCTACGTCAAGGCACTGAGAATGAAAGGCCTCATCAATCAAACAAAGCTATGATGTAATATTCCCTAGTGATGAACTGTAAAAAAATACAGCTGAAAAAATCCCTCGCGATTTCTAGCCACCGTTGCGGTGCAGAAGCCACAGACGGTGCGTGGACGCACCCATCGGTTGCTCTTTTGGTTTGTTCTCATCTTCCTCTACTTTCTTCTCCTCTTCTGGTTAGACTTACTCATAGTAAGGAAGGAAATGAGGGATGAGACGTTGGAGTGTTGGTATAAAGAGCAAATAGCCGGGTGTGGGGGTGGCAGGATGGGGAGAAACATATGGTGGCGGGGGCAAACTTGTGTATGTATGCCTGTTTATGTATAGGACACTTTGTGATGACACATTTCCTCTCCGTCTGCTGCTGTTGACCTCAAACATCATTCATACTTTGTCTGAACACTGGACTCTATTTACAGGATGCTGACTTGTGGGAACTTAGAACCTTGTCATTTATTTATGATGTATCCATGCCAGGGGTGGGCAAACTTTTTTTTTTTTTGTCGCAGGCCGCAGTGGGTTAAGAAGTTTTGCATAGGGCCAGGAGGGGAAAATGTCGGGTGAAGTTTTGAATCCAATATATAAGTCTATCCAGTTTTTCTTGTTTTCATTTACATGGCAATGTTATATTTATTTGTATACCTGTTTAAAAGGGAACCACTTCATGTAATTGGCTTGTATGTTTTCTGTTAGTGTAGCATGAAAATCGTAAAAGTGAGATAAGGTTTCTTTAAAATACAGTCCACACACTAACCCAAACAACTAAAAGGTGAAAAGGGAAGAGTTTATTTGAGCACTTCTAGGATGCACATACTTGATGAATGACCTTACTAAGGCTGTAATAATTCGTTTAAGCCAGGAGATGGCGGCAGAGAGTAACAAAGTTTCAAATTCCAGACAGAACCTTTAAGCACCAAGTTTGATCACATTTGAACCCCCCAACGACCATTCCTCCTGCATAATGTGTTCCGCACCGAACAGCTTTGCAAAAAGAAAGATAAAACCAGGTAGCCGCATCGGAAGATAAAGCTTGAGGAATTTTTGATCTCACGTGGACATTGTTAACGCATGCTTAACCCTCCTGTTTTTTTCTGATCAAATTGACATGCCATTGTGTTAGAAATAGAGGGAGAACCATACAACACATGTTGTGGGGGAGGACAAATTGTTTCCTCAGGCAATATGAAAATTTAATCAATCTGCATATATTGGGGGTTAGTGACAACAGGTCATTTTGACTTAGAGGACACAGGGTGTATACAGAAAATGAAGACAACAGGAGGGAGACTAATATTTAACGTTCACCTTTTTTGAGGGGGCAACCACAAACAACAAACCCCACCTTTAACATATACATTCAAGCACTATTTTTTTTACCTTTTTCGTTTGGCGGAACAGATTAAAACGCCCAACGGGTGGTATGTGGTGCTAGGGCCATAGTTTGCCCACCCCATGCCATTAATGAGCAGGAATGCATTTACTAAAAACAAGAAAAATAACTTTGGTTTTCATTTCTGTTACAGAATCCTTGTCCAGTGAAAGACGCTTCTTTTTTGTCCAAGATTCTCTTTTGGTGGTTTACTGGGTAAAGTCCTGAAATTTTTTTAGCCCACAAATGACTCAACCCGTTAACATTTGTACTTGTTTACATGTGTGCTTGTGTATGTTCTGTTGATAATTACATGTGTGAAACATCGGCACGCCCGCTCCTCAGACTTGTTGTGAAGGGATATCGCACTCCTCTGGAGGCTGAGGATTTATGGACCCTGAGAGAGGAAGACACATCAAATCAGATTATTTCTGTGCTGCAAGACGATTGGACAGTGGAATGCGCCAAGATTCAAAAGTGAGATGACCTTGAGCAAAAGAGACATATCAACACACAAAAGACATATTATTAAAAATTACAATTATTTTAGCATCCTTCTTAGTTATTTCCCCCGTTGCAATAAACTAAGTGTTGCTTATTTTACGTAGCAGCGCAGGATTTCACAGACTTCATTTTCAGTAACAACCTATGATGATGTTTTAGTCTGCCACCAGTGACCGAGACAATCCCAGTTACAGATGAGATAGGTCTCTATTTACAAAAACAAATTCCTGTCCAAAAATGGTGTACGGCGTACGCAATTAAAAATTAAGAAAAAAATGTGCAGAAATGTCGCAAATTGGTATCTTAAACCATCCAACTGCCATCCTTTTTTACCCACATTACAGGCAGGAAAAGGCCTTAAGATCAGATGCGGCACTGGGCAGCAGATTGCCCGACCAAGCTCAACTCCTCAGGAAGCTTCGCAAAGAGCAGAGCTCTGGCTTCTTCCTGTTCAGAACTCTGGCCCGCAAATTTGGTCCATACTTCCTTACTGGTACCATGTGTATCATATTCCATGATGCCTTCATGTTCGCAATTCCCCAGGTGTTGAGGTAAGATGGCTGTCTGTCATATAAGAGAATTGTCCAAAAAAACGTTTGTACATTGAAGTTTATCTCAACAAGGTTATTGCTGTTTGATACAGGGTTCTTCGAGTTCACAAAAATAATTTGGAAGTTTTAGGAATAAGCTTTCGGGGGAAAATGTGGTGGTTTTTGTTACAAGTGAAAAAAGGTTTGCGGTACATTGCAGTTATGCAACTCAAGGTATTATATTTAGAAACAGAAACTGGCAGGTTTGCGTGGCTCAGAAACATTTTCAGCACTTACACCGCACAAAGCGTTCGAGTGAGTTTAATGTAGTGCAAAAAGAAGTTGCAAAAAGAAGTTGCCAAAAGCGCCAAACCTCAAGTTAGACAGAACCTACCTTGATGGAATTTAGTAAAAAACAAAGATGTTATGGTGACTTTAAAAATACCACTGAAAGAAATAGCATATTCAAACTTGACTAAGACATAAATACATTTGGAATAATAATCCCTGATACTAGTGCAGAAGTGGGCAGCCCAAAATGTTGAAAGAGCCATTGTGGACCAAAAAAACTACCTTTTCTGGAGCAGAAAAAAAAAACTAAAAGCCTTATATAGGCCTCTTAACGAATGCAATACATGCTGTATGTATCAATATGAGCAATATTAGCCTACTATCAAAATGACTAAGTTGAATGAGGCGCATCCTGTAGAGATTGATGCACCAAATGACTACTCTGGATCGTGCCTTAAGTTTATCTTCATTACAGTATCAATGAATTACAGTATGTTTCATTGCTTTGATAAAATTTAAAAAATGCAATAAAGAAATCCAATTTTTGATCTCATTTTTTCTAAAGATTCGAAAGGACAACAAAATGGAACTAGCATAACGTGCCCCTTGAGCAAAAAAATAGTGCAACAAAACGCAGTGTTCATTTATAAAAAAATAGAATGGCAGCCTATTTAAAAGGTAAAGAAGATAAAATCACATTAATACAGTTTAAGTTTGATTTCTGTGCAGTTATTTTTCTCTTTTTACCTTTGCGATCCATGGCCAATCACACCTCCGGCGGTTTGTGACGTTACCCCCTTAAAAGGGGGGGAGCTTGTGCCCGCACAGTTCGGTTCTAACACAAGGGACATGTGAAAGAGTAAAAGCGGAGAGCAGCCCAAGAGTTTTGCGTTGCAGCTGAGTTCTCCAACGAGGAGTAGCCTAAAAGCCACGGCTTGATGCCGCAATATAATACTTTGCTACGTTTACGGCGAGAGCCCGTACCCGTCATACCCCCGAATACCCGCCTGTCAACTCGTTGCAGCTGATCTTCCCTCTCATCTCATAGTTACACGCCTAGTTAAAATGGATTTTTATTCTACGCATTTTTAAAGCATTGGAAAACACTCAAAGTGTTTGTCTCATGTCTCTTACAGAAACTATATTAAACCAAACCAATATTTCCTTACGCCATCTTTTTCAATTTGCAAACATTTTGGGAAAAATGCCAGTGGGCCATTCGGTAGCGTTAAAGAGCTGCATGCGGCTCCAGAGCCGCGTGTTGCCAACCCCCGTACTTGTGCTATTGTAATTTGGGGGGCATTTGTAGCCAAAGTCAACAAATCCAAACTCAATGAAAGCAAGTATAGGCTCCCCCGCTACGGTACCGCTCCGGTGGTCGGACTGGAATGTTGTTTTTCAGGCACAAACACTGAATTATTTGAAGTGTTAATTAGGGTCATGGATTTGTAAGCAAGGAGTAGACCAAACCGCAGCCCCTCGCCTCACTCACAGCATCGGTCTCTGACTGGCACACACACAGACCAACCACAATAAGACAGTCGCTGACTGCAGGCTGAGCAACGTTGCGCAAACAAAAGCTGCTTTGTTTTAATTGAACCAAATGTGTGTGGCAATCACTGGGCATATGGGGGCCAGAATTAGAATCTTGTTGACAGAGAAATTGCATTTGGTAGTTTTTGATTTGTGTTAGTCGTGCATGCAAAGGCTTAAACGGTTTTGGGACCAACCGGTTGTACTCTTTTGTCTTCAGTCTTCTCCTGGGCTTCATGAGAGATGAAGATGCACCCTTGTGGAAGGGCTACTTTTACGCCACGCTCATGTTCCTGCTGTCTTGCCTGCAATCGCTCTTCAACCATCAGTACATGTACACTTGCTTCACAGTGGGAATGAGGGTTAAGACAGCTGTCATGGGCCTGGTCTACCGGAAGGTGAGCAACAGTATTTACAAACAAAAATTGTTCGACTGCACAAGTTGGATTTTAGCAGTGACGTGCGGTGAGGTTCGTGTCTGGTGAGGCACAGTCAGATTTAGAAATAAATGAAACTATATGTCGAGTCATATTTATTTGTATTGCCCTTAATGCTAACAGGCATCAACAGGCAGCACAGACCACTACTACAGCATCCCCCGGATTGGAATACTCGACAAGAAAACTACAAAAAACTCGGCATGAGGAAAATTGGCAAACCTTGAGAGTGTAAATGATGTAATCCCCCTTCCAGGATGACCTGCAGATTATTCATCATTTGATTGGCAGAGCAAGAAAGCAATATATTTCAGAACTGTTGCATAGAAAAAACACTTTTATTCTCTTATCTTAACCTGTAAATGCAATCTATGCACTGCTCCCTTTGAATAAAAGCATCAATGGAAAGGAAATCCTCCATTATGTAAAAAGTCCATGAAACAAGACAAAAAATACTGGATGGCTTAACTTCCTGTTAGTTTGTCAATACGATTACTAATTCCATACTTTGGGGACAAAGTGTGTGCCAAATTAGAATCATTGGTCTCACTATTGCCCTCTGCCTAGAGGCATGAGAATTGCGTGCCTCACTCCTCCATTCAGGGTTTCCAACTAGGGTTTGTGCTTGATATTAGGGTTATAAAGCCTTTTTAGTATTCCAGCAAGGATTTCCAGCTAGGGTTGGACTTAATATTATGGTTATAAAGCATCAGTAGGGTTTCCAGCTACGGTTTCAAATGAGGGATTTGATTTGATATTAGTGTTGTAAAGCCTTTGTAGGGTTTTCCAACTGTGGTTGTCGACTAGGGTTTGAGTTTGATATTAAAGCATGATTACGGTTGACAGCTAGGATTTCCAACTATGACTGGCCGGATACTGGTAATGCATTACATACTAATTATGTTAATATTCATGATATAATGTGAAAATTCAGCAATTTTCAAAAGAAAATCAAATAACTGTGAAGTGATATTAAAAAGAACTTCAACACCGAAGTAATGTGATCAGTTTATAAAGCCTCACCTGCCTCCCCTTACTGCACATCACTGATTTTGAGGTTCTTGTCTGTGCACTCAACAACAGAATTTACCGTTTTGTTGTCAATTCAGTCTTTGGTGATAAATAGTGCTGCCAGGAGGACTTGCACTGTTGGCGAGATTGTTAATCTGGTTTCAGCCGACACACAGAAGCTAATGGACTTTGTGGTCTACTTCAACGCTGTCTGGCTGGCCCCGATTGAAATTGCCCTTTGTCTCTTCTTCCTGTGGCAAGTATGTCATCGTTTGGTTATCTGTCGGATGAAAATTCGTCCAGTTACAGTAACTGTTGTCTGCTTTCCTTTTGGTAGCACCTTGGCCCATCAGCCTTGGCAGGGATCGCCACAGTCATCCTCATTTTCCCACTAAATGGACTGATAGCAAAGAAGAGGAGCAAACTGCAGGTAAAGGAATAGTAATCATAATAATAAGAATAAATTGGATTTCTTTATGAGTAGCTGTAGTGCGTGTCAGGTCCCAGTTGTCACATCTGGTTTAAATACTGGCCGAGCAACAATGTGGTTTCCGTGCTTGAATGGTACACATTGTCTTGTCTTCTTAGTCCTTTAATAATGATAATCAAACAATGATTGGAAAGAGCTAGTATACTCAGACAAAATGTGAATTTATGAATTTGAAGTCAATTTAATCAAAAACAGGATTAGGTTGTTTACCGCCTTTATGCCCTTAAGAGCAGATCTGTCAAAAAACTATTCATATTTTGAAAAAGTAGGGGGGGGGGGGGGTTGTATCAGAGAATCTGATCCAGGCTGGAATTTCACTATGTTCTTGTTTGCTTAACAGGAAATACAAATGAAGTTCATGGATGGTCGCATAAGGCTAATGAACGAGATCTTGAATGGAATAAAGATTCTCAAGTTCTACGCCTGGGAGAAGGCCTTCCTAGAGCAAGTGTTGGGTTATCGAGAAAAGGAGCTGAAGGCCCTAAAGAAATCACAGATCCTTTATTCCATCTCTATTGCATCGTTTAATTCCTCCTCTTTTATGGTAAGAATAGTGCAATACAGATGGATGGTGGGGTTTTTTTCAACAACAAAAAAACACAAGTGGGTGGATAGATGGTTGGTTGGATAAATGGATGGATGAATGGAGGAATGGATGGATGGATGGAATGATGCATGGATGGATGGATGGATGGATGGATGGATGGAAAACAGATGGATGGGTGGATATTTATACTAAGCCTCTGTCATGTGTTTTTTGATTATCCACACATCCACGAATATCATTCATCTGCAAATTTACGATGGTTTATAAGACTTGCTACAT
This sequence comes from Urocampus carinirostris, assembly GCF_059441175.1. NCBI lineage: Eukaryota > Metazoa > Chordata > Actinopteri > Syngnathiformes > Syngnathidae > Urocampus > Urocampus carinirostris. The sequence continues at coordinate 31,211,206 of NC_142356.1, read as the reverse complement.
CTTTAATGAATCATATGTTCCTAAATTGATATGTGTTGTCTCCCTTCAGATTGCTTTTGCGATGTTTGGAGTCTACATAATGCTCGATGACAAAAATATACTGGATGCACAGAAGGTTTTTGTTTCCATGGCGCTTATCAACATTCTCAAGACCCCTCTTAGCCAGCTTCCTTTTGCAATAAGCACAACTTTGCAGGTGAGAAGATATTAAAATTTAGGATTGGAAATTAGGCCATCTGATCCACAGGGTTGATATTAAGTCCAATTCAGACCAAAATTTGATTGGGATCCATTATTTTTATTATAAAATTGCACGCAGTGATGAACATGCCATTTTAACTTGGTTAAACTTTAACTTAGAAGTCATAACAATTAATGTATTTTTTAACGTCTCCATTGACAACATCAATTGAATCTCACGGATTCACACAGCCACAGTATTGGTATTGGATAGAAAGAAACAGGTTTCTAACAATCCCTAATAAAAAAAAAAATATTTTTTCTTTTACACTAACTATGCTAGCTGTTGTCACTTAGTCCCTTCTGTGAGTTGGCCTCCGGTACCCTGTCTCCCTATGCTTCTTCTAATAGTTGCTATTGTTAGCTTTTCAAGCAATTGCTTGATTGCTTGGTGTCATCACCAAATAACGGTGCACTAAATAAAATACATGAACGTTTGAGGAACATTTCCAAAGTTAGATTTATTTTTTACACATTATACCCCTAAAAAATGTCACACATTCCCCTCAACCTGTTTTCTGCATCAGTCTTTTAGCAATTTAAAAAAATTTAGATAGAAACCAGTGTAGCTATGGTTTTTTTTGTTTTTTTAACCTTACCGAGTTGTTGCACATAGGTTATTTCTTTGGTACGTTACTTTGTTTAAAAATAAATGATGTAAGTTACCTCAATAGCTATAGCATTGATTGTTGCCACTTAATCAGTGTTTGTACTTTTGAATAAGATAAACACAACTATTACAGTAAAATGTAATGATATTGGTATTGTCGTTTGCAATGTTCTAGAGCAGCTGCACAGACATACCGGGAGCTGTGTGTAATGTTTTAATGTAAATTTATGAGGTCACCAAAATAATAAAATACGACCCTGGCAAGTTACCATCATTTGAATTAAAATGTCTTTGACAGCGTCATTCAAAAACTAGCTACAGCTCTATTAAATCATAGTGGATTTTGCAAGAAATCATAATTTTGTGTCTGGCCAGGGTGTAGTCAGAGGATCAACTCATTTCTCTTTTCCAGGCTGTGGTTTCACTAAAACGTCTCGGAAAATATTTGTGCTCGGAGGAGCTCAAAGAGGACAATGTCTTCAAGGCTCCCTTAAGTTCTGGTAAGAAACCTACCTGTGTTTAATTGATTAAGCTAGATGAATAAGGAGCTAATTTTCTCCATAAAGACTGTCATAATAAATGTCAGCATGCAGCAAGATTTAGTTGTTTGTGTTTGTAGAGCACAACAATTTCACTTCAATGATGTGCAAATGTTACTTCCTGGGCCTCCAAGATGACAGACAGTCAAAGTAATAACAGGATGCTGCCATTTAGTGGTTGAACATAAATCAGCACAACAAGTAAAACGTATGATTGATGGCGAGATGAATTAGGCAAACATGCTCTACTTTTCCATCTCACATCTGTCAACACTTGCTCCGACAGTCTGTAATTCCTATGATGAAGTAAATCAGTTTTTTGATTATAGCCCGAAAGCTCTCCGAGTAGTATTCTTTTGTAAGTGTTATCTGTTCACACAAAAGAAGTGTTTTATGGCTCATTTTCCTTTCCCCTGTTCAGACGGTGAAGATCTGGTGATTGAAAATGGAACGTTTAGCTGGTCTGCGGAGGGCCCGCCCTGTCTTAAGAAGTAAGAGTAATCAACAAAACCAAAATAATTAAAAATATTAAATCTGTGAGGGAATATACAATAGTGATCAGGCTTTTTGCAACAATACATACATATTATATACATAAGATACATATATTCATAAAATCAACAGGAAAAGTTTAAAAGGGAAAATAAGACAACAAGCAAGCCATTTTCTCATCTCATCTCATTAGCCGTACCGCTTATCCTCATTAGGGTCGCGGGGGGGCTGGAGCCCATCCCAGCCATCTTCGGGCAGTGGGCAGGGGACACCCTGAACTGGTTGCCAGCCAGTCGCAGGGCACACGGGGACAGACAACTCATTCGCTCATTCACACCTAGGGACAATTTGGACCGGCCAATTCACCTGAAATGCATGTTTTTGGAATGTGGGAGGAAACCGGAGTGCCCGGAGGAAACCCACGCAAGCACGGGGAGAACATACAAACTCCGCACAGAAAGTCTGGAGCTGGATTTGAACCCACGACAGGTTCCCATGACATGAACTGTGCCGCACAAGCGCTAACCACTGCGCCGCCGTGCTGCCCGCAAGCCATTTTTATTAATTTTTTTAACATTATAAAAAATACCTTATCGCAACCTGTAATTAGGCATCCATTCTAAAAGGAGAAACACTGTTTGAAATCTAACAGTTTTACGTTTTTTTATTGGGGTTTACTCTTTAGAAAGAAAATATTTATTAGGTACTAATTAGCAAATTTGCAACTTTGTAGAATCAAAACATCAAACTCAATTTCTTTTAAATGATTTATTCCAGTAATTTGTAAATGTTGTCCTTTAAAATTATTAACTTTTTAAAGTCACGTATATAATATATATAAGTTTGTATTTTTCCACAAAAAAATTCTCATGTCACAATGAAATGCAATGAAATTTGCAAGCCTAATTTTTTGTTGTTGTTGTTTTTATTTTTTTTTAAGATTCCCCACTTTATAAAGTTGGACATATACTAATATAACTTTATATATAACATTTATTCTCACAAAAAAAAATTAGAATGTCATGAATTTGCAACTTCATTCCTCAGAAAATCCAGGTTTTTTTTTTTTTTAAATATTACGCCCTTCCAAAAAAAAACATATCCAAAATTAATCAGGTGACAACCAATACCTGTTGTTTTGATGCTGCTTACAGAATTTCCATTCATGTGCCACGTGGTTCCCTTGTGGCTGTGGTCGGACATGTTGGTAGCGGAAAGTCGTCTTTGTTGTCTGCAATGCTTGGAGAAACAGAGAAAAGAAGTGGCCGTGTCACTGTTAAGGTACAACGCAGGATTCTCGACATTTAAAACCTTCACGATGTTTTTATCTCTAAATACCTGAATGCAACATTTCATTTCATTTCATTTAACCTTCACTTTCATTTGCAGGGTTCCACAGCTTATGTGCCCCAGCAAGCCTGGATACAAAATGCAACAGTACAAGACAATATAATTTTCGGGCGTGAAAAGCTAAAGACTTGGTATCACCATGTGTTAGAAGCTTGCGCCCTGCTGCCTGACCTGAACATCCTCCCTGCTGGAGATGCGACAGAAATTGGAGAAAAGGTATGTTTCTTTTTTTCTACTCTCTTGAAATATATTGCCTCACAGTCTTCATTTACAGGGGCTGAACCTCTCAGGTGGACAGAAGCAAAGAGTGAGTTTGGCCAGAGCCATTTACCGAAAGGCAGATGTGTACTTGATGGATGACCCCCTGTCTGCTGTTGACGCACACGTTGGGCAGCACATTTTTGACAGAGTTATCGGACCCAAAGGAGTGCTTAAAGACAAGGTAAAGTGCATCTGAGTTCCCCAAGAATAATTTATGACACCTCAAACTTGACAAGAATATAGCAGCATTGTTCTCCTGACAAAACAAAAACCGCCACTTTGGTTGTATTTCTCATCTTCCAAAAGCCGCAATATTGTTGTCGTGGTAGCCTCATTCAATTCTTCTTATTTGAATGGCAATATAGACCCGGATCCTGGTCACCCATGGGATGAGCTTCCTGCCTCAGGCTGACCTCATTCTTGTCCTTGTAAATGGAGAAATCACAGAGAGCGGCTCTTACCAGGAACTCCTCAGCCGCCGAGGCGCTTTTGCGGATTTCATTCACACATTTGCCAGCACTGAACGCAAAGAAAGTTCAATTCAAAGGGGTAAGGAATCCAGAAATACTATAAATTGCTTTTAAAGCATTTTTGGAATTCCAGTGTATTGAGCAATTGATGGTAATAAATATCTTGACCTTCTCGTAGCTGGCTCAAGGAGATCCAATGCACGTCTAAGCATGGTTGACTTCATGCCATTCTCCAGGGATCTGTCTCAAGAGCAGCTTATTGGGTACGTGAACTACTTGATGTTTGTCAGGGAAAACTTCTTATCATATAGGAATAACCTGACTTTTCATCTCGGTTTTGTCCTAGGGGTGACACAACAAATACAAACTTGCAGAATATGGAGCCCGTGTCTGAAACCGAACAGGAACAGACACCTGAGGAGCTTGGCAAGCTCACAGAGGTTGACAAGGCTCACACTGGACGAGTAAGACCTGTTTATAACTTTTTAAAGTTTTTTATTTAAATGAAATAAAGACTATCGGTTAGTTGCTGACTGTTTGCTTTTCCCCAACTACAGGTGAAGTTGGAGATGTACCAGAAGTACTTTAAGACTATCGGCTTGGCTATCATCATTCCCATTGTCTTCCTATACGCCTTTCAGCAGGGAGCCTCGCTAGCCTATAACTACTGGCTAAGCATGTGGGCAGATGACCCGATTGTTAATGGTACCCAGATTGACGCTGACCTGAAATTGTCTGTCTTTGGAGCACTGGGCTTTGTTCAAGGTAAGGCTCCATCATTTGACTTGGAAAATCCCCATATTGTTTGTTTTGTTGCAGATTGAAATAAATTTCCCTACAATAAAAATAACCTATTATCTTGTTATCTCCGTAGGCATTGCCATATTTGGCACAACGGTGGCTATTTCTATATGTGGCATCATTGCCTCCCGCCACTTACACATGGACCTCCTGATTAATGTGCTGCATTCACCCATGTCTTTCTTTGAATGCACACCAAGCGGGAATTTACTCAACCGCTTTGCTAAAGAGATTGACGCAATCGACTGCATGGTGCCAGAGGGCCTGAAGATGATGCTGAGCTATGTCTTCAAACTTATGGAAGTTTGCATCATTGTGCTAATTGCAACACCTTTTGCCGCTGTGATCATTCTGCCTCTTGCATTCCTTTATGCCTTTGTCCAGGTTAGCTTCTATCCCAAATATGACGTACTATTCCCTGATCTATCTATATGCACACAACTGTTTTTTCATGACAAAGGAATCTTCAGGGACATTCTGAGTAACAACCTCTGTTAAATTTTTCAATCAACAGAGCTTCTACGTTGCAACATCCTGTCAGCTGCGGAGGCTTGAAGCTGTGAGCCGCTCTCCCATCTACACCCACTTTAATGAGACAGTGCAGGGTGCCAGTGTTATCCGGGCCTTCGGGGATCAGTCCCGGTTCATACTGCAAGCCAATAACAGGGTAGATTTCAACCAGACAGCCTACTTTCCCAGATTTGTTGCAACCCGGTGAGCGCCAGCATTGATGTCTGTGAAGTTGATTAAGTGTTCTATTCACTGAATATCCACTCAATATGAACTTTTATTGACAGATGGCTGGCAGTCAATCTAGAATTTCTTGGCAATGGAGTGGTCTTAGCAGCTGCCATTCTGTCTGTTATTGGAAGGGACACCCTCAGTCCAGGCATAGTAGGGTTGGCGGTGTCACATTCACTCCAGGTAATAGACTATACTACTTTCATAAATCAGAGGATTGATTGATTTATTGATTGGTTGGTTGGTTGGTTGGTTGGTTGGTTGGTTGGTTGGATGGTTTAGTCTGTTGGTTGGTTGGTTGGTTGGTTGGTTGGTTGGTTGGTTGGTTGGTTGGTTGGTTGGTTGAAAGGAATTTGTTCACCAACAGTGTAAGCATACAGTGTAAACCTTTGCCACAGTGCTCTTAAACCTGAATAAACACTTCAGATTTCCCTGCGTTTTACAGGTAACTGGAATTCTGAGTTGGATTGTAAGGTCATGGACTGATGTGGAAAACAACATTGTTTCTGTGGAAAGAGTAAACGAGTATGCTGACACTGCAAAAGAGGTCAGTGTTTTCCGCCACACATTGTGCTCCTTGCCCTGTGATTTATTTCATTATTTTAACGTCATGCAGGCCAGCTGGAGTATAGAAGGCAGTTCTTTGCCTCTGGCTTGGCCCCAGACAGGCACCATAGAGTTCAAGGACTATGGGTTGCAGTACCGCAAAGGCCTCGAGTTGGCTTTAAAGGGGATTACTTTGCAGATTCATGAAAGAGAGAAGGTGAGCAATTTAATGTTGCCTAACAAAGCTTGTGTGGGACTTTGGGATTTATCAATCCATTAAAATGTGTTCCAGGTTGGCATTGTGGGAAGGACAGGGGCTGGAAAGTCTTCCCTTGCTCTAGGAATATTTCGGATCTTAGAAGCGGCAAAGGGAAAGATTCTTATCGACGGCGTTGACATTGCCAACATTGGACTTCATGATCTCCGATCACGCATAACTATCATTCCACAGGTAAGTTATTATCAACACCAAATGTGCGCTGGCTTTTCTCACATAAACTGTTTATAGGATAAATGCATCAATTTAATTGTAACAACTTGATTCATAGGACCCTGTTTTGTTCTCGGGCTCCCTCCGCATGAATCTTGATCCATTTGACACTTATACCGATGAAGAGGTTTGGAGTTCATTGGAACTGGCTCATCTCAAGAAGTTTGTGTCCAGCCTGCCAGATAAACTTAACCATGAATGCTCAGAAGGAGGAGAAAACCTCAGGTACACTCTTAAATGTTACATGTTACAGATTTTGGTTCTGACAGTCACTACATTTTGATCATTTGTGTAGCTTGGGTCAGCGTCAACTGGTTTGCCTAGCGAGAGCCCTGCTGAGGAAGACCAAAATCTTGGTTTTGGACGAGGCAACGGCTGCTGTAGACCTGGAGACGGACACGCTGATCCAGTCTACAATTCGCACTCAGTTTGAAGACTGCACAGTCCTCACCATTGCTCATCGCCTCAACACAATCATGGATTACACTAGGTACAAAATGGTCCTTCGCTTATTTGCAGTTTAGTTATGCAGATTCCCTTTTAACACAATTAATCTTACATATCATTCTTTACAGTACTGTACATTCATCACACATATATAAAGTTAGGAGTCTACAGCAACAATGTTTAAATGAAAAGGCAGTCCATAACAGTGATCTTTTTGGCCTTGAAAAGTCTTAGCTGCCTCCTTGGATGAAGAAACCGCTTCATCCAGTCGCCTATGGTTGAATATGCAAGCTGTGTTCAAAGACTTTCCAGTGCACACGTGTCAAACTCATGGCATCATTTAATGTGGCCCGAGAGACAACACTGGGAGAAGCAGAAGGAAAAAAATATTTGCTGCATCATGTAAAAAAAAATAACTTGCACTTTTAAATATGTCCACGGGATGTCGCAAAAGCCGAGCGGCACTAGCCAAGCACCCACAGTAGCTGTATTTGCCGACTAATATTAATTAACCAGAGAGCATTGAGGAAACTCATCCTAATATTATATTAATTTTTATTGTGTTTTACTAAAAGGCACGGACGCTTTGTTTACGGTAATACGAAAAAAAAAAATTGTGTGTTATTAGCACTTGGGGGTCTTTACAGAAGTTGAAAAGCCCCTTTCTATAATAGATATGAACTCTAACAGCAAAGTTACCATATTCAGTAAACATTTTAATTATAGATATAAATTAAAAGCAGAAAAGTATTTAAATCATTAAATCAATCATTCAAATTAGTGTCACTTTCCAGTCTACATGAGTTTATTAATTGTAATGGAAATGAATTCAATTGTTGTTTTGCTTTTTTATTTATAAATGCACACTTTATGAACATTACATGAAATAAAATCGTAGTGAAGGAAAATAAATATTGAGGGAGAAACCCCTCAATAATCATTTTAGAATATGTACTGCATGAGTTTTTTTATACCATGTGGCTCCTGAGCTGAAATGTGTTTTACATCCCTGTCCCACAGCATAGGAAACCTAAAAAATTCAAAGAAAACAAAATCCACCAAATGAATGAAATGTTGGTCAGTAAACACACTTAAACCATTTTAACTTCTTGTTGTTTTCCTACAGAGTTATTGTAATGGACCGAGGCAACATCTCTGAGATGGATTCTCCATCCAACCTTATTGCAGAGCAAGGACAGTTCTTCCGAATGTGCCGCGAAGCTGGTCTGGTCTAAGACATTAGGAAAATGTTGCACCTTTTTCTCTGCGTGGCTTTTCAACAATAGTTGAACCGGCCCTTCCAAGATCATTGGCAGCTCAACTGAGGGCATTGAGGTTGAGGATCCAGTGATGCCACCGATATAGCTTGTTAACACATGGATATGCTGGAAAACAACCTCAGATTATCAAATTGTAAATTAAGCTACAGTGGATTACTGGAAGTGTGCTAGCTATGTATACAAAGAGTTATGGAATGTGTTCATTCTTTTTCAAAGGGCAAAGCCTGGAATGAAAGTGATTACAAAATATATGGATTGTCATTCCTGTTTTAAATGGGAACAGTATTATTTACGTGTCATTAAGCACATGACATATATTAAGTTTTCTCAGGCTTCGAAGTTAATGTTTACTTACTCCATTTTTTAAGCCTTGAATGCAAAAAAAAGAGGTCATCCACATTTATGGGACGCTTTGTTTTCCAAGAATGAGGAAAGAAAAGACTGACATACTGACCAACTGAAGGGTTCAACATGGTGAATGTGAGGCGTTTGAGGTTTTCAGTTTTTATAAAGAAGATAGGAGCAGCCAATCAAAATAATTTATATGACAGAGGATAGCAGGAAAACAAGGTTATGAGCCAAGACATTGGCAGTCGGTTGGTTATTTCTGTCAAAGTAAACACATAAAGTCCAAAGAAACCTTGTTTAACCTGATGCCTATATGTGAAAAGCCACATTGAATGAAGAGAATATTTCTTCTCAACAATGGTTGTAAATCTTGGTGAGTGAACTTCTCTCCACCACCGCACAACTCAGGCCATACATATATACTGTATATGTGTAGAGAGATTTCACTATATATATTTTTTGTATTTTGGGGGGTCTGACGCTACAAAGCGTACAGTTGTCAATGACCTAAATTCAGAGAATTGTAAGATTTTCACAAAGAAAAGTCAGTATGCTGTTATTGTCTTACTTGTTTAGACATTTTTTTCAAAGAGAACCATATAGTTTATTTATGTGGTATTTCAAAACATATTTTCAATATCAAGGATTGTATGATATTTATACTTTTTATAACAAGGCTATTTTCATTTTTCACTGAGCAATTGCAGTTATTGTATTGTTGAATGCATTGTGCTGAATAATAAACCCATGTGATTTAACGGTATGTTATTGCAGTGATTTTAACCAGTGTGCAGCAGCACAACAGTGCGCCATGAGGCCGTGTCCAGTGCGCAGCAGAAAACTCTTCAATTTCATCTAATAGTCACGACAAAACCCACATTGTGTTTGATGTGTCGTCCAAAGTACACTACAAAAGGTTCAGTTAAAGAAATGTAGTCAAACATAGAGTACCTTTTTCTAATGGGAGATGATTTTGATCGTATTAGGTAATATTTTTCTTTTCCTACAAGTCATATGCAACTATATATACAAAACTGTGGTAGATAATGTTGCTCAGTTTGAGTGGCTTTCTTATTTTTCAATAACAGTCAAAAAAAGTAAAGCCCGGAAAACTGAACTGTCACGTCCTGAACAAAGGGTAGACCCAATCGCGTAACGTTTCTCACAAGTTTATTGAGATCGAGAGAGGAAGGGCAGTGCCCGCGATCCGGTGCTCGCTAGACACGGGAAGCAAGTCTCTCTCGCAATCGGATTGTGATCCGAATACGGAAGTGGATCTTCCTTAGCGAGCAATGGCGGTGTCGGGACGGAAAAACAGGTCGGTAGCCGGGACAGGGAGAACAAAAGCGGGGTCGGGATCGGAAACGGGTCGTAAGCCAGGTCGGGAAGGTAGATGTAGTCGGGATCAAAAATGGGTTATAAGCCGGGACGGGAGAGCAGATGTGGTCGGGATCAAAACAAGTCGTAGCGGGAGACAAACAGGAGCAAAAACAGGACAGGCGGCAGTCAGGGTCGAAAAAGGCTTGCCTAGTATACACTGAGGTTCGCAGACGGACTGACAACATGGGACTGACAGGACTGGGTTCACATAGTGACAGGGAGCCAATCAAAACCCGCGGCGGTTGGCACCAAATGAGCGGGCACAGGTGAATCACATCAGTTATCATGACAGGGAACCTATGGCTCACGAGCCATATATGGCACTTTTGATGAGTACTCGGAGATAAAACATAATTTATGCAATAATTTAATGTGTCATACAAGCAGAGCTGTGTATCACACACGTGAAGCTTAGACTATTAGGGTTCGGTCCAGTATATATAGAACAAAATCTTAACTACACTTTAAAGTCAAGGTGTTATACCAACAGACCCCGTTTTGCCTGTAAATCGTCAAAAAAACATCCTTCATATGGAAACTCATTAAACAGTCCATGTTCATTGTTGAGACACTTTATGATAAGAGCCAAAGAAACTAACTTTAAATAACCTGAAGCTATAGAGAAGCACCTACATCAATTTGATTGGGTGAGCGGTAGGACCGAGCAGAGCTATATACAGGGTGTCTGCACTGAAGCTAAATAGGTTGGTATCCTATTTCACAATATTTTGTGACATTTTTACTAAAGAACTGTGCTCGCACCTTGTTTCTGAAACCATTAGTAAGGACAAACATGATGGTCAAAATGATCCTCAACACGTTTAAGTTACTGCGGGAGGGAGATAAATGACAAGTTGTGTATTTATATTGGTGTTTCCGTAGTGCAGTGGTTAGCACGTTCGCATAACACACGAAAGGTGTTATGGGTGGAAACATATGTTGGCGTGGAGACAGATTGGTTCCACCAGGGTGTACTTGCCCAAGAAATACACCACAGGAAACAGTGCCCCTACGACCCTAGTTGTTAAGGGATCCAACCAACCAATCATATTTATGTTGATATGGGACACAGGCTCTGGCATTATTATTTCATAGACGTTATCAAATCATAAGAATCACACAGTGAAATATATTGTGCTGAAGAATTAGCTTTCGTTTGGAGAGTAGTTTTATTGAATTCTGTCTATAGATATATGTAGTTGATCACTCACACACAAAAACATCCAACTAGTTTTGCATTTATGCCTCTGCAGCAAAAAAAAGTTCCCGACACCTGCTGTACAGTATATATTTTTTTAAGTTGTAGCACTAAACTAGAATAACCGCTAGATGGCAAAGCACGCAAACTCATTCACATTATAGAGACACGAAGAAGTCTTACTGGTTTGTTTACTCCCGTTACAATGGCGACCATTACCGAACTGAAATGCGGTAAGTGATCACAAAAACAAAAAGTTGGTCGAATAAAACATTTTATACTATTAATGTACCCTATATCACTGTCTATAAGGTGTTACCATACAATAATTTGCATGACACCTAGCTATTTACTTGAGTGAACACAATTCATTTAAAAAAAATTCTAGGCTTCTATTTTTATTTCAACTAAAACAAAACAAAAAAAAGTGGATCATCAAAGTTTTGTTAGCGATTGGACCTATGGTTTGGCGAGTTGGTCAAACTCCTCGATTTTCATTAATTGCCTCATTGTAAGTTCCAGCGAAGCCGATTTTAAAATGATGATTCATGTTGTATTCAATTGCGCTCATTGTAGCAGTGAGAGAAACGCTGGAGAACCGGGGGGTTTTGGGCCAACTGAAGGCTCGCATCCGAGCGGAAGTGTTCGAAGCCCTCGATGACCAACGCGAACAGCGGCCGCCGCTCTCCCACGAAAACCTGCTCATCAATGAGCTCATCCGGGAGTACTTGGAGTTCAACAAGTACCGACACACAGCCAAGGTTCTGACAGCAGGTTGGATAAAAGGCGTTCACATTAATGAACACAATTTGTACCAGGGGCGATTTCAGGTTCAGAGATTTTGGGGTGCTGAGCACCGGGGAGTGGGTCCCTTTTTCAGCCAGGGAATTATCATACCCAAAGCGATTTTGTGCCTAAATCTAACTCCCCTCCGTGTGATCTATGTTTCTTAGCGCCGCGCTTCCGACAGAACGTGTGTCGCGATTGTAGTCTGCATAATTTGGCGATTGAGGACTTTTGATTGGCGTGAGGGTAGCATGCCAGATGGTTTGCGCAGAGGTTCAGGGTTCAATTTCAGCCTACCACAGCCTCCCCGTGTGGAGTTTGCATGTTCTCCCCGTGCCCTCACAAAGTTCGGTTTCCTCCCACATTCCAAAAACATGCATGTCAGGTTAATTGGCCGGTCCAAATTGTCCCTAGGTGTGAATTAGCGAGTGAGTTTTCCCTCTTTGTGTGCCCTGCGAAAGGCTGGCAACCAGCTCAGGGTGTCCGCTACCCACTGTCCTAAGATGACACAGTGACCTTACTGAGGATAAGCAGTGCAGATAATGGATGGATGATTTCTGTGATTAAAACTTAAAAGCGATCATAGTCCAGATAATGAGTTTATTAAGACATTTGAATACCTCACCAACACCGAAGAGGACACAATGTAGCTAAACGCTTTAATATTCACAATCACGACTAGTTGTACAGAAGTAGGCTTTATTAAGTGTACTATAGTATATTATTTCCTATTTGAAAGTGTCTGTGTTGTTTAGCATGCCTTTTTTCGTTGAATACTTATCAGTTTTTAAAAACGACGGTAGGTAAGAAAGAGCGAGTGAGTTGTTGGTCTCTGTGTGCCCTGGGACTGTCTGGCAACCAGTCCAGGGTGACCCCTTCCCACTGCCCTAAGATTGCTTGATGGGCTCCAGTAGCCCCGCAACCCTACTGAGGACAAGCGGTGAAGATAATGGATGGGTGAGTTTTGTAAATGACAAATTCGCTAATTGCAGTAATAATGCATTTGGACTGTTACTTTTCTTTACACTGGCACAAAACTTGAGTTATCCATGCTCAAGATCTACACTAGCGATGTTTTTTTTGTATTTATTCACTCATTCTCTGTAAAATAAAATACTTACTAAATACCGTAAACTTTTGCTCATTTTGATCAGCCGTTTGTTATCCATCACAAGCACATAGTCACGTCATTTTCCAGGAACACAAACCTGGCGACCCTGCTTTAAACCGACTGAGCTTGTAAGTTCATGACTGACTATTTTTGCTTATGATGGTTATGAAACCTTCTGGAAGTATTGCACTGTGGTCTACATGCAAAGCCAAGTAGGAAAAAGATTAGAGCATAGCTTGACAGTGCTTTTTTTTAGATCATGACCGATCTCTATTGTTGTAAGGAGTTGGAAAAAAAATTCTAAAATCTACTGTGTTTGTTATCCCAGAGTCAGGCCAACCCGAAGTTCCCCTGGACAGACAGTTTCTGGCCAGCGAGCTGAGAGTGGCGGAGGATACGAGCTCCAAGGCGGTGTAAGTCCATTTGCCAAAATGTAAAATCACGCTCTTTCTGCAAACTTGTCATTTGTTGGAGGGATTCATAAGTCTTTGATTTTTTTTTAAATGTTTTTACACAGACAGCTTACATAACTATTTTGTTCTGGTTTCCAGGCTTAGCACTGAGATGGCGTCATTGCCATTTTTAATATTTTTCTACATTTTACTGATTTAGTTCACATGTGTCAGACTCATTGCCCTTGAACCAAATATGGCCTGCCACATCATTTCATGTGGCCCACCAGACAATGCTGAGAGAAGCACAAGAAAAACCTTTGCTACAATGGCCTGCAGTTTTAAAGATGTCCACTGGATGTCACCAAAGAAATGTGCCACTCGCAAAGCACCCACTGTAGCTGTATTTACAAATGTGCGAGTGGCACCTGACTTTGGCAAAGCACCTACTGTAGCAAATACAGCTACCTGGCTTTGGCGAAAACATTGTTATTTTATTTGAAGTAAGAGTTACAAACGCACTGTTTAAGGCAATACAAAAAATAACAAAATAGCATTTGGCAGAAGGTTAAAGATGCTTTAGCTCATTTCTATAATACAGGGGTGCGAACACGTGGCTCTTGAGCCGCATGCGGCTCTTGGCCAATAAGAATGCGTCTCTTTGCCTCATCATATTTTCTTTATACTGTGGCTTTTTGCCTTGTTTCATGGCTAGTTTTCTTGTGTGTATTGAGGGTGGACACTTTCCTTGAAATAAACACAAAAACAACTTGTTGTATTGTAAGGAGAGGAGTGTGTTATGGGAAATGTGTTTTTAATTGTGTCTGTCTGTCTGTCATGGCAGGTCAGTGCGTTGTGTGGCTCTTTGACTCTCACAGTTAAAAATGTTGGCTCTTTGTGTCAAACTTGTTCGCCCCCCTGCTATAATAGATGACATCCACAGCAAACCAGATTCAGGTTACCTTTTCATAATAAATAAAAATAAAACATGAAATCAATCATTTAAATTCGTGTTTGTAAGCTATTCTTCTCACTTTCCAGTCTGCCTGAGTTATCCCGAGTCAATTCTTGTTTTGCTTCTTTTACAAATGCATGATTGATTAACACTATGAGAGAGGAAATCTTACTGGACAAAAACCTCAATAATCATTTTGTAGTCGAATCTCACAAATACATTTCTGAATCATAATCATAATTTAACTGTGAGCCTCTAAACGATCCCCATCCCTACAACTACAGCACGCTTTTCATGACATTAATTTACTAGTCTGGCCCCTGAGAATGTTTTTTCTATTATGTGGCCCTCATGTTAAAATTAGTATGACACCCCTGATTTAGTTGGTCGCTAAACATCAGCAGTTTTCCCCTTTTGTATTAACAAGTTTTTGTATTTGTTGATTTGTTGGTTACTTTTCAGGCCTCTGCTCTACGGTTTGGTGTCGCACTTCCTGAATAGCAATGACAATGGAAGGAAAATGTTCCTCAGGGGTCCTTCTGCTAGCAGCACAGGACACAGAGCTGACAGCTCACACTCAAAGTAGCAAAATGCATTGATGGAACCATTAGACTAAGATAGAATCCATTCAAATTCCAATCACTTTTTTTACACATAAAATGATGCTGATTTCTTAGCACTCAAACATTATCTGTCTGTTATGTATTGCGTGTTTGCATTTTTTTCAACTGCTTTATTCACTTTTTAATGTTTTATTGTGTATGTATTTAAAATAAATGTTTTTCATAGTTCAGCGCTGTGCCGTTTTTGCTGAGTACGACCACACGGTGGCAATAAAGAACGAGTTTAAACCAAGCAAACTTATAAGGTAATAAAGGTTGAAAAGAGAAAAATTATTTACGAGGTTGTGCTTGGAGGCTGGCCTAAGTTGTGAATACAATTTTCTCTTCTAATAATTATGCAATGAAAAACAGTCCAACTACATTTAGCAGCAAACCTACAGTATTTCCCAATAGAACTGACAAGATATATATTTTTCAAAGTCTTACATATGCGTTAGGGTGGTATATGCAGGCAATACACAAAGAGGTAAGTATTAGTTTCAGGAGCGAGCAGCAGCAAGTCAACTGCAGGAGAGAGAGTTGGAAAGGTGAGATGGCACAACATTCATTTGGACAGGTAACTTAAAATTAGTTTTACCTGGTTATTTTAGTATGAGAAATTATTTTCCCCCCATTTTCCACTTATTGAAACATAAATATTTTGTTTGTTTGTTTGTACATGATTCAAATTGAATCGTTTCTTCCGGCGCCGTCACGAATGGCAGCCACTCCAGCAGCTCCCATGTTATTTTCGATTGTTCTCGATTGTTTGTTCTCAGCTCAGGGATGCTGCTGGAAATGTGAATTTCCCTTCGGGGATGAACAAAGTATCTATCTATCTATCTATCTATCTAATGGCTCTGGGGAAGAATTTGTCCCTGAGCTGGTTAGTCCTTGTTTTAAGGAACCTGTAGCACCTACCAGAGGGCAACAGGTCAAGGAAATGGTGTCCAGGGTTTTAGTGTGCAAAGGTCAATTCAAAACAAGAACTAGGATGGTTATGTGCCAGTAGAGCATCACCAGTGTTGAGACACAAAATCGTTTTAAGGTGGCACTTTCCTTTTAGGCAGGATCATTGGCGCATGAGAATGGAAAACCCAAAGAGTAAGAATCTAAATGGAGACAAAAAAAGTGTAGAGTCAGCTTTTTGGGGCATTTTTTTCACATCTAGGGTAACCTACCTTAATGCCCGTGAAAGGTGGTGGTAATATCTAAAGTCTTTCCTTCTTTTCTTGGGTGGACAGACACAGACAAAGGCACAAACAAACAGGTAAACATACTCAAAAACACATTATCACCGCCCTCGCTTTGGTCGCGGCTGATAATAAAAACCTCCAGAGTGGCATTTAGGGCCCCTTGCCATTTAAGGGAACTTGACAGTCTTTAACAAACACAATTTTTGGAAGTGATAATTTAAAGAACAAACCGTTAATATCAGAGCCCTATCGTCAACGGTACACATACTGTACACACCACATAATTCAACTCCGAACATATTTGTAAAGATCATTTCAACCATGTCTTCAGTGTACTTTATTCATTCGTAATTGATAGATCTGACCTCAATACCATCACGCACCTTCAGGATAAACGGAATTGTTGTCCTCATCCGGCCAAATCGATGTTGGGGCGAAGCGAGTTGGACTTAGGTTTCCTCGGAACAAACCTTATTTGAAGTGGCAGAGACGCCTAATTTATTGGCAGTTGATGTGAGTTCTACCTTGTTAATGGCTATATATGTGGAGGAAGACGAACAAGCGGTTGGTCAGTTGGCAGTTTGCTGCCTGATTGATGGTAGGCCTCCTCCTCACTATAAAACAGTTGTGTGTAACAGACACTTGTATAAATATTAAACTTAGCGCTCTTTGACTATAAAACAGCGTGTTCATGTTTGCCCTTGGGCTTGAATGAATTCCGTGGGGGTCAAATATATTCAAAATTATATTTAGTGGATGACCATTTATGGCTGTGAAAATAAGGGTAAAAAAAACAGGGTTTCCAATGGCCATTTAATATATAATTAATTATACAGAAAGTATTAAAAGGGACAGTGTGTATTATTTAGTTCCTAATACTGTCAAAAATTCTTCACTCGTTTAAAAAAAGCGAACAATATTTAAATAATAAGCAAACATACATGTGAACTACTATATAAACATGCAGTTTTTAATATACTCGTAGGTTGAGAAATTTGCATTTATTTTACATATCGGTTAGAGTGAGCTGACATAATTGTCCGCCATCTTGCTACCCCCAAAAAATACAAGTCTGGTTAATTTTTTTTTTCATAGACTGTATTCTTGTGCTTTTTAGCACTCGTTTTCAGGTGCACTACATAATACAGCAACATCACGTGTCCCTTTAAATAGCGCTAAGAAGCATGAAACAGAATGTCCCAAAATTTTTTTTTATTTGTGTTATTTTCAAGAGCACCTACTAGCTTTGGAAAAGGGTTACAATCACCCAGTTTACCAACAATTGTTCTCAACTATATCTTCCGTTGGAGGAATCTCCCACACTAAACTTTGGAAATTTGGAGGCCTGCCTCATTGAGATAAAAGAGTGGATGTCACTCAATTTCTTGCGTCTTAACTCTGAAAAGACCGAAATGTTAGTCATTGGTCCATCTAAATGCCGTGACTTATTCTCATTCTCAAAAACTGCTGTGAACATTGACAAATGTCACATCACACAGAGTGACTCAGTTAAAAATTTAGATGTCATATTTGACCCTGATCTATCCTTTGAAATGCATGTAAAGAAAATTACTAGAACCGCTTTCTTCCATCTTCGTAACATTGCTAAAATCCGTTCAATACTGTCTCAGTCTGATGCGGAAATTATAATTCATGCGTTTGTTACCTCCCGTCTCGACTACTGTAATGCACTACTCTCTGGTCTCCCGAAGTCTAGAATCAAGTCTCTTCATCTGGTACAAAATGCCGCAGCGAGGCTTTTAACTAGGACAAAAAAGTACGATCACATAACACCGATTTTGGCTAACCTGCATTGGCTCCCAGTTAGCCATAGATGTGACTTCAAGGTTCTCTTAGTATTGTACAAAATCATACATGGACTTGCTCCCTCTTATCTTTCAGATCTGATTTGCCCCTATGTCCCGGTCCGAAGCCTAGATCTGAGAGTGCCGGTCTTCTGGTGATCCCAAGAGCAAAGAAGTGTTCTGCTGGTTCGAGAGCGTTCTCCATCCAGGCACCGGTGCTGTGGAATGCTCTTCCCCCTGAGATCCGATCTGCAACCTCAGTGGAAATGTTTAAATCTAAACTTAAAACTCACTTCTACTCCATAGCATATGAATAACCTACTCTTCTCGTCGGCTGAAAAATAGTCTGTGTAATATAGTGTAATAATCTGTGAAGCCCTTTGAGACTCTTCGTGATTTAGGGCTATACAAATAAAGATGACTTGACTTGACTTGACTTGAAATAAAATATACATACACCAACGTGTATTTACAATAAACAAGTACACACAAATTGTTTATTGTTCCAAATACAAATTTCTTGGATCTTGAAAATAAAATCTACTGACAACAACCAACATGAAACACTCATGGTACCTCGTGGCAGATAATTAACAACTGAACTTGACTTCGACCATTTTCTATTGAAATGGGCATTTTTTTCCTGAACATGTCTTGGGCAATTATTTTTACTATGACCCTGAGCTTGTTGCCAGTCAGTTGCTGGGCACACAGAGACAGACAACCTTTTATATGCTTACAGGGACACTTTGGGGTCACCAACCTGACACAGGTGGTTTAGGAATGCAGGAGGAACCCCATGCAGGCATGGGGAAAACATGCAAACTACACACAGGAAGGCTCGTAGCTAGATTTGAACCCTTGACCTCAGAACTGTGCAGTTGATGCGCTAACCACTCAACTGCTGTGCCACCCCCAACCTAATATTAAAAATATATCATGAATTATGTATTTATTTTATTGAATCTCACACCAAAGACTTATGGGCTAGTCCTAATTTATTTTGAGGTTTTCAATGTATATTATGGGATTTATCGTTTAAAAAAGGAAAAATATACATATAAATTAGGTTTAATCCGGAGCGTTTCTAAACTAATTTGATGAAACGCATGAGAAGAATTAGATCTGTCTTTTTTCCTCACGTATAGCCGAGATATAGAGTGATAAGATATGGAAAAATCTGTCATCTCTTCCTGCTAGTTCGGCCTCTTTCCCAAATGTTTAAAACCAGTGAGGACCGCGACTCAAAACCTTTTCCCACCCCTTCTTAATTGCTGTTAAGATTGTCGAGATAATTGTTCAAACCTCACATTTTTTATTTGCTGTTAATAGTGTCAATATTGTCAAATATAAAAAAATTGTGAATATGCTTGATGGCTGTGTTTTGCTGCTGTTGGTGTCGGTGGATTTGTTCAGACCGAGGACAATCGACTTTGGCCTGGACGGATCTATTGACACTAACAAAGATGTTATATAATGAAATTGTGAATATGTTTGATTTTCGAGAAGGTTTGTTCAAACCTCACTTTGTGTTTGCTGTTAAAAACGTAATATTGGAATATAATATTGTGAATGTGCTTAATTGCTGTTGAGATTGTCATGATTGTTTTCTGTTTTTAGTGTCAATAAATTTGTTCAAACCAAAAAAGTCAATAAAATTGTTCAAACCAAAACTTCTATCAAGTGGCAGGTTCCATCCATCCATTATCTGCATCGCTTTCCCTCAGCTGGGTTCCGGGGGTGCTGGAGCCCATCCCAGCTATCTCCGGGCAGTGGGCAGGGGACACCCTGAACCGGTTGCCAGACAGTCGCAGGGCACACAGAGACAGACAACTCACTCGCTCATTCACACCTAGGGACAATTTGGACCGGCCAATTAACCTGACATGCATGTTTTTGGAAAGTGGGAGGAAACCGGAGTGCCCGGAGGAAACTCACACAAGTACGGGTAGAACATGCAAACTCCGCACAGGAAGGTTGGTAGCTGGATTCGAATCTATGACCTCAGAACATGTTAACCACTCAGCTGCCATGCCGCCCATGTGGCAGGTTAAAAGATAAAATTGGATGCATTGTAGCGGCACTCCCCCTCAATATCTTAAAGTACTATTTATAGAATTCTCCCTTTGATTAAACTCTCTACGTAATATGGGATTTCAAACCCGGAACCATGAGGAACTACCTCGGGTGCTAAAAGACATATTGCTACACTAAACCTTTTGTCTGCCTCAACTACACTCCAAGTAAACACAATTATCCCCATTGATGTCAGATAATTTCCAGTAACATTGCAACTCAATTGCGACTGGACCATATTTAGTCACTCGGGCCCTCACTGTTTGTCTGTGGTACAAGTAACACAGAAAGCTGCAGAGATTCCAAACAGAACCTCTGTCCTTATATGGCACACACCGCAACTCCTGTTCAGTGTATCCTCTGCTTTATTTGCGTCCACCTTCGAAGTCCTACCCTGTCGACTCGTTTGTCACCCCTCCTTATTCCACGCAGTTCGACCCGCCTCCCAAATTAAAGTGAATCGTCCCTTCCCAAATGATGATGGCCAGGGGAGGCGAGATCCTCTATGTGGGTACACAAGAATATCCACACACAGACACACAAACACAACACTTCCACCCTCGGCCCAGAACAGGCTCGAGCTATCAACTCTCACCTTGATTTATTGGAGCAAACAGTACGGTGTCCTTATATAGGAAGTTCCACTGGAAAGACGATGGAAAGAGGGTGGGGAGGCAATAGGGGATGTAGGAGGTGGAGTCCCGACCTTTGTGGTGATGGAATTTGAAAGATCTGTACACATGCACACACACAAACGGTGGGACACGAGGCTTTTAAAATATGAGTTTGTTTATAATGGTCTTTGTGGATTTCCAGTCAAGGGGGATTCCTGTGCAGGGGATAGCTCATTGGCCTTATGAGGAGTGATGGTTGATTACATAGTCTACAGAAAATATGTACTGTACATAATACATACTGTTGCATTCGTTCAACTTCTTAAATGAGAACATTTAAAAATCAGTTCTATGATTCAAGGCACGCTGCTATTAAAGACCTGTGATGCTCAGTTCATTTCTTCATGTTATATGATGTTCTTCATGTCAAGTCATGTTTATTTGTATAGTCCTTAATAACATTAAGTCTCAGAGGGTTGCACTGACAGACCAGAGATTATTCCAAACCACAGACTATTTTTACACCATCCACTAATCTAAAACCTACATGAGGGCAAGGAAAAACTCGAAAACCTCAATATGAGGAAATTAAAAAACCTTGAGAAGGGACCGCACATGAGGAAATCCCCTTCCAGGATGACCTAGCTGCAATGGAAGTTGCAAAGGCATCAACAAACAATACATAAATATTGTCAACATGAAATATAGGTCATTCATAAACTATAGAATATAAATGTGTTTTAAGCCTCGATTGAAACATTGAATCTAATAGTGTATTGGTTTAATGTATTTATAAGTATTTTGTGTAGGCCCCCAATGTTTAAGCTGTGATCAACTTTTGACTCTGCCTCATCACAGCAATGTGTAAGAATCTATGACATTTTGATCAAACTGCTGGACCTTAGTGCTGCCGTTGACACTGTGGACCATAAAATCTTACTAGAAACGTTGGAAAAAGGGTTTGGTCTCTCAGGAACCGTCCTCCTATGGTGCAGATCCTACCTCTCAGATCGGACTCAACTATGTTAAATATAGTAAAATGACATCTGAGCCCTTTCGTCTTACCTGTGTGTTCCGCATGGTTCACTACTTGGCCCCCTTCTTTTCATCATTTATATGCTTAAAAGTAGGTGATATTATTTGCAAGTATAATATCAGTTTCCACTGCTACGCAGATGACACTCAGCCATATCTTCCGATGGAGGAATCTGCCACACTAAACTGTGGGTTTCGGAGGCCTGCCTCACTGAGATAAAACAATAGATGTCACTCAACTTCTTGCGCCTTAACTCTGAAAATACCGAAATGTTAGTTATTGGTCCATTTAAATGCCGTGACTTGTTCTGAAAAACTGCTCTGAACATTGTCAAATGTAATATCACCCCGAGTGACTTAGTCAAAAATTTAGGTGAAAAATTTCAAACACACGTTAGGAATATTAATAGAACAGCTTTTTTCCATCTTCGCAACATTGCTAAAATTCGCCCTAGGCTGTCTCAGTTGGATGCAGAGATTATAATTCATGTGTATGTAACCTCCCGTCTCAATTACTGTAATGCATTTCTCTCCGGTCTCCCGAAGTCCAAAATCAAGAGCCTTCAGCTGGTGCAAAATGCTGCAGCGAGGCTTTTAAGTAAGACAAGAAAGTTTGATCACATTACCCCGATTTTAGTGAACCTGCATTGGCTCCCTGTTAGCTTAAGAAGTGATTTTAAGGTTCAGTTGGTAGTACACTTCTATTCTATATCAGAATAATAACCTTTATTTTTAATGTTGACAATATCTGTTTATTATTTGTTATTGCAACATCCATTTCAATCTGGTCATCCCGGAGGGGGGTTCCCTCATGTGCGGTCCCTTCTCAAGGTTTCTTCATTTCCTCATGTTGAGGTTTTTGAGTTTTCCCTTGCCCTCATGTAGGTTTTAGATCAGGGGATGGTTTAAAAATAGTCTGTGGTTTGCAATAATCTGTGGTCTGTGCAGCCCTTTGGGACTCTTTGTGATTAAGGGCTATACAAATAACTTGACTTGATTAGTGCGTCATAGAGTGCAATTGCACCTAAAGTGGTGAATTTTGTATTTCGACTGACCTGGGGTGAAAGGATAAAACTAGCCAATTGGACAACACAAATGGGTCAAATCAAATCACAAAGGTCTTTACTGTGAATCTTTGTAGCCTCACTTATTACTATTGCCATCACTATTCCTCAGGTCACAGCCAATCATGACTCACCCTTAAACTCTGGGTCATTATTTTCCAAAAATGAAAAGGGTTCCTGGGTTTTTCATATCAAGTCAAGTCATGTTTATCTGTATAGCCCTCAATCACAAGAAGTCTCAAGGGGCTGCACAGACCACAGATTATTGTATTGCAAACTACAGACTATTATTTCACCATCCCCCGATCTAAAACCGACACGAGGGCAAGGAAAAACACAAAAACTTCAGCATGAGGAAAATTAAGAATCCTTGAGAAGGAATGCATGAAGTAATCCCCGTTACAGGATGACCAGGCTGCAATGGAAGTTTCATCAACAGACAATAAAAATCAAATGTAAAATGGTTTTATGATTAAATAAAAAAAATACTAAAAAGGATGGCCAGGTTGCAATGGATGTAGCATTAACAGATTATACAGACATTGTCAACATGAAATATAGGTCATTCATAAGCTATGAAATTCATGAGGTTTCATATTAAATGAAAAACTCAGAAAACAAGTGTGTTTTGCAATTTAAAAAACTACCATAAGTAAAAATATATCAATTTAATTGTAAAGAAAAACACACATTATGTCTTAAGTTAGCTTGTAAATTAATCTCATCTCATCTCATCAGCTGCACCGCTTATCCTCAGTAGGGTCGCGGGGATGCTGGAGCCCATCCCAGCAATCATCGGGCAGTGGGCAGGGGACACCCTGGACTGGTTGCCAGCCAATCGCAGGGCACACGGGGACAGACAACTCACTCGCTCAGTCTCACCTAGGGACAATTTGGACCGGCCAATTCACCTGAAATGCATGTTTTTGGAATGTGGGAGGAAACCGGAGTGCCCGGAGGAAACCCACGCAAGCACCACTCAGGAGGTTCCCACGACCTCAGAACTGTGCCGCACACGCACTAACCACTGCGCCGCCGTGCTGCCCTTGTAAATTAATATTGTTAGCTATTAGCTAAATGTGGATGATTTATCTATCCATTGACAATATCACTAAATGTAGGGCAACACATTTTGCAGATAAATATGTCCAGCTAAAGCGAACTCCACTCTAACTAAATCAACACATCCCAGAAAATCATTGGCTGCTCTCTGTCCAGTCTGAAGGACATTGCCAGCTTGCAGTACCACAATACAGCCAACAACATAAAGGACTCCCCTCACTCCAACCACCACCTCTGTAACTTGGTGCTCTCTGGTAGGCGCTGCAGGTTCCTTAAATCCAGGACTGAAGGCTCAGAGACAGCTCAGACTCAAACAACCACGAAAGTACATGAATTTATGTCTTGCCAGTTGTAGATAAAAATTGGTATTGCATAGCAAAGAGGCGTCATGTCTTATTCATCGACTTATTTGTGATTTTCTTTTTGCTGCTGTATGTTATTGCACTATTTTTCTTTGCACTATTATTACGATGCACTATTTCTCACCGCACTATTGCAACTTGGGCCATTTTCTAAGCATTGCTTTTTTTGTATCTTATTTTTCTCTTTTAAGTCCTAATTACGTGTTTATATTGGAGTGCGATGTCTAATCTCGATGCAAACAATGTTCACTATCGTTATTAATAACGATAAAGACAATCCTGTGGTGTCTCTTGGGCAAGTACACCCTGGCAGAACGTTTATTTTGGGTAGGTATTTGCTCCCCCACATGAAACATATACAGTAATGCTTTCCGGGGTTTCCAGGAGCAGTAGAAGCCTTCTGTTCTGACTCAGAGACAGCACCTTCATCATCTGGTTGCCGCTCTCTCTCAGTGCTGGGTCACTGATATATTCTAATAAAATGATTTATTTATGTCGTTAACTGAGTCCAATTAACAATACTTCGAGGAATTAAACCTGGTAATAACACAGTAACAACACAGTAATAATATGCAAAGTTGTTATTGTTTAAATACATATTAAACTGGGTGTTTTTTCCACTAATTAGTAACAAAAAGTTGTTCTCAGCTTGGAAAGGGTCGGAGACGCCTTATCCAGTTGTCTTTTCCAGCCATCACTTCGCAATTTTGCCGGTATGAGTAGTGCGCATGCTCACTGCCTCTTCCTGGTGGAGGAACGCGCAAGGAGGATAGCGGCTTCGTGCGTGTGTGCAGCCCCGCCTACACGTGCAGCTCACTTGTTTAAATGGTTAGCATCGCAATTTGACTGGGGTCTTTTGGACTGTTCGTTTGGGGAGTACCTTGTCAACTTCGACACCTTTCTGCATCCAAAGTTGCCCTCGTCACGCTGATTCTTCCCTATAAGTGAGTACTCTGCGAATGCTTCATACACTTGTTCAACGAGGTCTCTAAGAAAGAGAGTAATATCGTCAACGGTTTTGCTGCGTTTGCACAGAATGAAAAGCTCACAATAATTTGAAAGGAAGCGATAATATGTTGCGATCAGATACAATCAAAGCAAATGAAACCAATCAAAGAAAAGCTTCAATCGGCTACTCTTTCTTTGTGACACTTTCCAAAATGTTGGATGTATGTGTGTACAGATCATTTCAAATGGCATTTGTGAAAAACGGCACTGACCATAGCTTATGTAGAGTGATCACTCTAATCATCATGGAAGTATATTTCATTTCAAACTATTCAAATTATAATGAATAATGAGTTATCTTTAAATACCCTGAATTAGAATGATAAGAAAAATGAATGTTGCTCTTATGAAAGTCAGCTAAACTAAATATTTTCAATTGATTCAAAACTAACATCAGATTTCAAAGTAATCTTGTAAACAAATATTCAATGGCATTACCAATCGTAACAAAATGCAGCCCTAAATATATATAATATTCCCAAGTTGACATTATAAGGACTCTCCTAACCCTGGCCACCAACTCTTGGACCTGTTGCCCTCTGGTATCTGCTAAAGGTCCTTTAAAAAAAGTACTAGCGGGCCCTGATACAATTTCCTCTCTATGGCTATTGCCTCCTTAAACAAGTGTGCAAAACTGAAAATATACATATATCTTGCAATTTATTTGGTAATTTTTGTTGCTGCTTATGTTATTGCACTACTTTTCATTGCACTGTTGTTACAGTGCAATATTCTCTCATTGCAGTAGTATTATAACTTATTATAATTTATTATTACAGTCTTTTATCTTATTTTTCCTCTTTAAAGTCTTTATTACATGTTTACCCTGGGGTGCCATAACTAATCTTGTTGCATACAATGTTTCACCACCTTGATATCAATGACAATAAAGACTCACATTATTCAATTCTATTCTATTCTAATAGCAGCCCTATATACATTTAATAACCCCTAATTAGCCAGAATTAAGATATGTTTTAATTAATATTGTCCCGGCCATGCTGCAATTCCTAATCCATGCAGATTGATTTAGAGCTACTTAATATTGGGTTTAACAAAAACATGCCCGAAGACTGTTGTCAAACAATAGAGGAAATGAGTGGAATCCTTCACAGGACCCGAAGGCCACACAAATACAAGGGTCACCTCACCCCCCGGGTTGGTGTCTCTCTTTTTTTTTGTGGATGGAAATGAGAATTTTGTTCAACAACTCGGGGTCGTTTTCGCATTTATTTTAGCAGTGTTTTAATTGTGTCCACCAGAACTTTCAGATTAATTGACTGATATGACGCAGTTCTTAAAGGGGATTCAACCCCAATATGTCAGAACCAGAACAAATGGTAGACCCAAACCTGTAACGTTTCACTCAAAAGTTTATTGGGATATCGAGGTAACAAACAGAAGCGATCCAATGCTCGCTGGACAGGGGGAGCAAGCAGCTCACAGGATTGTAGCGTGATTGGAATGCGGAAGTGGATTTGCCGGAGCGGTAGATCGGAGCGTGATCAAATGGGCAAAACGGGTCGATAGCCGGAGCGGGAGATCAGAACGTGGTCAAACGGACAAAACGGGTCGATAGCTGGAGCGGGAGATCAGAGGGTGGATGGTGGTCAAAAACGCGTCAATAGCCAGAGACAAACGGGAAATCAGGAACAGACGAGTAGGATACGGATGAAGACGGGAGCCAGAGTCAAAGTGCTTGCCTTGCGTATGCAGAGGTTCGCTGACGGACTGACAAGGACTGACTGGAGTATTGGGTATAAATAGGAGGGGAATCAATCAGGCAACCAGCAGAAGCTGCGCCAAACGAGCGGGCACAGGTGAGTGCTATGAGTAATCATGACACAATATTTTATTTTTAATTGTACCATTAATAGTCTGAACATAAAAATCAAATTAATATGAGAAAGAAATCATGTTTTATGTTGTTATGTTTTGTTTCCATCTCATTGGGGCAGCCATTTCGTCTTTTATTTTAAACTGAAAATAAAATCGGGGCTCAGGTGAAAACCAACCATGAATTAGGTTCATAAAAGAGATGAGCCCTGATTTGTTATTGCATCGGTGGTGAGCTTCTGTGATGTCATCTTAGCAATCGGCACAAAGTAGGACTATTTGCTTTGAGTTCTCCGTTTGTTTTCACTGTTCACGGATCCCTTAACCGCCTGGGTTAGGGCACCACTGAGGATTTAACTCTGGACAGCTTTCTTCACTGTTGACGGTTCATGGCCTGCGTTTGCGTCATGGCAAAGTTGGCACCAGTCCATTCCTTGATGCTGTTGACCCAGTTCTTTTTTGGTCTTTCCTTTCTCCTTCCCCATTGGACTCTGCCCTGGAGAACCATCTTGTCCAGTCCTTAAAATTTTGTGACGTCACCATACCACTGACGTTTTTGTGTGCGCACAATTGAACACAGATCTTCCTTTGTTCTAGCCTGAGTAAAGACACATCTTGGTCTAATCTATACCTAGGTGGTATTTTGTTGCTGTTCTTTTCTAAAATGCGTAATTTATGGATTTGCAAAAAGAAAGTATTGAAAAGCGCTGGGTTTTTTTTCATTTCTCGTTGAATTCTTGTCAACTCTATTTCAGACGTATGTCCTCACCATACACTGTGATGTTGACACAATAGAAGTGGCTTAATCGCAAGTCATAGTGGTGAGGACAGTGTGAGAGTGTGAAGATCAGGCTGCTCATACAGGAAAAGTCTATTTGGTCTCATCATCCCAGTGCATCATCATCATCATCACTTCCTGATGAGAATATTTATTTACTGCACTTCTCTGTCCCCTGGTAATTTTTTCCACATCACTTTGGTTGGTTTAGTTTGCCTTGTCCCTGAGGCCTGGTTTTGTTTTCTCACAAAGCTTTCGGGGCTTTTTCTGCGTAGTTCCCACTCTATCTAAGAGTGTCAGTCTTGTACAGAGAAATAGAGGGAAAGGAGGTCAAAGCAGCAGGCCATGGAAAGCTGAGTTTACGTACATAATCCTAGAATCCTTAAATTATCTTTACAAGTTGAAAGGCCAAACTCATTTGACCTATCAAAAAGGCGCATACTTACATGCTTGCTGGACCTTAGCAGGAGTGTCTCGTGCATGCATTTAGCTTATTTTTTTCACTGCTGTCATTCTTGCATGACCCTTATAATTTAATCAGTGGCTATTGCATATAAAAAGCTGTTCCTATGGGGGCTAATGCGAAGCATGGCTATTAAAGTCCCAGGCACCCCGCTACTTTGCTGCCTTACTATCATTTTGAAGTAAACGACAAGGGCCGCTCGAGACATATTATTCCCTATATGGGCTTTGTTTGGGAGTTGATTCGCTTTGCTGTTTAGGAACAAGGCAGAAAAGAGACTTGCTCCAGTGAAGTGGCCCTTATATGGTCATCACAACACGAGACCAAAGCCCCCTCCAAGCAGAAAGAGGGGTGGGGTTAAGAGTTGAAGGTGTGCTTAAACATGGGTAATGTCAATGAAATGATAGCTTAGAGATGATAAACGTAATGGAAATCAGCTGATTTTAGGGATTTCTCAGAAAATGAGAGGGAAATCACCCAGGTTTGTGTGAAGGTAGAGTCCAGGTAAATTCGTGAATATTTGACTGCAAAAAGTTCGCAGTAGCATTAAGAGTTATAAAATGACAATGCATTACAGAACTTTAGGACAAATATTCACTGTGATCCTTTGGGAAGATATGTGTATGTCTACACTGTTTTCTTTTGTCAAATAATTTTCTTCATTTTTTTTCAAAAAATGTACTTGTTTTAGTTTCTTCACATGTAAAATAAGAACTAAACCCTTTTAAACACAGTGTATAGTACTACAGTAATCCCTTGTTTTTCATGGGGGTTACGTTGAATGAATGAATGAAAACTTTTATTTCAAACATTAAAATAAAAACAGGACAAAAACAATGTGTCAAAATAACGTCACATAACATGTTCGAAAAGGGGTAGTTAGAAGCAAATGCTTATTTTTCCTACCCCTTTATCTTCCCTATTAAATACATTTTACAAATCCTCCTTTCCTCTTATGTCTAATATAACAAAATCTCATGGATATACTTATTACATAGGTCAGATATCAATAATTATAATCATAACAATGTGTCATATGCAAAATCTGTGAAGTCGAAGCCTTTTTTTTTTTAATTGAATACAATTTTTAACAATTAAGTACTACACTATACCCTGTAACCAAATACTGTACTACTGTACCGTCAAATAAACATTAGACAATCATAATGCAGAACACAGTGCAAATTGCAAATCTGTGAAGTAGTGAAACTGTAAAAAGTAAACTCGGTTATAGCGAGGGAATACTGCACAGTATATGGAAAATAGTATTACTGTGTGTCATTATTTTTCTTATACTCTATTTTTAACATTTTAAGGTAAACTTATAAAATATCTCGACATACCTGTAAGCTAAAATATCTGATATGACAGAGTATACAAGCAATTTTTCTTATTGAGAATTATTTTCTTTTTACCTTAAAATAAAAAATAATAGGTAATTGATCAGGAATATAATGTAAAAACTAAAATTATCTGGCCTCGGAACAGGAGCATTTTTTAAAAATATATATTTTTAATTATTTCAATTTTATTTATTCCATAAAATGTATTAAAAAAAATCTCAAAGTAACTGTAATCTAAAATATTCAATATGGCGGGTATTATTCTAGCGATGATAAATTATATATATATAGGATCCTTTTATCTGGAAAGATGATTATTTTACCTATTTTTACTTCATGGTTTCCTACATTTACTAATTAAAAAGGTTGGTGGTTGTGGTTTCCTCTAGGTGTTTTTATGCTTGTCGAGTGTAGGGAAACACTGCAGTCATATTTTTGGGATGCTTTTTAAAAATTGTGTCAACCTCTCTCATAACCAAATGTTTTGTTCTTAAAATAAGCCCACATTTTCCAACTTACATGAGGTTTGTTTCCTGTTTTAATATGGGTTTCTGCTTGCCTCACCAGTCGGCCCCCTACCTGGTTCAAAAATGTCCAAGAAAGGCCCAAATGAGGACGAGAAGTTCCTCTATGTCGACAAGGACTTCCTGAACAGCCCCATGGCTCAAGCTGACTGGGCGGCCAAGAAACTGGTGTGGATCCCTTCGGACCGGCACGGCTTTGAGGCCGCCAGCATCAAGGAGGAGCACGGCGACGAAGTCCTTGTGGAGTTGGCCGACAACGGCAAGAAAGTGACGGTCAACAAGGATGACATTCAGAAGATGAACCCGCCCAAGTTTAGCAAGGTGGAAGACATGGCCGAGCTCACCTGCCTCAACGAGGCTTCGGTATTGCACAATATCCGGGAGCGATACTACTCTGGCCTCATTTATGTAAGTATGCACCTAAAAAGATCCAACTTGACGCATAAATATAAAATTTTTGTTATTGGTCTCTATTCTGTTCCTATCACACATGGCAGAAGTGACATGGCGTCTGGTGAGGCACAGTCAGATTTACAAATTAATGAACCTACAGCTTATTCATCATTTGATGGCAGAGCAATGAAACAATATATAAACTGTAGCATAGAATAAAGAATATAATACTGTCTTACCATAACTTATTAATGAGGTCTATGCGGGTCTTTTTTATTAATAAAAGCATCAATTGATGGGTAATCCTACATTGTGGGGGGAAAGAAATCCATGCAACGAGAAAGAAATTACTGGATGGCTCGACTTGCTGTTAGCTTGTTAATACTATCTCTAATTCTATTGTCTGGGGCTGAGGTGTGCGGCAAATCAGATTCCTGTGTTTCACTATCGCCCTATGCCATGAAGCAAGAGTTACTGGTGATTAAAAATATTAATGAGATTCACTTATTTGGAAAAAGGAAATCCCAAATTTTTGAAGTTAAAAGAGAAACACCGAATCGATATAACCATTTAATATGTTTCAATTCTCTATTTCCATTGTGATAGAAAAAGCTGTGCCTCACCTGCTTCCCCTGGCTGCACATCAATGCATAGCAGGCTGTGATTCCAACAGATAGCAAACATTAATGAAGAAAATGTCTTTAAAAGTTAAAATAAGGTTGAGGCTTTACTCTGTTTGCCTTTCAGATACATTTGTGTTCATTTTAGATTTTGTGAAACTTTGTAAAAATAAGACACTTTCCATGAAATCAAATGAAATGAAATGATCTGCATTTATATAGTGCTTTTCAAGTCAATGAAGACTTCCCAAAGCGCTTTACAATGTGCTTCACATTTACCCATTTACACACACTCACACACCAATAGCGGCCGTGCAGCCAGGCAAGGCGCCAACCTGCTTTTTGGGGGCATTAGGGGTTCAGTGTCTTACCCAAGGACACTTCGACATGTAACATGGAGGAGCCGGGATTCGAACCTGCGATCTCTTGATCCCAAGACGAGCTCTACCTCCTGAGCTAATGCCGCCCCAATATATGACAATAAAAGACCATCTTAGCTGCATACCGTTAACTTGTTACCTCACACAAAAACGCTAGTTTGTAAAAGTTTGACTTTGTTGGATGATGCGTTTAAATCAGTCCGATTATGTCCAAACTAACATTGTACAGTTCTTATAGAAAACTTTCAACCAACCTAGAACAGGAAACGAAAGAGCATTCAGCTGCAGTAGGTGTTGCTGGGATATGTCACTGAAGGCTTTCTAGCAAGCACTTCCTGATTATTAGTGTCATGTGACCAAGCCCCACCAATTGAAATATAAATAATATTAATCATGGGATTTTAATGCCACAAAATGTATAACAGTTGACAAGTCATCTGAGACTATGCTATGACCCTTTTTCTTTCAGACATACTCGGGCCTGTTCTGCGTTGTGGTCAACCCCTACAAGATGTTGCCTATTTATTCTGAGAAAATCGTTGAAATGTACAAAGGGAAGAAGCGGCATGAAGTCCCCCCACACATCTATTCCATCACAGACAACGCGTACAGAAACATGATGCAAGGTATGGCCTCTCAAAGACGATAGCTGTACAGTAACCGTTACAACCTTGGCAGTAACTCGGTCAACGTACTGCCAAATTTGAGACTCAGTGTTTTGTAGAAGCGGCCCTTGAATTGCTGGTAAGGCTTTGGTTATTGTAAACGAATCTAAGCTAGCTCGGCCGTGGTCTGACCTTAGCTGCCTCGCTTTCCCATGGACTCTGTTTCGTGTGTGCCTACTGGGGGTCGGGCCCACTGGAAGTCTAGCTGAGGCGCCGACGTTCCCTCTGAGGAGTTGGTGTCTTTGTTGAGAGCTCGGTGGGCGTCTGTAAAGTGTTTCCTGTCAACTTGTCTTTCTTTTATTCCATCTTAGCAATTTGGTAAAGTGTAATGCAATCACCCCAAAAATTAAGAGGCCATGTCCTGCAATCCTGTTGATAGACCCAATGAAGTATGTGGCCAATTTTGTAAGTCCTGTTTAAGGCCCACCACCCTGAAAACACCCGATCTCAGGACACTAAGCAGGGTTGGCCTGGTTAGTACGTGGACGGAATATCGAGTGCTTTAAATCTGTAATTTGGCACACGCTCTGCTCCAACAGCAGTGACTGTACCACGCCCGGGTCTGCTTTCTTAACAAAGGAGGGCTTATACAACATATTTGGATAATGGCATTGTGAGGGTTTCTTATACAGTCCTCTCCTGTCCTTCTTGTAAGTTCAAAATGCATTGATGTATTCTCCCTATTTGAAGGTCTACTAAGCTATTACTTTATCACATTTATGTTAGAATAATATGCACATTTCAAAACGCCTCCTTTCACTTAAGCGCTTCATTACTGCATAAAGGAAGGAAAAAGTAAATAGGATTCAGAATTACAAACCTAAGTTCCAAACCGATGCTGCATCTATTCTAATGCTTCAGCTTTCTTCTGCTACATTATAAACATTTGTCTTCTGGAAATATCATTTGCCCTTTTTACTTGTTTTACCTTTTTTTCTTAATGGTGATCTGGAATTGTTTGCTTTACTTCTGTTCATAGAAAACACAAATGAGACTGACTTATAGCTTAACTTGGCACAGAACCAAGGGCTCAAGGGGAAAAAAACAATACAGTAGTAGTTCCTAATCTTATTATGTTATAATTTGGATAACATACTAAAATAATATTATTTTTAGATTACATCGAGACTTGGCAAGTCGTGTCTCTCAAAGCTATTTAATCATGATGCGCTGTCTCATCCCTTCACTGAGCATTAGTGAAGTGTTTCTATTGGCGAGGATCTGCTTCTCATGCCTGATAGGCATCCTGATGGAAGATCAAACAATGTTGCGAGAGAAAAAAAACAAAACAATTACTCAATTTACTACTCCCCATTACCTACATTAGTTTGTACAACTCGACAAGTTCTGTCTACATCTACTTTATTCTTTTGGACAAAATCCAGCTCACTTTTTATAGAGTGAGCTCCTTTCTTGGACAAATACTTCATGTACACCGTGAAGATTGTCGGTTTCAACAGATCTGTGTATCACTGTCATGGCTGTGCAGTGGGAATAAAAAAATAGATTTGCTTGTGTACGTGTTTAGTTTCTATAGAAAAAGACACCATAGCATTCTTTTTCCATCCCAGAAATAGCCATCTAAGTAAACTTAATCACAATAAAAAGTCAACACCATCAGACTTTTTAGTAACATGTCAAAAAAATATCAGGTTATCTGTGATTGCACTTACAAGTATAGTCACAGTTATGTAAAGTAGTGCAGAGTTTAAATAATTCTTAGCCTTGTTGGCTTGTTGCTTCAGATCTTCATGCTTAAGGGAATAAAAATTACCTTTGAGAAAGTTATCCTAAGCTGTAGATTCACAATATGCGGCTCTATACAGCATAAATGAATCGGTGTCATTTTGACCCACTGTAAATATAAAGCAGACATAGGTTTATAACACGCTAAAACCCACTGTTTTTCTGTTTTCTGCAGATCGTGAGGACCAATCCATTCTCTGCACGTGAGTACAAATCTGCCATGAGAGTACTGTCTCTCCATTTATTTTTTCGCCCTGGACCGTTTTTCCATGATGTCACTCAATGGCTTTTGTGTGCTTATATCGTATCTTGCACTTCCTAGGATTGTTCAAAAATGCTTGGGCACATTTGTAATGAATCAAGTGAATTATTCTACGCCCTTGAGAAAAGCACGGGAAAAGGGATTTATATCATAGTTTGATGTTTGAATTAAAATTGAAAAAGGGACTCAAGCTGCATGATTTGTCCACAAATTCTAGTTTGCTTTGATATTTATATCTCGAGAGTCCCTTTGGGAATGCTTTCAAGTGACTCTAGTGTTCTCTGATGACTTGCCTCTCAGACTGTTGGTCCCAAATTTGGCCTCCAAATTGACTCGGAAAGCAGATTGGCAGTTAGGCCTACATCTCATCTACTTTCAAGGTATTTATTAGCTGCTGAACTGACTATCTTTAGGCCAATGGCGATGAAACCTGCCCCCTGCAATCATAGTCCTGCCTTTCTCTCCATGTTTCCCATCCCTAAAACAGCTTGGGAAACAGGATTGTTATCTGACTTCTATAGAACTTGCTTATAAGCTCAAGATGTGTTGAATGACAGACAAGGGAAAAAATTGTGTAGAGAAATGTGGATCAGTTGAAAATGATTGATTGATTGATCGAAGGTTACATATTTTGTTTTTTACAGTTAGGTTCTGTTTGGTACAGTTGGATTAGCTGTGGCTCGAGAGTTGAGAGGTTTTTCTTTGTTTTTACAATGTTACAATACACACCGTCAAGCTGATCATTGCTTCTTAATTAAGAAAGTTAGACGTCTTACTCATTCTGTATTGTTTTATTTCAAATCCATCCATCCATCCATTATATGTACCGCTTATCCTCACTAGTAAAATCAAGTCATGTTTATTTGTATAGCCCTCAAAGGAGTCTCAAAGGGCTGCACAGATCACAGAATATTGCAAACTATTAACAAATCTAAAAATGAATTCCTTTCTGGATACAACAAGAATGGTATGTACAGTCAATATATTTAATTGTAATAAAGACTTGATAACTTAATAACTATCCATCCATCCATCCATCCATTATCTGTACCGCTTATCTTCAGTAGGGTCGCGGGGGTGCTGGAGCCCATCCCAGTTATCTTCGGGCAGTGGGCAGGGGACACCCTGAACTGGTTGCCCGCCAGTCGCAGGGCACACAGGGACAGACAATCTGCTCGCTCATTCACACCTAGGGACAATTTGGACCGGCCAATTAACCTGCCATGGATGTTTTTGGAATGCGGGAGGGAACGGCAGTGCCCAGAGGAAACCCACGCAAGCACGGGGAGAACATCCAAACTCCAGACAGGAGGTTCGATCTCATGACCTCAGAACTGTGCCGCACACGTGCTAACCACTGCTCCGCCGTGCTGCCAATTAAATAACTATTTTATCATAAATGCTTGTTCTTTTAGTTTAGTTAAAATTTTAAGTATCTCCTTTGCAGAACCATTGATCTATTTCAGTGTGTGAGTGTGTTGTAACCAAGATACACTTTTCTTTTATTAAAAAAAAAATTCACTCGGGTGGCAGGTATTCCAAATCATTGAGATGTTTATCCCAAATACTGAAGCTATACATATGGAGCCAAGCAAAAAGAGGACAAAAAGCTATAAGCTTTCTCCACTCAAAATTCTAAAATTATACAAAACTGTACAAAACGTTATTTTTTTTAAATCCCCAATTTTCTATTCTTCACACCCTTTCCAGGGTTTTTCTCTAGTATTCGCTGGTCTGCGCCCTAGATTAGGAAACATTTGCACTCAAGGGAACCACTATAAACACGTTGAGACACACAAGATTGAATAAATGTAAGAAAATCCCATTAACTTGACGTGCAATCTTTTAAAATGATAACTTGGAATGACCTGAAACACTTGCCCAGTAAAATTGCAGCGGTAACATGACCATTTGAGTTAAAACTACAACTGCTGTAAAACTCTACAGGCCGTTGGGGCCTTATATGGCAGAAATGTTGCTGTCGAAGAACATGGAATGTCATGTATAACGTGAGCGCCCGTGCGAGTGTCTGCATGCGCTGTACGTTCAACGTCTGTGTTATTTTCACTGCAGCCATCACGGAACTGGCTACTATGGCGAGTAGCCACTTCTGCATCTACCTCGGGTTTTATTTATTTTGAAATTCACCTATTACTTCGTTTAATGTATTTACGAAAAATTAGAATAGACATGAACCAACGCCGTCTTAAAGTATGCAGGTTCCTTGAGATTCATGTGCACATAAATACTCTTAATATAGTATATGTACATCAATCAGTATTTGTAGTATTCTTAATGCTGAACACTAATTTACTACTGAGCTAGGCATTAATTTATTTTGATTAAGCAAGTGATGTAAAAGTTCCTTTAGAATGTATCTAGCACTCACAGGTTTGTCTGAACACTCCAAAAAGTCTTCTTTGTAAATTTAGAATAAAAAGGCGTATAAAACAAGTAAAAAGAAAATCATGTATTTAAGTAAATTGCAATGATCTTTTCGTTTCTATTTATTTTATGATTTTTTTTTTAAACAAATGTTGGAGGTAAAACAAGATTATTTACATAATTTGAGAATAATAATCCATTGGACTAAGATAATTTTATATTTTATACATACACGTTCTAACGTTATTATTTCATGTATCATAATCTATTTTATTCCAACAATTATTTAACGGGACATTGTGTATTATTTAGCGACTCCTAGTGGTGAAAAATAATATATATATATTTGTTTTAATTATTGATTTGAATAATAAGAAAAAATATTGTTTTTTTTATGTACTCGTAGGTGGAGAAATGTATTCGTATTATATAACGTAAGGGTCACCAAGAGGGAACGGATATAATTGTCCGCTATCTTTCTGCTATGGGTACCCTCAGGGGGCAAAAACCTTGTGGAAAAAAATAGTGCAAAAGATAGGAGAAAATTGGTACAGTTTAGTCACTTTGAGTGTATTCTTCCTTGTCCTTTTTAGCACTTGTTTTTGGTTGCACTACACAATATAGCGGCATCTAGTGGTCAAATATTACACAGTGTCCTTTCAGAAAAATATTTTGGCAAAAGATGGAATACATTTTATTGGAATCTGCCAAAGTTGGAAATGAATATTTTATTTGTGTTACAAAATATTTAGATAACTTAAAATATTTGTTGGTGTCTTTCGACCACCTTGTAAGTAACCAATAGATTCAAATGAGATCTTTACCTCACTTGGTTTATCATAACCAATTTATTCCCTCGTCAGTTTGAACACCATTTTTTTGTACTATTTTGTGGCATTAGGGACGTCACAACCATTTAATCTGATTGAAAAGCCGTCCCTTAACTGGTCAACAGACTTATCTTTAACCATTCTAAAAACATTTTTCTCTATAAACATTTACATTTGGTCCTTTTTAAATCTTGTTCTTTTAAAAAGTATTTTCAGTATGAGCTAAAGAATGTACCGGGTAGTCTACCCCTGCTTTATCAGATAAGTTTGCTCTTAGCAGTAAAATGAGAAAAGTTATGCTTGAAACGAGCAAAATAATGTGGAACAAGAATTATTTTTTTAAGCAGTGAAATGGATGTTGTGACTTTATAGCAGATGTGCACAGGAAAAAAATAGATTGAACAGGCTC
Source organism: Urocampus carinirostris (assembly GCF_059441175.1). Taxonomy (NCBI): domain Eukaryota; kingdom Metazoa; phylum Chordata; class Actinopteri; order Syngnathiformes; family Syngnathidae; genus Urocampus; species Urocampus carinirostris. The sequence goes on along the minus strand of NC_142356.1, from coordinate 31,173,311 downwards.
CGACCTTCCAAGCACTACGCAGAGCCTCCCATGCCTTTTAAGGAGCCATGAATTCAATAGCTGGTGGCCCTGGGATTGTTCAACTCTGATCTGTGATGCATTTTATAGATTAAAATGGAGTGAGCATGTCTTTAAAGGGACAGTGCTTATGATTTTGCGCCTGCTTGTGGTGAAGAAACTTAATTAATTACAAAATCTCAACAGTGATTCATATAATAAACAAATAAACGTGAAGTATCGGATAAACTTGAATTTTTTTAAATACTTGTCGGTCAAGAAATGTATTTGACGTAGCATGAGGTTTACCTAGTGGGAGTGGACCTTATCGTCCGCCATCTTGCTGCTATGGGTAACCGAAAAACTCAAAAAGGTTGGGCGAAAAAACGAGAAGTGAAATTGTCACTTTCAGATTCCGTAGTTTGTATTTGTGTGCTTTTTGAGGACTCGCTTTCGGTTGCACTAAACCAGGGGTGTCAGACTAATTTTAGCTTTGAGCCACTTGGTAGGAAAAACATTCTCATGGGGGCCAGACCAGTAAATAAATGGCATAAAAAGTGTGCTTTAGCTGGAAGGCTGAGAGTGTTTTTAGAGGCTCACAATTAAATTATGATTCAAAGATGTTAGATTTGATTTTAAAACAATTATTAGGCTCCAAAACAATGGAACCAATTTTCGTAAAAATTTACACAGTTGTACTCTAGGGCTCTGAGTGTCTACCAGTAAGTACCAACAAAATCAGTAAACAACTGCTTTTGTGTACAAGCAGTTCTTGATCTGCATGCTGTCATGCTGCTCTTTGGCACTCTCTAGTGGCTCCCTGGTGCTTTTTCAACAAACCACGGCTCCAACAGCCTCGCTCAAGTAGAATGCCCGACAACGCCAACCCCGGCAACTTCATGTCCGGAAACGCAATGCCGGGACATTATGCTTGTATTATAGAAAGGAGCTTAGGCCTCTTTAAACTTCTGCAACAATACCTAAGTGCTATTTTTTTATTGATGTAGATTTCGTATTACCTTATCCATGGTTTTTCTCAATGTTCTCTGGTTGATTAACGTCAGAGAATCCAGTTACAGTGGGTGGTTAGGAAGGGCGTCTAGTTTTGGCGATATCCAGTGGACATATTTAAAACTGAAAGTCGTTGTTTGCCTGTTTTTTGTGGTTCTCTCAGCATGGTCTCACAGGCCACATAAAAATATGTGGCAAGCCACATTTTGCCCGCGGCAAACATACAGCATCATACGCATCATACAGCGACATTATATAATGCCAGTGTCAGAAATAACGTCGGTGGCGTGCATCTTTTACGTCGGGCGTACAACTTACACAACGTCTTTGCCCTGGTGTCCGGTAACTTTTTGTCATGAGTTTCAGACACTGATAACGCACAGACTCCCTTTAAGTTTTACAAATTCTACAATGAATACAAATGTGTCCCATTAAGAAACACTCTTACAATAAAGAGCGTTCAAAATAAGCTTTTACCACATGTCTCAGCCAGGAGGATACTATATTTTTTTCTTCCTCTTAATGGTCTCACCTTGACATGTTTTTTGTGCTCTGCAGTGGGGAGTCTGGCGCAGGAAAGACCGAAAACACCAAAAAAGTCATCCAGTATTTGGCAGTGGTGGCGTCGTCACACAAAGGCAAGAAGGACAGCAGTGCTGTAAGTATGCATGCCAAGCAGAAATGTTGTAATGAATTGTAAGGGTCTGTTAGCCAGTTCCCTCACTCTTCATGTATTTAGGATACTGCTCGCTTTAATCCTGTATATCGCCATTTCCTCCAAATAGCAACAATCAGGATCGCAGTTTGCCTACGTGAGTAAAGGGGTACGCCTGATGTGTGTTTTTGTGTGTGCTGTTTGTTCCTGAGAGTTCAACGTGCATGAAGGTAGTTTGACTTTGTTACCAAAGAGCCATTTTTGGGACATTTATTTTCAATTCAGAGTTCCAAATCATCAGGATTAGTGTTTTCCCTAACATGAGTTTTTTCTGTGTTGGCCATTGAGTGTGGATTTGCATGATAGTACAGTGGTACCTCAACATACGAGCTTAATTCGTTGTAGGATTGTGCTCATAGCTCAGATTGCTCTTGTAAAGAGGACATTTTCCCCGGATGAAATAAACTAATTGGCCTGTTCCCGACACATTCCTGATGACTAAAAACCCATTTGAAAAGTAATCAAACAAATATATGCAGTAGTAAGATAAATAAGACGATTTTAACAATATGAAATGTGAGCTAATTTAGCACTTACCCCGGAGGCAGTCACCAAAACAAATGTTTACGTGTGGTGCGGAGGAAGAAGCTACAACGAAGAGTGACCGAGATTGCATACCTGTCAACTTATATTTGTTCCACACATTTCATACGTCTTTTGATCATTTAGAATTGTGTACGTTGTGTAACAATTTTAATACAGGAAAAAAATTAATTAAAAAGAACCAATATTGTTTTGCCTATTTCGGCTTTAATCCAGATGTCTTGATCACTGGTAGCAGACGACAACGTCATCATAGATTGACAATTTTGTCACAGCTTTCTACATAATCTGTCTTGCTTTGAGTAAATAGGTGCTGTATTGTGTTTGCAAGGTTTATTATCGCTTAATCAAAAAGATTTGTAATTATTAATAAGCAGAGCAATTGGCGGAGATTAACAGGTATGAGATAGAGAGACTGTTGATGATACCTAAGAACTTACTGTACACTTAAAGTTGAAGTTACTGTAACTATTAATCAACATAAGCATACAAATTTTGAACAGCATATTTTTTGCCTTTAGTAGTTTGCATGCCTAAACTGGACAAGCTAATGCTGACAGTGAGCAGTCACGAGCGGTGAGCGCTCTCCAGTGGTAGCATCTGCGACTGTTGGTGAACTGGATTTTCCTTTGTATAGTGAGCAAGATATTTATTGTAAATAAAACTTGTAAACGGAAATTCTTGTGTTTACAGCTGTTCGTACAAAGAGTACCACTGTACTTCGTAGTCACATTTGAACCTTCCAGAATCGACTAGTGCTGTTGGTTTACTATGTTGAGTTGGGTGTCAAACATTCTCAGTGAACACCCTTTCACTGCCAGCGGTGATGATTGGAAGCCTCCCCAGCAATGAAAGGGTCTCTCACCGATAAAAGTGCACAGTGTGAGCATGCGCAACCATTTTTCTCTTGCCTCCAACACATCCTCTTTATTTACCTTCCTTGCTCTGCCTCATTTTTTCCTGGAAATTTTTGAGGTGATGCATTTAGTTTAACTGTGTGGTTTGCAATTTTCTTTTAACTGTTGACAAACTTTAAAATCTTTTTCTGAGTGGCAATAGAGTATTCACACTGAAAGCTCTAGCGATAAAGTGTTAAAGGCCCGGTAACTTGAATCCAGACATTTTCTTTAAAAACCATTCTGAATGTGCAGATAACAATGTACTACTCAATTCTTGAAATATATACTAAAAGCAGGGGTGGGCAATCTACTTCTCAAATTTAACAAAAGAAAATTCTAAGCTAGCCCTTGTTTGAGTTATTGATAAGTTTTATGAGTGGAAACCTTCAAAGGAGATTTGATTGGATGCCAGTTTCTTATTTTGACTATTATTGTGCCCTGTTGTTTGATGTTTGCCGCTAAAATAGATAGACAGATGCATAGATGGATAGATAGATGGATGGATGGATGGATGGATGGATGGGTAGGTAGGTAGGTAGGTAGGTAGGTAGGTAGGTAGGTAGGTAGGTAGGTAGGTAGGTAGGTAGGTAGGTAGGTAGGTAGATCCTTTATTCATCCCCGTACACCAATCATGATAGCGACAGACTGCTGTCACTGTCTTGTATGGACAGACTGAAGAGATCTTTTCTTCCTCATGCCATGAGGCCCTTTACTCTACCCGGCAGAGTAAAAGCCCACAGTAAACCACACCACCTTCATTGCATATTACCGAATCTTACTGCAATATGTATTCTGTGTAGCACTATTTAGTTATTCTATATAACACGCTACAGTGGGCATTTGCACGTCACACTGGGTATTTGTATATTGTATTCTTTTTGCTTTATTAATGTATTGTTCTCAGCTCAGGGATGCTGCTGGAAATGTGAATTTCCCTTCGGGGATGAATAAAGTATCTATCTATCTATCTATCTATCTATCTATCTATCTATCTATCTATCTATCTATCTATCTATCTATCTATCTATCTATCTATCTATCTATCTATCTATCTATCTATCTATCTATCTATCTATCTATCTATCTATCTATCTATCTATCTATCTATCTATCTATCTATCCACACCCTTTAGGGCTAATCTGTTTTTTGTAACGTTGAAGAGTTGATAAAAAGAGGGGGCTCAGGGGAGGGCTTTAGGACGGTCCTCAATGCAAGTTAAAATCCATTGATGTTTATTAAATAGTCTACTTATAGAAAAAAAAAATACAATATAGCATGTAGATGTTTGCATGTTTATTTATTCATAAATGTGCATTGTTGCTGATTGTATTAAGAATTGTCGCCATTCTTTTATTTTTTATTTTTTTCACCAATGGCCTTGAAATTAAACATTCAATGTGATATTAATAGAATGTTTACAAATAAGTAAGTAAATGGTAAATGGACTGCATTTATATAGCGCTTTTCAAGTCACTAAAGACCTCCCAAAGCGCTTTACAATGTGCTTCACACTTTCCCATTCACACTCACACATTGAGAGCGGCTTCAGCCATGCATGGCACCTACCTGATTATCAGGGCATTCAAGGGTTCAGTGTCTTGTCCAAGAAAACCTCAACTTCAAAATTTCAAAACTTCAAAATTCAACTTGGAGAAGCCGGGAATCGTACCAAAGACCTCTTGGTACCAAGAAGAGCACTCCACCTCCTGAGCTACTGAATAAGTCTTATATGGAAATATAATTAATCTTATTTTTGTATTTTTAAGGCATACTTTTATTAACTCCAATGTCATACATTTTACAATGTTCAAAAGCAAATGTACATATGCTGTATTGCAAAGCATTTAAACTCGTAATCAAATAGTCATTACAGCCTATGTTTGGTTTAAATAAAAAAATGACCAAAAAATGGACACTTGTCTTTTAGAAATGGCAGGGACAATATGAGAAAATTTTGATAGGCCCGTATTTTTTTTTCTTTCCTAATTTATTGCCTATGTATCAGATTGAAACTACTGTACGTATTGACACGGCCATTACACTTAATGTTTGAACCCAATCCGGGCCGTAACTCAAAAAAATTGCTCATTCCTACCTTACAGTCTTTTACCATTTTACTTCAACAAATCTGGTAGACATTGGTAAAAAAAATACCACTGACTCGAAAGTAGAGAATATCCGCCTTTAAAGGACTAAGTCTTGGCCAATTTATACGAAGTAACGGGGAAAAAATGCTGAAAAAAACACGCTCTCTGACATTTTAGAAGTTTTTTTTAGTAACTGTAGTGCAGTGGTTAGCACATTCGCCTGAACGGTCCACGGTTTAAGACTGGGTGGAAACATATGTTGGCGCCACTATTCTGTACTTGCCCAAGACACACCACAGGAAATGGTGCCCCTACGACCCTAGTGGTTAAAGGATCCAACCAACCAACCAGACCCAATTAGCCATTTACCCTGATAGCTATACGTTGCACGACCAATTATAAAAACTTATTCTACAATTTTTTTGCATTTGATTGAAAAGTAGCCTAATGTTGTGGCTTGTTAGTTTATTAAATTGGTGGTGTAAATGTTTTTTGTCTACTGGTGTCAACTGTTGGGTTCTATAGATTGTATCTGAACAAAACGATGGTTTTGCCTCTGTACTCTTTTTTGACTCCCTGAAAACTTTGGACTAAACATTGATATGAAAAAGGCTTGCTGTGAACTATCCCATTCTCTTTCTGGCTGCACTGCTATGCACATTTCTCATTTCTTTCCTCCAGTGACCTATGCCAGGAGCTTAAATGAGCGAGACAATCCTTTCTGCTTTGATAGCTCTGATCTTCAGTACATCAGCTGGTCTGTATTTTGTATTTTTTTTTTCCAGATTTATGGCACTATGTTGCAAATGATCTTTCATCATCATGGGCCAATTATCAATCAGTCTACTGTCAATGTCGCTTTTTTCCTCATCCGATAATTTTATCTCATGAGTGTTGTTAATGGCCAGAGTCAACTAAATTCAGTTTTAAAGGGATTGGCAGTGAATGAGTTACCACAACCCATTTAAGCAGAAGAGAAGTTATTGAGGTGGGTCTGAATCTTGCTTCAAAGATGACACAAACTCTTTGATCAGGTGGATTAGCACAATGCACATTGAGAAGGCGTCTGCCTAATTGTACAATCGCCTGATTCCACTCAAAAGAATACAGACCGGTAGGAAAAGGGGGATGATGTTCCAAGAGCTCTTGACTGACAGGAGCTGCAGAAAAATAAATGTTTATAAATTTCAGACTTTCTGTTTTTGAAGTGGCTCCAAAACCCGAGGGCAACTTGATGCTATAGTGAGATTAAACATTAATTTTTTTGGATCGGGATCATTGAATTCATCTAACAAATGAAAAATGCACACAAAAATGTATTTTCAAGAAGGATTCCTCAGACGCATTGCACTGGTAATATTATTTTCGGCTGAACCAACGCGACCTCCTCGTCTGTTTATATATCAGCTTCCCCTCATTTGGGCTGTGCAATTCATATTAGTCATTTGGTTACATAACTTACTGGAATTCTGAGATGTTGACTTCATGCAGGTAGTTTTGAAAAGCCGTTGTAAGACCTAATTCCACTTTTTATTTCTGCTATGTGAGTGTCTTTGTTGACACACTTGAATTGTATTTTGGTAAACCTACCACATCAATCTGATCTGCATCTAAAATCGCCAACAATTAATTGTGTAAATGTGTTGTTGTTACCAGGGAGAGTTAGAGAAGCAGCTTCTTCAGGCCAATCCCATTTTGGAGGCTTTTGGGAATGCCAAGACCATCAAAAATGACAATTCCTCCCGATTTGTGAGTGTCATAGGTTTTGGTGATGTGCTAAAACGTTGTTGAGTTTTTGTGTTCTATTTTTTCACACAGGGTAAATTCATTCGAATCAACTTTGATGTGACAGGCTATATTGTTGGAGCCAATATCGAAACCTGTATCCTTCATTTTGATTTAATAAAAAGTCAACAGACTTGACATTGTAACTATAGAAGAGTTTACTTCATCTAGTTTGTAAAGCAGGGTTTGTGGGGATGGATATCTTAGCAGGATGAATGTGAAAATTTGTGTTCTTAAATCAAAGAGTCCTCAGACCTCCTGGAAAAGTCTCGTTGTATCAGACAAGCCAAAATAGAGAGAGCCTTCCATATCTTCTACTATATGATTGCCGGAGCCAAAGACAAAGTTCGAGGTAACATACTTAAAATGTGTGTGTTGAATGTATTTTTCTAGGGTCAGTTCTTTTGAATCTATACAGCATATCAATGTATGTCTGCAATTCAATTCTTGATGTATACTCACGGTATGAATATATGTGTTTTTGTGAAGTAATTGAGAGATGGTTATAAAACTGAAATCATGATTTGTTGTTATTATCCTTTCAGATGAGCTTCTTCTGGAACCCTTCAGTAACTATCGCTTCTTAGTTGCGGGCCATGTCCAGATCCCTGGCCAGCAGGATGATGAGATGTTTGAGGAGACCATGGAAGCCATGACCATCATGGGCTTTTCTGACGAGGAGCGAATCGGTACCACTAGCCTGATCCAACAAAAAATTGCAGTCAAATGGATGTTCAAGCAGAATGCCCAATCAATGAAATATCCATAGTCCATTCTAAATATTTGACATCTGATTGAACTTTTTTAGTCTTGTTTTCTGATGACGCAAATTAAATGCTGAACTGTAAAAAAAAAAAAGATTTGCTAACAGGCAGAAAAATACAATGTGAACCTCCTCTGAGGCTTTCTTTTTATGGAGTTTGCACGTTCTGCTCTTGAAATGTTTGTAATGTAGGGGATGGATGGATGGATGGATGGATGGATGGATGGATGGATGGATGGATGGATGGATGGATGGATGGATGGATGGGAGGACAGATGGATGGATGATGAACAGATGGACAAATATACTAATACGTTTATTGATTATGCCTCAGATATCCTGAAAGTCTGTTCAACTGTTATGCAGCTGGGAAACATTGAGTTTAAAAAAGAAAGGAACCAAGAGCAGGCCACCATGCCTGACAACACAGGTTAGTTAGTATGCATACATATGGAAATTCCATAACATTCTTATATTAAACATTGTATAATACATATATTTCTCCTCTTGTCTTTAGCGGCTCAGAAGGTTTGTCACCTCCAAGGCATCAACGTGACAGACTTCACTCGCGCCATCCTCACACCTCGAATTAAAGTTGGCAGAGAGGTGGTGCAAAAAGCGCAAACCAAAGAGCAGGTACTCTACAGCGTACACTGCCGTAGAAAAACAAGATTAAAAGAACAATCATTTTATGAGTTCCATATTATGCTCGTCACAGGCCGACTTTGCTATTGAAGCCCTGGCAAAGGCTGTTTTTGAGCGCCTCTTCCGCTGGATCCTCGGCCGGGTCAATAAAGCCCTGGACAAGACCAAACGTCAAGGGGCCTCCTTTTTGGGTATCCTCGATATTGCCGGTTTTGAGATATTTGAGGTACAGATTTGTGGACGTCAAATGTCACAAGGAAAACCCTTTTTCTTGCGGACAAAGGCCACCCTCAACATTGTCTGTTATTGCAGGACAACTCCTTTGAGCAACTGTGCATCAATTACACTAATGAGAAGCTCCAGCAGCTCTTCAACCACACCATGTTCATCTTGGAACAGGAGGAGTACCAAAGAGAGGGCATCGAGTGGAATTTCATCGATTTTGGGTTGGACCTCCAGCCGTGCATAGAACTCATCGAGAGGCCGGTGAGTGGCCTAATATGTCACAATGGCTAGCTTTTTTTCCTCGTATTGGAATAACTGGCCGTGGTAGGAATACTACAGTATTTTGTTCACCTTAAAAAATACATTTTAGGGCTGTATTTTCAATATTGATACCACTGTGGGTTTTTTTTTTTACATATTATGAAAATCTTAATTTAATCATGATGGTAATATTGCATGGTAGACTATATTCTGAGTTAATTCAACATTGAAGTAAATATATAGGGGTGTGGTTATCAAAGAGCAGCAACATGACTAGCCAATAGTTACAATGATATATAGAGCACATAATATTAAGAATACCTAACAACAGTATGAAATAACAGCCAAAACAACAAACAGGCACAACAATAAACAACTGTGCTATGACAATTGTCAAAATAACTAACGGTCCTGGCATCCTCATCAGCATTCTTTACACGTGTCTACTAGTAAAAAGAGAATAAATAAGTTACTTATCATTCGCAACATTTTATATCACACAAATAAATAAATTATAAGCAGTGTTTACTGTCTGAGCAACCAAATAAGACATTAATTAATTCACTTAACTGCCACCAGAGTGAGAACTGATATCTTGGTTTAAAGATTATACTGGCACTGATACCGATACCTATATGAGCCCAGCCCAGCCCCAAAATAAAATATTGTCTTTATCATTGACAACCCAAATTTGGTGAATCTCTCATTTGCAGAACAACCCTCCAGGCATATTGGCATTGCTGGATGAAGAGTGCTGGTTCCCCAAAGCCACCGACGTCTCCTTTGTGGAAAAACTCATGAACACCCAAGGGAACCACGTTAAATTTGCAAAACCAAAACAACTGAAAGACAAGACTGAGTTTTCTATTCTGCACTATGCAGGAAAGGTGAGGATACACGGACAATTGCACCTTAAATATATTTTTGATATGATTTTGATTATGTAAATGGTCTTCATTTATATAGCACTTTTCAAGTCAATGAAGACCTCCCAAAGTGCTTTACAATGTGTTTCACACTTTTCCATTTTACCTACTAAGTGATAGCAGCGTCAGCCATGCGAGTAAAGCACCTGCTATCGGGGGCATTAGGGATTCAGTGTCTTGCCCAAGGACACTTTGACACATAACGCAGAGGCGCCGGGAATCGAACCTGCAACCCCTTGATCCCAAGACGAGCGCTTTACCTCCTGAGCCTATGCCGCCCTGATGCGTTCTTTTTGTTCGTAGGTGGACTATAACGCCACAGCCTGGTTGACAAAGAACATGGACCCTCTGAATGACAATGTCACAGCCCTGCTCAATAACTCCTCCAGCTCATTTGTGCAAGACCTCTGGAAAGACTGTGAGATTTCTTAGGTTTTATTGTGAATATTTGGATAATATCCTAAAAAAATATTTTCTCTTTTTGTATGATTGATTTATGACTGTATGGTGTGCTTCAGCTGACAGAGTAGTGGGTCTTGACACTATCGTCAAGATGTCAGACAGTTCGATGGGAGGCGGATCGAAGACCAAGAAGGGAATGTTCCGCACAGTCGGGCAGCTTTACAAGGAGTCCCTCGCCAAACTCATGACTACGCTGCACAACACTCAGCCCAACTTTGTCAGATGTATTATTCCCAACCATGAGAAAAGGGTAAAAAGAAAATTTAAATCGTATCACTTTTTTTTTACCTAAAAGAATAACTCATAGTTTGGGTGCGTGTTATAAACTAGAGGCTCGGGTGACACTCTTAGATATGTTAGCAGTGTCTGAAACTCATGACAAAAAGTTACCGGACACCATTTTTCACAACTTGAAACACAATAAGCCCTGCAATTGGCTGGGAACCAGTTCAGGGTGTCCCCTTCCCACTGCTTGATGATTGCTGGGATGGGCTCCAGCACCCCCGCGACCCTACTGAGGATAAGCGGTGCAGCTAATGAGATGAGATGAGAAACACAATAAGACAACTAATTGAAAAAAATCCATTATTGTAAAGTATTAAGGATTGATAATCAGAATATATAACGGAACAACACTTTAAAATTAAGTTTGTGATAAATCTACTTATAACATTCATTGCATGTATATGTATATGCACGACCTTATAACTCTCGGGAAGGCACGAAGTTATTCAATGCAGGCTTCTGATTGGCCGGACGAAGATTTCGAAATCGGAATAACGCAAACATTTGATTTGAAAAAAAAATCATTCACAGAATTTTTTGTTTTCTTTTTTCCTGAAAAAAGTTGTCGGCCACCCGGGCGGAGACATTTTGTAAGTTGTAGACCCGACGTAAAAGATGCACGGGGCGTCCGGGCAGACACTGTATTAGTATATTACAGTATTTGTGCATTGACTTATCAGTGGAAGATATCGTGGACAACAAATGCAAAATATTGAGTGCAACCACATCTTTCGACCCATAAGACACCTGTGGCCTATTTTTTGTAAAAATATCCAGATCACCTGGGGAGACGATCTAAAATAAATAATTCTCGATAGATCATGCACAAAGGTGAGGCATTTCTAAGGAAATGGTATTCAACAATCAAATGCATCATCAGCTGGGTTTAAGATCCAAGGGCCCACATTTCCTTGACACGCGATAAATAAGCAGTTGCGGGCGGGAACGCAGGAGAAAAAAATACCTCAGAGGGGTTCGGAACGTGACGTGAATGGAACTGAGGCAACCCCGAGATGCCCCACTGCCGCCGCTACTAACGCTACGTTTTGGTGTTTGTGTGTATGAGCGATAATAATACCATTGCATATAGGTAGGGTTTACACTCTCTCTAACATCCTGCAATCTGGCCTTAACGTCACATATAATACATACAGGTTTACATGTTATACAGGTGTGCGTGCTATGCTAGAATCTATAAGGTACGTATTTAAACATTACTTCAGATCCCTACTAGTTCCCGAATTAAAAAAGGGAACTTTTTCCACATATCGTTGTTGTCATGTAATAAAAAAAACGTAATCTCCAAATTGTTTTAGTGTGTTCATGATCTAAATTGGCCTTCATTGGTTTATTAAATAGTTATTTAAAGAGCAATATTTTTTTAAAATCCGTCAATATTAAATGTAATTTTAAAAATGTAAAAAATATTATACCTTTTTTTACATGAAAGTGATGATACAAATGTTTCATTGTAAAAGTGAATATAAAAATGTACAATTTTAATAGTACATACATTTTGTAAGCATTGACTTTTATTAATAAAATTCTATGAATAGGTTTTTCAACAATTTGGATGTCAGATTTACAGTAGACCAGAGTATAAATTACAATTGGAGTCTACGCGACAAAAAATGGAAGGATTCCCAAGTTTGTCTGCAAAAAATTGAAAAAGAGAAAAGTTTTGGACATTAACATCTTTGACACAACCCTGAAAAATGTTATCCCCTCTTAGTCATTAATAACCCCAGTAAACTTTTAAAACAATTTTATTTGGTTGTTGTTATAAAATGTATTTAAAAAAGCCACTTTCTTAAAGAGATGGCAAAGGGGCAAGAGTGCTAGCACCGCCTAATGTCTATCTATGCATGACACAGCTTTTGACAAAACAGTACAATATTTTCATACATACCGACCTCTTGACATTAAAAAGCAGTAGATGTTAGTGAACAATCTATTTTTCTGTGTGAAACACAATCCATCTCTAGAATTAATTACCGTTTAAAACTGAAAGTGGCAAACTTACCGAAAAGGAAATCGAGTGTAATCATTGGAACAGTTTATTCAGGCACAAAGACTTGCAGCAGTAGACTGAAATACTTTATTCAAGTCGAGAGTTTTTTCTTTGTTGTTTAAATGAGAAAAACATTTTTATTTTATTCAATTGTTTGTCGTTTTTAAAAGGGAGAAAAGCAGTAGTGTTATGCATAAAACGGTAGTGTTGGTGACTATTTTTGTGTCTTACAAGTGTCGTTCTCCTCAGGCAGGAAAGCTGGATGCAAATTTGGTTCTGGAGCAGCTCAGATGTAATGGTGTGCTAGAGGGGATTCGAATCTGCAGACAAGGGTTCCCCAATCGAATTGTCTTCCAAGAGTTTCGCCAGCGGTGAGCTCCATCATCAAGGACTAAAGCATTGCTATCCTTTACCGAGTAACTAAATGTGATTTTTTTTTTTTTTTTAATGAATCTTGTTTTTGCAAATATTTTTCTTCTAGTTATGAAATTCTGGCAGCAAGTGCTATTCCCAAAGGTTTTATGGATGGAAAGCAAGCTTGCTGCCTCATGGTAACCTAGTGTTATTTGATCTCCGCTTACTGCTTTGAATTTCATGTCGCAATGAATGTTGTCAATATCTACCAATGTAGATCAAGCATGTGGACCTGGATCCAAATCTCTACCGAATCGGGCAGAGCAAGATCTTTTTCCGCACAGGGGTTTTGGCCCAGCTGGAGGAAGAGAGAGATCTGAAGATAACTGTGATCATCATCGCCTTCCAAGCCCAAGCTCGAGGCTTCCTGGCCAGAAAGTGCGTGCATGTCAGCAAGACTGCATTCAGCTGTAATCATTTCAAAACATAGTTGACATTGTTCCCAGTAGAGTTGCCCCTCAACATACCAGAAGAATTTATTCCTGGATCAAGCTTTTATCTAGAATGGCTGAAACATTTAAATAATTTTACCCATAAGAGATAACTGATATCCAATTAATACATGCTATAAAACACATCTGACTGATCACTAAGAACACATTCAAATACAGTAGTGAGATAAATGAAAATATATTGCTGAAATAAAATTTAAGTTTATTAGGAGCACTTACCGTGGAGGAAGTTGGCGGTTGCTAATGGAGATGTATGCGTGGTTGTGGAGGAGAGATCACGATAAAAAAAAACAACACACGAGCACGGGATCAGGTATCTATGGCGGGAAACGCAAATGCCGACCGGGACAAAATGATGCTGGCTGTGAGCAGTTTTGAGATTGTCTCTCCTAAGTCGAGCAAGAGTTTTGCTCAAAAGATATATTGGCTCTTGGATTTCTTGAAATTAGAGTGGCTCATGTGAGGGCCAACTTTACTATTTTTACCCATATAACCCTATTCATATAATTTATTTTACTTTATATAATTCTATTTATATAATTTATTTTACTTGTATCAATAATACTATTATTATTATAATGATTAAAATGTAATAAGAATAACACTGAGTAATAGTGTGGTAGTTGTGCTTGTTGTCATAATTTGTGGTCTTATCTTATTATTTAATTTGTATTATTTATTTTTATATTTGTCTTGGAATTTTCCAATTTGAATCTTTTGTTTTAGTCAGAGGAAGTACTTTTTTTACTTATTACCTGTACTTTGCAGTTTGATGATTAGTCATTCTTATTTAAATACAATTCTAATAGAACCACCTCAGGATAGGCAGTTGTAAAATGCATTCATGAGTAGACAACAATAAAAATAATAATATGTTGTAAAATGTTATCATTGTCAAAGTGCTTTATATCATAATGGACAAATGTAAATTGGAAAAATACTAATAATGTTTAATGTTTCAAGTTGTATCTGAGTTGTACAAAACAGTATGATGGGCGATACCATACTTGCCTTCAAAACTAAAACATTTTGTTGAAGGCAAAATTATTTTTGTTGTATGTTTAAAACTTCAACAGTGCAGATAATCCAAAACAATTCTGCTGGTAAAAAGAATCAGTTTATGTCACGAAACACAGTTTCTAACACCTTTTTCCAAAATCAAATATTATTTTAGTGCGTTTTGCTGGCTGCAGAAAAATGGTTAGCAGGCCCCAAACGGCCCCTGGACTATGGATTGCAGACCATTGCTACTTGGCATTTCATTCAATATGTTGCTTTTGGATTCAAGAAAATAGTAATATCTTCAGTTATCAAATCAAGGATTTGCTCTCTTTAGTTATTATGTTCAGAACGGGTGTGTGCACATGTATGGTATTGTCTTATAAATTATATATTTGTTCTTGATCCTTTAAAGAGCTTTTGCAAAGAGGCAGCAACAACTCACTGCCATGAAGGTCATTCAGAGAAATTGTGCTGCCTACCTCAAACTGAGAAACTGGCAATGGTGGAGACTCTTCACAAAGGTTAGCGTTTAAATTGTTTAAAGATCTTAACATTTGACATTAACAACACTTGCCTCTGTCCCCAAAAAGGTTAAGCCTCTTCTGCAAGTAACGCGACAAGAAGAGGAGATGAGCCTCAAGGAGGAAGAACTGCAGAAATCGAAAGAAAATGCTGCAAAGTTTGAATCGGAGCTGAAAGAGATCTCCTTGAAGCACACAACCGTAAATAACAAGTTCAAATCCCATTCTTCTGTGAAGTACACTCCATCTAATATATTTAATGTTCCCTACCATAAGATTTTGGAGGAGAGAAATGCACTGCAGGAGCAGCTTCAAGCCGAGACGGAGTTGTATGCGGAAGCTGAGGAGATGAGGGTGCGTTTGGCAGCTAAGAAGCAGGAACTGGAGGAGATCCTCCATGAAATGGAAGCAAGACTCGACGAAGAGGAAGAACGTTCTCAGACGTTCCTGGTGGAAAAGAAGAAAATGCAGCAGCAAATGCAGGTACACAATTCGGTTTCTCCATAATGATGTGTTAAAGGTTCGATCTTTCCAAACTTGGAAAAAACAATCATGTTTTTGCCTTTGTTGCAGGAATTGGAAGAGCATTTAGAAGAGGAAGAGGACGCACGCCAAAAACTGCAGCTGGAGAAGGTCACTTGTGAAGGAAAAATCAAAAAACTTGAAGATGAGATCATAGTAATGGAAGATCATAACAACAAGCTTCTCAAGGTACATGAAAAAAAAACATGATTTCATTGGCTCAGTATTCAACACGTACTTTCTTTTTTTTGCAGGAAAGAAAACTGATGGAGGAGAGGGTTGCGGACTACAGCGCTAATCTGGCAGAAGAAGAAGAAAAGTCTAAGAACCTCACTAAGCTAAAAAATAAACACGAGTCTATGATCTCAGAACTGGAGGGTAATCCTTGTTTTGTAGATTATGTTTGTAAATGATCGTCCTTCGCGTCCTTAACCTCTGACTTTACTTCTAGTCCGACTCAAGAAGGAGGAAAAGACTCGGCAGGAACTGGATAAGGTTAAGCGAAAGTTAGAGGCGGAGTCAAATGATCTCCAGGAGCAGCTAGCAGACCTGCAGGCCCAGATCGCTGAGCTCAAAGCCCAGCTGGCTAAGAAAGAGGAGGAGCTACAGAATTGCTTGGCCAGGTGAAGTCCAACGATGATTTCTGTATGAGAAGTTAATGGGCAATAAAGTTTAACTGTGTTGTCACATTTTGCGGGTGGCCCCAAGTAAAGGTAAGCAGGAACAAAGGCTGTCTTGCTCAAAAAAGGATGGTACAGTTTTAAATAACAAAATCAGGAACAAAGTAACAAACAAACAAGGGGTCATAATACAAATAACATGTCCCAACAAAAGCCAAACCTGACGATCCAAAACAGAAATGGAAGCAAAAGACAGAATGGAGGTGGCAATTACCCAACCCCATGTGCTCTCCAAGCAGTCATTTTAGGGTAATAGGTTCAGGGTAATCACCGTCACCTGTAAAGAGATTGGGCACAAGTGCGGCCATTTCCACACCCCTGGTTGGCGCCCTCTAGAAAAGGTTGTGTCCCTAAAGCCTGGAACAAACCGGCTGCAAACCTTTGGCATTGATGCCTTGGTTTGAAGAATACCAATAATAGAGAATTACATGAATACAGAGATTACAAATAAGAGCACATATTTACAACCATACTGTAGAGCAGGATTCGGCAACCTATGTCATATGTTCCAGCTCTGACACACGAGGGGTTAACCAGTGGCACGCGAGCGCACGGCAAAATGATAATCTTTTTTTTTTTAATGCCCATTTTTACCTGAAATTGAGTCATTTTCAGTTGCGCGCCGTGTTGTCTAAAGACTTAATGGTAGCACCCCTCCTCCTCTGCTCCGTCTGTGAGTGTGTGTATGCGCAATGCCGAGGAGAGGAGTTTTAACCCTGCCACTGAAACACCGCCACACAATAATCGAATGAATCATTACGGCTCCTCCAGCGAAAAAAAGTCGTCTCATCCAGCCAGCGTAACAGACCAATTTGCATTCACTTGCCATCGTTCCTCGAGTCTCCACCTGAACGTGTTTCTAAAATCTCAATATTACCAGCGGCTTGTTTCACTATCACAGGCATGTCAGGGAGTTAGCAGAGCTTTCCGCTCTACTAACGTTATTCCAGAGGCTCCTTGCCCAGTCGCTTGTCCAATCAGAATGCGTGCGTGGGAAGGAAGAGGGCTAGGGAGGGTAGAAAGAGTGAGAGAAAGCTTCGGCTGTATTCTGTGGCTTGATAATTGGGCCATCAAATAAAAAAATGCCGATACCGATATCCGTCAAATTCCCAAATTTTAGTGCCGACAATCGGCCCACCCGCTAATCGGTCGGCCTTTATTATGAATATTTTTGGCAAAAACATTGACTATTTTTCCTCTAGAAGGGCGTCATAAACGTTTTCAGACGCCACCCAGGTATTTTACATTTAGAGCAATAAATTAACCAAACATTTTATATACTTAATTCCATTGGCACCACAGCATTTCCATACAAAAATTGCCTCCACGCAAATCAGCAGTGGCGTCGCATGCGGTTGGTGCCAAGTGGCTGTGTTTTTGATGATTTCCAGGTGTATGATACAAATGATCTCCTTTTTACAGATTAGAAGACGAGACCGCTCAAAAAAACAACGCACTAAAGAAAATCCGGGAGCTGGAGGGCCACATCTCAGACCTACAGGAAGACCTTGACTCAGAAAGAGCAGCCAGGAACAAAGCAGAAAAGATCAAAAGAGACTTGGGAGAGGAGTTGGAGGCTCTTAAATCGGAGCTGGAGGACACCTTGGATAGCACAGCCACCCAGCAGGAACTAAGGTATGACATGAGCTCACAAAACTGTACAAATAGTTGAAAGTATTTTGGGAATATCATGAACTATTCTTCTGTTCTGCAGAGCCAAACGTGAGCAGGAGGTGACCTTATTGAAGAGAGCCATAGAGGATGAGAACCGAACGCATGAAGCCCAAATTCATGAAATGCGACAGAAACACACCCAGGCCGTGGAGGAGCTGACGGAGCAACTGGAGCAATCCAAACGAGTTAGTGACTCCTTTTATTTTCAACTAAATTAATTTACCACAATTGTGTAAATTGTAAAAAAATGTCTCATTTTTACCTGGATAATAAGTTAAATGTACAGTGAAATTATAAAATTGAATACTGTATTTCCCTACGACAAAATGTTTACTAATGGTAAATTGGAAAATTATATTTAGAATAATCAAAACATATCTGACTTATTTTAAGTATCATTTTTTCGCAACCCTAGTAAGGAAAGCAGTTCTGATAATGAATGGATGAAAACGTAATTATTTTTTTATACTCTAAAAAATATTTTAAAAGTCATTAAAAAACAATAATAAATTAGCCTAAGTATAATAATTAAAATGAGCACCACAAAAAATTATATTTTGGGGGGCAGATCATTTCCATCTTTTTAAGTATTCTTTTTTTATTTTGATGTTTTTTTCTATCAAAAAATAATAATAATAATTTTGAGTACTTTTCCTATTTCACTACATTTCGATGAAATAAAATAAATAATAGTTCAAATGCATGTTTACCTTGCATAGCAGATAATGCATACTTGGTTCAGATTAAGTATATTTCTATTTTTTAATTATTTTAATAAAGAAATAAAAATAATAAAACAAAATTTAAAATTCGTATCAACATAATTATTTGAATAAAACCTAAATACGTAAAACAAAAATGAGCAAGTTCAATATATTTATCCCCAATTTCTTTCCAAATAAAAAAAAGTACAAAATACTATATCTAAAATTAGGAAATAAATTCTGCCTCCTAGAAATTATTCTCAAAATAAATTCTAACAAATACATTTTTAGAATTATTTTTTTATTATTTGTCACCAAAACCAAATATTGTTTACTTGGAATGTTGATTATTTTACTTTTCTTCCTTATTTTTAAAGGGACATTAATAAAGAAAACATTGTTAATTTGAATAAAAACACAAATAAAGGAACTATGATATAAATGTGCATGTTATTTTAAAACTCGTAGGTCAATAAATTTGTTCTTGCTCACCCAGAGGGAGCTGACAAGATTGTCCGACATTTTTCTGCTACGGGTACCCCCACAAATCAAAAACCTTGTGAATGGCTGAACAAAAAGAATTACAAAAAATGCTGTTCTTCCTTCATGTTTTAGCATTTGTTTTCGGTTGCACTACGCAATAGAGCAGCCTCTCGTGGTCAGATATTATGATATTCCTTTAACTGGACTTAAATCTGTTTAAATCTAAGCCAAAACCTCTGTTCACTTTTAGGTAAAGACAAACTTGGAGAAAGCCAAACAAGCTCTGGAGAAGGAAACATCTGAATTAACCGTGGAAGTGCGTTCACTGGCGCAAGCCAAACAAGAAGGAGAGCACAAGAGAAAGAAGTTGGAGGGCCAAGTGACAGATTTACAATCCCGCTTCAACGACAGCGAGAAGCAGAAGGCTGAACTTGGAGAACGCTGTTCTAAGATCACCGTAATTGGCTTTCTCAATTCTCCCCTAAAACGTGTCAAATTCTCTAAATTCACACACTGTTAATGCCCACCACAGGTTGAATTGGAGAGTGTGACAAACATACTGAATGAAGCTGAGGGCAAAGTCATCAAACTCAACAAAGATGTTTCCAGCTTCAGCTCCCAACTTCAGGATGCACAGGTAAGCATAGTTGAAATCCATTATTATAAAAGTGAGCCATGAAGTATGGGGCTGATCTTTGACGTGTTTGGTGGCCACAGGAGCTGCTAGCTGAGGAGACTCGTCAGAAGCTTCAGTTCTCCACGAAGCTTCGTCAGGCCGAGGATGACAAAAACAGCTTGCAGGAGCAATTGGAGGAAGAGATGGAGGCCAAGCAGAACGTTGAGAGACACGTTTCAACCCTTAACATCCAGGTCAGACGTGTACATTTAGAAATGCTACTACTAATCGTCAAGTAATCTAGTGCCAACAATTTTTATAACGGTTTGAATAAATTTAGCTTTTTCAAGTCTCTAAATCCTAGGCTTTTCAACTGTTAATATTAGTAAATTCTTTATATTTTCCATGATAAAGGACAAATGATCTTTGCGTTGAATCCATATACAGTAATCCCTCGGTTTACGTTTCATGATTTCGGTATTTCACTGATTTGCATTGTGAATTGTGTTCTACATTCTGATTGGGTAACAGTCTTCCACCACTTATGATTTTACAGTAGTTATTTGTAACAAAGAAAGGTCAAATGAAAAGAACATATATACACTACTTTTATTTGTTAAACAAATGTTTGATTCTGTAGGAAGGGTTTCTTTTTTGTTTTTAGTGTATTTAGTGTATTTTAATCTAGCGGTAGCATTTGGAAATGATCGTATATCAGGCAAGACTTGTGCTCAAAAGATATCTCAAATCTCGAAATTCTCGTAACTAGAGTAGTTTGTATGTAGAGGGCTACTCCACAGCGAAACATTTTTTACACTGTATTCTTCCCTCTTACAGCTTTCTGATGCAAAGAAGAAGCTGGAGGAAATGTCTTCAAACAATGAACTCTTAGAAGAAGGCAAGAAACGTCTGCAGCGAGATTTGGAGGCAGCAAACACCCAATTTGAGGAGAAGGCTTCCGCCTACGACAAATTGGAAAAGACTAAAAACCGCCTGCAGCAGGAACTGGAGGATACGCTGATGGATCTGGACAACCAGAGACAAATCGTGTCAAACCTTGAGAAGAAGCAAAAGAAGTTTGACCAGGTAAGCCTGAATCTTCATTGTTGACATAATCAAGTGTGACACTTAGAGATCCGGCGTCGTTTTACCCTTAGATGCTCGCGGAGGAGAAGTCTATCTCCAGCAAATACGCCGATGAGAGAGATCGAGCAGAGGCTGAGGCCAGAGAGAAGGAGACCAAGGCTCTGTCCTTGGCAAGGGCTCTGGATGAGGCCCAGGATGCCAGAGAGGAGCTGGAGAGAGCAAACAAGGCCCTGAGGGTGGAGATGGAAGACCTTATCAGCTCCAAGGATGACGTTGGCAAAAATGTACGAGCCTCAATCGTGTTCTGTTTAAGACAGGGGTGTCAAACATACAACCGTGGCCCAGATCAGGTCCGTCAACGGATTTAATCCCGCCCACTAGGTAAAGTGAATAACCTGCAGTTTTTAATATGTCCAAAGGATGTCACCAAACAAGTGGTTCTGAAATTATGTACTATCTGAAAAAAGGCACCCCTTAAAAGGCACCCCGCAAATGCTGTTGACACAGTGGCAGTATCATAGGTACTTTATGCTCAGTATTGATTTTTGCAATCCGGAGATGAAATTAGAGCTTGCTCTGTCCACTCCACGCATCGGCCCGGTATTGCAGTACCTCCGGGAACTGTGCATTCGCAATGATCGCAGCAAGGCTTTAAGGCTAGGACCTTAGCTTGGCCTTTTGGCTGAGAGTAAGAGTCCCGGCTCCTAGGCTTTGTAGCGTATTATGAACTGACCGATAACGGATCATGGATAATGAATAAAGAAGATAGAACAATAACCCTTAAAAAATCCCCGCGCTGCCTAAGACAATTCAATTTGGATGTCTCTCTTAATCGTAGCATTTGTTACTAAGCCACGAGTATGAACTATTATTAACCCCGGTGTTTGGAAATTTTTGGTAAGCACCTGGAGTAAAAACAAGAGCTAAAAATACTACCTATGTTTCTTTGCAGAAGTTTAAAGAAGCTTTAGCTCCTTTCTATAATAGATATAAAATTTAACAGCAAATTTTCCAAATTCATATAAACATTTTCATAAATATATAAACTGACTTTTAAATCATAAAACCAATTATTCAAATCATTTGTACTTAAACTAGTATTTGTCTGATACTTTTTCCAGTTGGCATGAATTTTCCTAAGTCAAATAAACTGTAGTGGAAAGAAGGTTAATTGTTGTTTTTACAAAAGGAATGTTTACAAACACCACAAAACACTTAAAATAATACTGAGGGCGGGAAACTCAATAGTTGTACTATAATTGAATCTTACACCTGTGAATCATAATCTTAATTTCATTGTGAGCCTCCCAAAAAAACAGCCTTAAAGCTAGGGCACACTTTTAATTTACTAGTCCAGCCCCACTAGAGTGTTTTTTTTCTACCATCTGACCTTTCATCTAAAATGAGTTTGATGGCCCTGGTTCACGACTGGTGTGTTTAACGTTGAGTAGACACTCAGTGTTTATTTTACCTCTGAAAAGTGATGGGTCCCAGGGACTCGCATGCTCAAAAATCTATGGGTCCCAACAGAGATCTATGGGTCCCCAAAATGTAGTGTTATCGAGGTTGAAATTGTAAATCGGCGACAGATATATGATATAAATTTATATATTCATTCAGTTTTAATCATCACAGTTTATTTGTAATACCAATCAGTTATCACTTAAAGATTCTTCAGTTCACAGCAATATTGTACATTATACAAAATAATATTGCTGAAATAATTATATTAATCTATATTTTCATTCAGTTTGAATCATCAGAATTTATAGGTAATCAGGGTTGGGTGGGTTACTTTAACTTGATTACTTTCAATTACTTTTGGGTTACTCCAATACCAAATATGCTAATAAAAGACAAAAGAAACTAAATATGAATAAAATTACTAAATTTTGTGCAGGCTTGGGGAGTCACGGAATACATGGAACGGCAAAAATGATGTTGGCAAGCTGTTTGGATTTATTTTCATTTTGTTTCTGTCGCATTTTACGTTAGTTTTGCCAGAGATCAAATAAATCAAAGCAAGGAGAGAAAGCTTACCACGTGTTGTGAGTCATAATTTTATTCATATTTAGTTTCTTTTGTCTTTTATTAGCATATTTGGTATTGGAGTTATCCAAAAGTAATTGAAAGTAATCAAGTTAAAGTAACCCTACTCAACCCTGTTGGTAATACAAAGTAGTTATCACTTTAGATTTTTTAGTTCACAAAAATATTGTTCATTATCCAAAATAATATTGCTGAAATATTAGTCTATATATTCATGTAGTTTTAATCATTACAGTTGATTGGTAATACAAAGCAAGTTATCATTTCAGATTTTTCAGTTCATATATTCTTCGTGGTTTGCTGTCCCGCCACAGTTGTAATGCCTTCTCAAGGTCCAATCCATTATCATCATCCTCCTCATAGCGTAACCAGGAATATAATTGAGTCCATTTTGGCAGAAAAGTCCTTTTCTTGCTAGGAGTATTCTTTTGTTTATTATCTTTCGTCGAATCGTTCGCTTCAAAACTCGTGTTTTCCTTGCCTTCGCGGTCTTCTAAAGAATTTCTCCACCGTTTTTTCGTGCCGGAATTATTGCCGTTGGTACCACTTTCTGTATTATGTTTCGACTTATTACCGACACTGAAGAAATTACCAATTTTTTTGTCGATTTGCACCTAATACCAACTGTTTTTTCGGAGGCCTACTTCTCTTTCACTGGAGAACCAACAAAACAATGACGTCATCTCGAAGCAACGAGATCTCGTTGGCCGAGATCTCGTTTGCCGAGATCGGCGCGAGACCAAAACAACAATGGCGGATCTGCCTGACGAAAAGTTTGGAGTGCGGTAAATCCTTGTTAAAAAAAAAAGTAATCGGGTAATAATAACAATTTGGTGTCAAAAAAGTTGCGTCCCGGGGACGCACGTTGATTTGACAAAATGCGTCCCCAGCAAAAATGATGCGTCTAGGACGCAGGGACGCGGGCAAACGAGAACACTGAACACTCAAAATAAAGAGAAAAGACAGAAATGTATTTTGAACCTGCTAGGAGAACACGAAAAAGCTCAAATTTCAGATAAGAAATTCCAACTTGTTCTAAAGACCCTCCCTGAGCCTTTCTTTTTATTATATTTGATAACTTACAAAAGCAAGTACACCCAAAGGGTGTGGAAAATCAAAGACCAGACACAGTATCACAGTATCAGCAGTATCAAGTTCCTAGGGGTGCACATTACAAACAAACTCACCTGGTCCGTGAACACTGCATCACTGGTTAAGAGGGCACAGCAGCGCCTGTACTTCCTGCGGAGGATGAGGAGAGCCCACCTGCCCCCACCCTCCCTCATTACATTCTACAGGGGCACCATAGAGAGTATCCTGACCAGCTGTATCTCTGTGTGGTGTGGAGGCTGCAGCGCTACCGACTGGGGTAGTGTGAGGAGGGTAACGAGGACAGCAGAGAAAATAATCGGGACTACACTTCCCTCCATTCAGGACATTGGCCAGAAGCACTGCCTATCCCATGCTAAAAACATTACCGGGGACCCCTCTCACCCCCATCATGGACTGTTCACTCTGCTAGCCTCTGGGAAGAGGTACTGCAGTGTGCGGTGCAGGACCACCAGGCTCCGCAATAGTCTAGTCCCCCTGGCCATTAGACTGTTAAATGGTCAATCTAACATATAGTTAATTTAAATCTAAACGGCTGCTAATCTGACTTTTTGCACTACTGGCAGTTTTTTTTTATAGCTTGCCACTCCTTGCACATTGCTCTCCTTGCACATTACTATTGTAATTACAGCGTTATTGTTACAGTGTTAATGTTACTGTGTACCTGACTTGTTAACCTGACTGCCCATTTTGCACATCTGGTTAGCTACTCTTCTTGCACTATCGGCACTATGGTAAAATACTATACGTAGCCAAAATACAATACAACATTATTTATATCTGTACATTCAAGGAAACTGTGGGGGTCAGATGCATCGACATTTCGTTCTGTATACACGTGTACTAGAATGACAATAAAGTAGATCTGAATCTGAATCTGAATCTGACATAATTGGCCAATAGTGTGATTAATTTCAAAAGCAACAAACAACAGTTTGTAATAATAGTCAGAATAACAAACTGGTATCCTAGGCAATCTCCTTTGCAAGTGTCCAAAATCAAAAACAGGATAAACTTATCAACAACGTTTCCAAATTTGACTTTACGTCACTTTTAGGTCCATGAGCTGGAGAAGTCGAAGCGAGGGTTGGAGGCCCAAGTGGAGGAGATGAAGACTCAGCTGGAGGAACTCGAAGACGAGCTGCAGGCAGCTGAAGATGCCAAACTGCGCCTAGAGGTTAACATGCAAGCTCTCAAGGCCCAGTTTGAGAGAGACCTGCAAGGACGTGACGAGATGGGAGAAGAAAAGAAGAGGCAGCTGATCAAGCAGGTGAAGAAAATTATTTCAGTCACTTGTTGCTAGTTGCAACAGTCATTAGTTGCTAGTTGCTGCAGGAACGTAAGACCCGCGATGCTGCCTTCAGGTACGCGAGTTGGAGACCGAGTTGGAGGACGAACGTAAGCAGAGGACGTCAGCAGCTGCGGCCAAGAAGAAGCTGGAGACCGACATGAAAGATCTGGAGAATCAGATTGACGCTGCCAATAAGGGAAGAGACGAGGCCATCAAGCAGCTCCGAAAGATTCAGGTGAGAAGATGGAATAGCATCAGAAAAGTAGCCCATTCTCAGAAAATGCATTTTCCAATGTGATGATTTTTTTAATAAATAATTTTTCTTCACTGGAAAATAATCTCACATGAAATTTTAGTAATGTTTTTTATTTTCCTACATTGTACTTTGATTTTTTTCTTTTCTCATTTAATTGTTTAATGTTTTTGTAAAACAAAACCGACAACTAAACATAACAATAATTATTTTGCATGTGTTTTTATTTTACAATTCTCTTAAAAGAAGTTGTAAACCTATGAACAGAAACGTTTGCGCAATATTACAAACCTTTGTGTACTAGAGTAAAAAAAAAATAATATTATTTTATCTTTGCTATATGTCAACAAATGTTTCTAGTATATATCAAATAAAACTTAAGCAAAATCGTATTATGTGCCAGGTGGTAAATCATTTTGTTTATTTTAATTGCCATATGTATAAATAAATAAATAAATAAATATTTACAAATATACATCATATAAATAAATAAACCCTTACCAAAATCACACAATGCCAAAATATATGACAAAAATGTATTTCGTCATATCTTTATGCTGGTTTAAGATCAGGTAATTGTGTAATTTTGTAACTGTAATCCTGTGCAGTCCTTTGAGACATTTTTGTGATTAAGGGCTATATAAATAAATTTGACTTGACTTGACTTGACTTGACTTTCAAAATAAAGGAACAGTGGGTAATATTTAGTGCCTCTAGTGGTACAAAAAACTTTAATTCAGTTAAAAAATATTGATTTAAATACCTGAACTATCATACCAATGTTAATTTTTATAACAAAAAATAATAGGTTGAGAGATTTGTATTTATTTTACATAGTGTAATACTTACTTAGAAGTCACTGCCATGTTCTTCTGGCATCTTGCTGCTAGGCCTTGCTCCGAGGCACTGGTTTTGCATTGAATTTAGTGCCATCTAGTGGTCAAATATTATGCACTGGGGCTTTCATTTGTTGTACAGTTTGTGATTTATTTAGTCATGTATTTCGTCGTATATTTTGTCATACCAAATTGCTATTCAAATGAAGGGGGCAGATCAAACTGGCTGAGCTTTTCCCTTAATGGTTGATTGTGTAGTAGCCGATTTGTTCATTACACATTTGAATGGATAGCTTTCTCATTTTACTTGAGAAATGAGTGAAAAACCGAGTGAGATGAATTTTTCTTACACATAACTAAACTAAGCAGCACGGCAGCGCAATGGTTACCGCTTTTGCGGCACAGTTCTGAGGTCATAAGATCGAACCTTCCTGTGTGGAGTTTGCATGTTCTTCCCGTGCTTGCGTGTGTTTCCGCCCACATTTTCAAAAACATGCATGTCAGGTTAATTGGCCGGTCCAAATTGTCCCGAGGTGTGGAAGAGCAAGTGAGTTGTGTGTCCCTGTGTGCCCTGCGACTGGCCGGCAACCAGTTCAGGGTTTCCCCTGCCCACTGCCCGAGGATAGTTGGCTGGGATGGGCTCCAGCACCCCGCGACCCTACTGAGGATAAGCGTTGCAGATAATGGATCGATGGATATTAAACTAACTTTTCTACCATTTTTATCGTATTTACAAAATGCACGCATACAATAATGTTTCAGCATTTTATAATGCTGTTTTTTAAAGTTACTTCAGTGCATTCATGAACGTCCAAGTCTTTGTCTTTTTGTTGGCTTAATGAACTGTGATTTTTTTTCCCATTAATTGTACGATAGACATCATCACACCAAATATTGTGCATTTCTAATCTTCTCGGGCTACTGTTTTCTTTGCTTAAGTTCTTCAAAAAGAAAATTGAATTCAAGAACTGCCTTCATTGCCCATTATTAACATTTTTTTGTTATTCTTCTTGACCACCAGGCCCAAATGAAAGACTTCCAGAGGGAACTTGAAGATGCTCGTGCAGCCCGTGAGGAAGTTTTGACAACGGCCAAAGAGAGCGAGAGGAAAGCCAAGGGCCTAGAGGCTGAGTTGATGCAGCTGCAAGAGGTAAAAAACATTGCCCTACAATGATTTGGGTGCATCAGTAGAATACTCTTGTTACTCATTGGGATAAGAAAGACCAGGTATGGATTTTGGGCCAATACCTTCACCAGTCTATCTTCAGTTATCGGTGCTTGCCACAGTTATTACTATAGGTTACAACCACTCTGTTTTTGCTGTATCCGGTCTTTGTTTTAGGCGGAGAATTTAACTTAATTTAACAGTACCAAAGGTATTGATATCAATGTTTTCTGGATCGGTGTAAAAAAGTGCTACCATATTGAACACCTCTGGTCGATTGTGAGCAGTGTTGTCCATTGAGGTTTGTGTCTAGTGAGGCACACATCGTATTCATCATTTGATTGGCACAACGAGAAACCGCATGGATGAAAATGTTAAATCATCTTAACCTCTGAATTAAGTCTTTGCGCTGTTCCTTTTGAATAAAAGCATCAATAGATAAGTAAAGTATTCCTTCGACGTTGTCTCGCTACTTCAAGGATTTTCATTATGTAGTGTGTTCTGCATTTTGATTGGCTAAACAGTTACGAAAAAGTAGATTTTTTTAAATAAATAAATACATGTTTCAAGGTACAGTTAACCATAAATTAATTTGTTAAACAAATGTTTAGGCATGTAAAAAGGTTTTTTTTTTTTGATTTCCATGTACTATATTCTGGGCATGTCTGCCCCAAAAAAGCCTTTTATAAGAAATGGGTTTAGTTCGAAATATGAATCTCTGTGATTAGTAGATGAACCTGTGCATAGTAGAACTCTACCAAATTACCTTATGTTTAACCGCTGTAAGATAAACTCTCCTATACGAATCTGAGTGTTCTGGCAAAGGTCCAAAAACAACCCATGAGTAAATGCTTTATTTAAAATAATGATGTCTTATCTACAACCAAATCAATAAGGTGATTATTGAAATAGTCAAACAGATACAACTAAGAAAACTCTATAATTATGACTATAAATGTGGTGACATTTTACTGTATTCCAGCAAGTGATTTTATCAGTGGGCATGGTTATCATGCTTGTAAGGACAAAGCGCTAACTGGTACACACATTTAACCCTATTTTACAGGCTTACCAGTAAAATGTTGTAAATGAAGATACCTAATATTAGCTTGAATCAATTTTTTGTTATGCTTGTAGGAATTGGCCTCAGCGGAGAGGGCACGAAAGCAAGCAGAGGCAGAAAGAGACGAGCTGTCAGATGAGCTGGCCAGCAACTCTTCTGGAAAGTTAGTCCCGCTTTTTAATCATCTAGGATTATGTGAATCCAATCCGACAAAATTCGCGCATCTTTCATTTAGATCCGCCTTGTCCGACGAGAAGCGTCGTCTGGAAGCTAAGATTTCACAGCTGGAAGAGGAACTGGAGGAGGAGCAGGGCAACATGGAAATGGTCAACGACAGGCTGAGGAAGAGCACGCAGCAGGTTGCCACCGGCTTATCCGAGCGCTCTATGGAATCCATACTACCCTGTGTTCCCCATCACAGTTGGAGCAGATGAACAACGAGCTGCAAACTGAACGTTCCACCTCCCAGAAGAACGAGAGTGCCCGGCAGCAGATGGAGCGCCAGAACAAGGAGATGAAGGCAAAGCTCAGCGAGATGGAGAACCAGGTCAAGTCCAAGTTCAAGGCCTCTATTACTGCTTTGGAGGCAAAGGTAGCCCAACTGGAGGAGCAGCTGGAACAGGAGAACAGGCAAGAGACAGAAAAAGACAACACCATAACCATCTGTGTTTGTATAGTTTTATTATTTTGTGTTTTTCTCTTTATTTATTTTTTTCAAGCATGTTGCAACAAACTTCACATCGCAAAATGAACAAATCACATGAAAATGAGAAAAGAATGACGGGTCAAAGCCAAAGGCTTATAGGAGACCTGTCCCCAAAATAACTTTGAATGCTACTTCTATCAATCTTTTAAAATCATTGCGATATCACAAGAATAGAGTAGAATAGAACAGAATAGAACACTTTTTTTTGTGTGCCATGAAATGAAACGAAAAGGGAGTGAAGAAGCAAAAATTCACAGAACACGTGTGTAAAGCGTCCTTTCTAATGAGACTCCATCACACGATGTTTTTGCCAACCTTTGCTTTTGCTCTTTTGATTTCAATTCTAAGGTCCATGGATCTTAAAAATTGAACAATGGAAGAAAATGTATTGTGTTTACAAATTCCTACGCATTGGAATGGCTCTGAACAACACACCTTGTGCTAGAAGCTATCCCATAGCAAATTAATGTGATTCTGCCTTCCCTAAGCGTCCTTTAAGATGTTTAAAGGATCAGTGTGTAATAATTATAGCCTTGCGGTTTAAAAAAATTATTTTAATACAAAACAATATTCATTGAAATAATAAGCAAAAATACATGAACTATTGTATAGACATGCATTCTTAAATGCTCTTAGTGGAGGAATTACCTTTTTTTTTTACATAACATGGGTCTCACCTAAAGTAGCTGACATCATTGTCCGCCATGTTGCTGCTAGAGCAGGGGTCTTAATCTTAATTTACATGTGGGCCGCTTGAGCTAGGGTCTGGGCGACGTTGTGCCAAATTGGGTTTTCCAATAGAAAAGCCCTGATAAAAACATTCCACTGTTCTCAATATCTTTATCTCTATCTCTATTCTAACAAGTGCTTTAATCAGTAGGCAGAGCTGTGATACTTGTAAGGACAAAGCTAGCTGGTACATATATCAAAGTGTGGCCCGCGGGCCAATTGTGGGCTGCGAGCCGGGATCCAGAGGCCCCTGTACGAAGAGTGCCCTCAAAAACCCCAAACTTGTGAAAGGCTGGTCAAAACAAAGATAATTAAATGGTGCAACTTGATCCTATTGACTCACCAATTTGTGTTTTACCTTGTGCTTTGTAGTGCTTCAATTCAGTAACAGTGCACAATTAAGCGACTTCTAGTGGTTAAATATCATGCCTTGTCCTTTAAAACTTAATCACATTGAACTTTTATTCTGTTTTAAGGGAAAAGCAGGCTACCACCAAGAGTTTGCGCCAAAAAGACAAAAAGCTCAAAGATGTGCTGATGCAGGTTGAGGATGAAAGGAAACAAGCTGAACAGTACAAGGACCAGGTGTGACCTTCAATTTCCAAATTTCAAGACTACTTGTGATAAGGGAAACGACTCCATCATCATTCCAACGCTCTCTCCAGGCAGAGAAAGCAAACACGCGCATGAAGCAACTGAAGCGGCAGCTGGAGGAGTCCGAGGAGGAATCCCAGCGTGCCTTGGCCGCTCGCAGGAAGCTCCAGCGGGAATTGGATGAAGCCACCGAGACAAACGACGCCATGAACCGCGAGGTCAACTCTCTCAAGAGCAAACTTAGGTACTCTCATGCTAACTTCCTTCTATGTTTCAAACTAGGGGTCCCTAACCTATTATCGCCATTTGATTCCTGACAATATGTCCACGGAACGGCGAAAGTGCAGCATTAAACATGTTTAAGCACCTGGGTCGTCGAGCAACCACTTCTTGTGGGGTGTCATGTGTAGTACAACCTGGAAGCGCCCTCTCCAGGCCGCCTTTTTAGATAGGGATTTGCACCCGCACATGAAAAAGATAATACTGGATTCCATGGTTCAACGAGCAGGAAAGCCTCTTGATCGGACTCAGATACAGAACCTTTACTGTCTGGTCGTCGTTGTTTTTTGGTGGAACGTGTCATCCCGCTCGTCAAAGATGACGTGCAGAAGCATGTTACAATACTGACACAAGATTCCGAATTACTGGGGTGAAACGGTTTTTGTTCCAAAATACTGATCATCACATCACACAATACGCATTGCATCACTAGAGGCTTTCATATTTTGTTGAGAAAAAACTTGTGGTGAGGACATTACACTCTTCGCTTTTTAGACGTATTAAAGCACAAGTGTCAAACAGGCGGCCCGTGGGCCAGATCAGGCCCGCTAAGGGATTGAATCTGGCCCGCTAGACAACACTCAGAGAAGCGCAAGAGAAAAACAAGCTGCAGGTTGAAATATGTCCACTTGATGTTGCCAAAGCCAGGTGCCTCGAACAAAAACACTGTACTTGTATTTCTTTCTTTCTCTCTTTTTCTTTCTTTTTCTTTCTTTCTTTCTTTTTCTTTTTTCTTTCTTTCTGTCTTTCTTTCTGTCTCTCTTTCTTTCAGTCTCTTTCTGTCTCTCTTTCTTTCCATCTCTTTCTTTCTGTCTCTCTTTTTTTCTTTTTCTTTCTTTCTTTTTCTTTCTTTCTTTCTCTCTTTCTTTCTGTGCCTCTTTCGTTTTCTTTCTTTCTCTTTCTTTTCCTTTCTTTCTTTCTGTCTCTTTCTGTCTCTTTCTTTCTTTTTCTTTGTTTCTTTTTCTCTTTCTGTGTCTTTCTTTCGGTCTCTTTCTTTTTTTCTTTCTCTCTCTCTTTCTTTTCCACCCCCTTTTCTCCCTCTCTGTCTCTTTCACTCTCTGTCTCTTTCTCTTCCTTTGTTGCTCTTTGTCTCTTTCTCCCTTCATACCCTTCGCACCTTCTTTTCTCTTTTCTCTCCTGTCTTTCTATTCGTCTTCGGATTTTTTCTTCCTCTCCCTCTCTTTTCCCCCTTTCTTACGACTTTTTATCTTTTGTTTCTCACGCTCTCTCCCTCTCTCTCTTTTTCTTTCTTTGTCCCTCCCTCTTTCTCATATTCCTTTATCTCTCTTTTTTTTCTCTTTAATCTACTCGACCGGCCCCCGACAGAATGTTTGTTCTATGGTGTGGCCCCCGAGTTCAAATGAGTTTGACACCCCTGTATTAAAGGCTCAAAAGCTCTTTGTCTGTTTTGGTTGATGCCTTAACAGCTAGGGTTGTATGGTTCCTGTAGTGTGTCTTAGGCAAGTACCTGTATTCTAATTATTTATGTATTTAAATGAGTAAAAAACTAGGAGGATGAAAAAAAAATTGTTCCTTAAAAAATAAATAATACATTATTTCAAATAAGTTACACCAGTACATAAATATTTTAATTGTTCCATTTAAAATACATGAATAAAGAAATACATGTGAAATTAACGCATTGTTTTTTCCCAAAATAATAATGATTGTAACATTCATAATAAAATTAACCTCTTGAGTTAATCTTGTATTATGATCTTTATAATATTCGTAATATTCTCTTATGTATACATGTATCTAGTTTCTTAGTTTTATTACACTGGCAACTGTGTGAACAGCAAAGTAAGAATTTCATTGTGGAGGAAATTGTGGTTCTTTACTGTGCATATGACAATAAACACTTTGAACTGAATTGAATAATGATGAGAGTAAATTCACTGTGTAATCATGTGGAACATTAGGGGGTCCTCATAACATTAGAACAAAATCACTTTGGGAGTCTTGGGGCCATCCTACCCATGCTTTTGGAAAGTGGGAAAAAACTGCAGTGCTCAGGGGCATAGGGAGTACATGTCAACTTCACCATGGCCGGTAGCGCAACTGAACCCAGGACCGTTGAACTGTGAGGCAGACGTGCTAATAGCGACACGCCCCTGTTGCTATCATAACAACTATCGGAAAACATTGTGTCGACCTGTGTGCCAAGTCATTAAAAATACTCACCAAATAAATAAACCCCTACAAAAAGCTTGTTGGTGTTATGTGGGCTTTTAACATGTATCCTCCAACTCTATTGCCAAAGGTTCTTCCTTGGCGGCAAGTTACTTTACAATCTTTGTAGCATAATGTAATGATCTCCAGTTGAACATTCTCCACACTGACTGGCTACAATCGAGAAATTTGGTTTGATTCATTCTTCGCTGTATTTTCTGTAGGCGGGGATCTTCGTTTCCAACGTTACGGTTGTGCTGCCTAACAGGCAACTGCACCCGACTTTGTGAACCACACTGATTTTAAATTCAAACACACTTCAAAGCCTCAGTCTGAATCGTAGCTGTGTCAGTGAAACAATAACAGGCGAAGAATTATGAAAAGTATTTTTCGTACTGTGGAGCCCATTATCAAACAACCTACGGTCCGGTTCCAACCGGCGGCCCTGTGGTTGGGGACCCTTGTTTATCGGCTGTTGTATGATCTGTGAGTTAATTTTCTATAGTCATGAGTCCCTTCTCTTGTGATTGTGACTTTTTAGACGCGGGAACGAACCCTCCTTTGGCGGTGCGCCTCGACGTATCGGCGGAAGTCGCAGAGCGGTTGAGGATGCGTCCGAGGAAGAGGTCGATGCCCAAGGCGACTTCAATGGAAAGTCAGCAGACTGAAATTTAACACAGCGGCCACTTGGCGGGTATCAGAATCACCTGATAGTACTGCCTCTTGAAAAGAGATTTTCCATGTTTTCCTCTTCTTTTTCCTTGACCTTTATTTCTCTATTCATCAAAATATACACTGCCTGGCTAATGAACACAAATTGAATTTGACTGCCATTACCTTTTGGACCACAGTGGAACCCACATTCAAAACGTCTGGCATAAAGGGATCAGTTATGGGCCGAAATGTTACATGTTAGTTAGGAAAGTTAAAAAAAAATCCTTCAATGTTAATCCCATTGAATTCAAACACCCATTTGTTCAACTGATCTTGTATTCAGGCACTAAATATGAACTCTGAACCTAAATACTGAATGTCACTTCATAAACCAAGGCTACGTTCACACTGTAGGGCTTAATGTTTTTGTGAGATTGTTCACATTACCAATTAAATGTGACTTGAACGCGCACCAACTGTCACGCATGCGCACAAGAGGACACGTGACGTCACACGCAATGCACTCATGTTTGAGGAAGTACTCATGGATGTAAACAGCGGAGCATTGTCCCCCCAAGTATTGATTCAATCCAAAAATGTAATGCTTTCCATGTGGTGGGATTTGAATGTAACTCTTGTTAACTACCACTAGAGGATCGCTTTAAGAATAAACTCAAGCGACATGTTGTGAATCCGCCATGCGATGTTGGCTGTTCTGTTAAGTAACTAAATAAACAAGTATTTATCTTGCATTAATGTGTGAATCCATGACAGTCCGTGTTTTCGTCCGCCGTGGTTGTTGATTTTTCTGCTTCCTTTTGCCTGTTCGAAGGCAGAATAGTGACGTTTACCGCCTATCCATGACCTGCAGGTCACATGAATGCGTCTCGACCGTTCACACAGAAGTCACATTCCAAAAGATCAAAAATGTATCGTATTTAGGACCACATATGAAATTGACTATGGTCTGGTGTGAAAAATGCGGGTATGTTCCGTTCAAGCAGACTTTAACAGATCAGCTACAGGTCGCCTCCATGTAAAAAAAAAAAAAAAAAAATCGCTGCAGTGTGAACCTAGCCTAAGTCACTTAAGCAATTAACCCTCCTGTTGTCTTTGGGTCAAAATGACCCGCCACTGTGTTGTTAAAAACGCAGAAGTTTCCTAAATCATATTTTATTTTACTTTAAACATTATAACTTGGCGTGACGGCTACTGGTCACCCCTTTGCGGAGTTTGCATGTTCCCCCTATGCATGCATGGGTTTCCTATGAGCGCTCTGGTTTACTCCCACATTTAAACAATTGGTTGATCCAAATTGTCCCTAGATAAGAATGAGCGAGTGAGTTGTCTGTCTCTGTGTGCCCTGCGACTGGCTGGCAACCAGTTCAGGGTTTCCCCTGCCCACTCTCTGAAGATTGCTGGGATAGGCCCCAACAACCCCCACAACACTGGTGAGGATAGGCGCTGTATAAAAAATGAATGGATGTCATGACTTTTCCTTGATTAGCATAGAAACATTAAATCAGGTTTTTATTCACATTTTCATGTAAGATGTATAAAAAGTTCAAAGATGAGGACAAAACGAGGGTTGAATGAATTGACTATTTAATATTATTTAGGTAATCAAGCAATAATATATATTTTATTAATTGTTTAATTAGATTCCTTTTCCAACGGGTTTGTTAGTGTCTCTTTTTTTGCCATTTTCACTGATCAGCATCTTATTTCAGGGCACTTTTCTTGACACAAACGGATTAAGAGGGTTTTTGGGAGACTGCTGCGTGGTTAAGTTTTATGTCACCCGTTTTATGCTTCACTCAATGACTAATAATGCATCATTATGCAATAGGTGTCGCTAATTACCCTGCTAACCTGCAAGCAGAGCCAAAATTATTTAACATCTTTGGATAATAAGTCACTTTGTGTAAATGTAAAACTATGATTAAAGCTATAGTTGTCATTTTTGCCTGTAACTGCTGTTTTTGTACCCTAATAATCAGCTGTTACATTTTTTGTATAACTACTCCATACATTTTGAGCAATTCTGTCAGCAACAGTCTTCTAAAGTTTGTCCTTGCTCATCACCCAGACTGTCTCATGCAGATGTGTAACCAATTGTTTACATAGCACAATTTGTAATTGTTGGACCACTTGCACAAATAAAAGTCTTCACCACAAAAAAAACATTGTTTTGTCATTTTAATATTTCAGTAGAAGTCAAATTGAAGCATTTCAACACTGCAGGTCAAAGGGTCATAGTTTGGTGTTGCAGTGTAATGAATACAAGGCCACAAGTAACGTCATAGAAAATACAGTGTGCAGTCAAAGTATAGCTTTATAACCTGCCACATTAAACACTCCAGTATAACCAGAAAGCTCAATAAGGCTTGTTTTTCTCATTTGTGACCTGATCCACGGAAATAAGTCACAGTGAGGCAAATATCAAATTTAGGTTTTTGGTGTCAATGGAAAGTATAAGTAGTGAGTGTTATAATTATACTGAAATCTAAGATTTATGATAAATTATTTTGAACATATGGCCAATTAAATTACAGCCATCCACCTTTTTCCGAACAAAAACCTGAGAAAATAATGTTTAAAGTTTTTTTTGGGCCATCTCATACTTTTTAAAGGGACAGTGTAATTTTAAAGTTTAATTTTAACATGGGCATTTGTACACGTATAAAGATAATGAGTTGGTGCAAGCCCTTGATCACTAAGGTCATAGGGGCACCATCTCCTTTGGTGTGTCTTGGGCCAATACAGCCTCTAAGCCAACAAGTTTCCATTCGGGCTTGAACCCGGGACCATTTGCATGTTAGACAAGTGTGCTAATCACTGCACTGAAAGACATTTTTAGCACATATTAAAAACTTTAATTTTGTTTTCTAAATTTGGAAATATTGAACTTTAAGTCATGTTTATTTGTATAACCCTTAATCACAAGGAGTCTCGAAGGGTTGCACAGAACATAGATTATTGCAAACCTTTTTGTTACTTTCCCTGTTTATGTGGATTATAAAACTCGAAAAAAGGGTTTTCAAAATATCATATCTTTCAAAATAGCGAAAAACATAAAACATGTTTTTTTCATGATTTTCCTCATTTTTCTTTTCAGTCATCTCACTGCAGCAAAAATAGAACTTTGCTACATGCAGAGTATGTCACATTTTACTTTTTTTTCTAAACTTTGAAGAGTAGAGAACAATGTTGCATTCAATAGAGTGTGCTAATTGAAATTCAAAAAGGAGCCTAAACTAGGTAAGGTAGAATTGAAAAAAAAACAAACACTTGCAGCAAAAAAATTCCCCATTATTTGCCAGAAATCAATATCTAGACACTAAACACTCGGGAAAGTTTAAGATTCAAAAAATTATATATTCCCGTTATCATAACCTTGGTTTAGTATTAGACAGTAATCCAATTTTGTTGGTACTGAACTATTTTTTTTCATGTTTCAAACATTTCTGAAATAAATTTGCATATATTTCAAGTACACTTTTATTACATTTTCACTTTGAAAAAAATGTGTAATTATGCTGCAAAATAGTGGTAAACAACAAGCATGGTGAATAGCTCTTTTTCGATGCGATCCTGGAATATTTGTAACAGGAAGGTGATCCCTCACATCCAAGAACAAAGTCAATGCCCTAATACAGTGTTCCATATCCCATAAGATGTGTCTCCGACGCAGGTGAATTCCACACATCACGTGGGAGCCAAGGTTTGTTTGGTTTTGAGGAGCTTGGCGTTCGAAATGTAAGGGGCGGCAGTTGGCGAGAGGGGGTTCAGATTCCTCACAGCAGCATCTTGACGCCACCTTGTGGGGACTGCGGTCCTTGAGAAACACCTCGAGGCGGTGCCGGTCCAAATTCCAAACGCTTCACTAAACTACAAGACAAGAACAAATAAAGTATATTAAACTCAATGGTAGTCAATGCATTGCTCATCCTCACGCAGTTTTTTGGGTGTCATGACTCCATCAAGAACGTGGTTTTTCTTTCGAGGATATTTTCTTTTCAAGGTCATACATTTTCAATACATGTAAAATAATAACCAGCATTTACAATATACAGTTAATGTTGCATATATGTTTTGGTCTTAGTTGAGCAGTGCAAAATAATAGATGCGGCTTAAGGTAGCACGCTAGTCTTGGGATCAAGAGATCGCAGGTTCGATTCCCCGCTCCTCCATGTTAAATGTCGAAGTGTCCTTGGGCAAGACACTGAATCCCCAATGCCCCCAATAAGCAGGTCGGCGCCTTGCATGGCTGCATGGCCGCGATTGGCGTGTGAAGCACATTGTAAAGCGCTTTGGGAGGTCTTCATTGACTTGAAAAGCGGTATATCAGTGCAGACCAAGTACCATTTAAATTGTGCATCAGCTTCACTGGGGTTCACATGGCACCACAAATTTCATAACCTACAATGTCTGTCTGTAGTGTATATAGTGGTGTAGCAAAAAAAAAAAAAAAAAAGAAAAAAAAGAAAGTGCTAAAAAGCACTAGGATAAATATTAATTACAGAAACTCAAATTGACCAAAACGCACCATTTTATTTCCACTTTTTGGCCAAGTCTTTTTGTGTAATGGCAGAAGCAAGATGGCTGACAACTGTCACCTCCCTTACGGTCAATGGATGCCAGTTTAAGTACTGTATTCATAAAAATGTATGTTTATATGATAGTTCATGTATTTTCAATCATTATTTAAATCAATGTTTTGTTTTGTAAAGGCAATTTTACGCACTGGCTCTTTTGAACCAATACGTAGATACGGCCTCTATAGGCTGTAAATAGTGGAAATGTGAAGAAAAATGATGGTCAATCGATTGAATGACAGAAATGCAGAACCAATTCAAGAACCAGAGAAAATAGGTTGGCTCCATCAATTGCTAATTTCAAATTAGCAAATAGATGAATGAATGGGTACCAAAATGTTTTAGTTATCAAATATTTACTCATGTATTGGATACCATCCAATTATTCATTAGGTATTGTTATAGTCATATCATTCATAGTTGAACATATACTTTCATTTCTATGTATTCTGTTAACTGAGACTTTTGGATGCCGACACCTCCGTGGGATCTCACCATGTTTGGCGTTTTTCTGATTTTAAAAGATTAACAAAAGACTGTTTAAATCACGGGCAGCACGGTGGAACAGTGGTTAGGGCGTGTGCGGCACAGTTCTGAGGTCATGAGATCAAACCTTCTATGTGGAGTTTGCATGTTCTCCCAGTGCTTGCGTGGGTTTCCTACGGGCATTCCGGTTTCCTCCCACATTCCAAAAACATGCATGTCAGGTTAATTGGCCAGTCCAAATTGTCCCTAGGTGTGAATGAGCGAGCGAATTGTCTGTCCACGTGTGCCCTGCGACTGGCTGTCAACCAGTTCAGGGTGTCGCCTGCCCACTGCCCGAGGATAGCTGGGATGGGCTCTAGCATACCCGCGATGCGGTGCAGATAATGGATGGATGGATGGTTAAATCACGATATGTTCAACTCTTAAGTGGTTCCCTCTTATTGTCTGTTTCGCGATTAGCTTTGTCAATAAAAATGTTGGGAGACCTGCAAAAAGAATAAAGGGGTACGAGCAAACATCCTGCAAGCATGTATTTAAGCTTGAGTTGTTTTGTTTTTTAATTGTTCTGGATTGAACAAGGCCCGGGGAAAAGGGACCAGGTACCTATCAGTCTCTGTATGTCTGTGTTCTCGACTTGACTAGTGCATCGTTTCCCCAACACAAACCCAAAAGTATGAAAAAGCATTTTAAAAATAGTAAAGCTAGCTGACTAAACAAACGTCACATAAGTGATATGGCAAAACTACTCTGTGTACTTCTTGCATTTTTTTAGACTTCTTATTTGGACAGCTTAACAGAACAGATCTATGTTTACTATTTACAACTCCCTCTGATGCTTAATTAAAATAACTTTGCAAATTCTATTTTGCTACATTATGGGGACACTCCTCACGTTATTTGTACTTCAAAAAGGAAAAATCACAGGAAACCACTGCAGATGTAATGCATTCATTACTACACTCATACTGCATAGTTTTGTGAGAATTGAAAGCAAGAGGTTCAATTGTGGGATTGAATCACCAATAAACACAACAATTTAGTGCAAAAATTTCACACACATGCAAGGAGCTGCCACTGTACCGATAGGAAATTGGGGTTCAATGTCTTGCCCAAGGACAATAATTCAATATAGCTGCTATGGCGAGGGATTGTTACCACCACTCTCAGTGGAAAAATGTACACGCCACCCATCAATACCGCCAAAACATTTATGTAAGACAAATCTGTTAACCCTTACAGGTAATCTACTAGTTTTTACTAGAAAAATGACCTTGATTAAAAAAAAAAATTCACACGTAAAAAGCACCATTCAATAATTCGGAATGCCCCTCACCTGTCATACTGTGGTGGAGGGCTCATGCTGCTAGCTTGTATATCAATGCCACTGTCTAGACCACATGGACTAGCAGGAGCGGGGGGTAAGGCAGCTCGGGCATTTGACGTGTCATACGCAAAGTCTCGACATGAAGCGAGCTTGGACTCCAGATTCTAATGCCACAAAGAACAAAAATAATCACAAACTTTTTATGTATTCAGAAAAAGTATTCAGAAAATCACATTTCCTACCCCAACTTTTCTCAACAGCTCCCCAACAATGTTTAGTGCAGATATTCTTGCAGATGTTGTGAGAGGAGTTCCTGTTAGTCCATCACCTGACAGTAAACAGAAATATGCGGACTTAAGAAACGTAGTACCTCTTTAAAACATGATGATTTCAGTATACAAGTTTTCTTAAGCAAAAATCTTGCTTGCTATACGAAAGACAATACAGTTCACTAGAAGTCCCAGAAGCTACCACTAGAGACCACTTGTGAGCGCATACTGCTAGGATCAGCTTGACCAGTTTGCGCATGCAAACTACGAAAGGCAAAAATCACCTTTCCTTCCTCCTCCCGAGACCTCACAAATAAAATGTGAAAGTTTTGGTTTGCTTTGAGCTTGGGCCCTCAAAACAAGTTAATTGATCAGGCTCAGACTGGTTCAGGCTTTTCACCTGCGAGTCGGGTTGGATTTTCAAGGCCCAATCTCTATATTCCTTATTAAATCAATAATAAACCTTACAAACACAATGCAGCACCTACTTTACAGCAGGACAGATACGGTAGAATCCCGTGACAATATTAGCAGACTACAATTTTATTTCATTTTTATCTTATTTATCTCATTACTGTATTTCTTATTTTTAATTACTATTTAAATGTGTATAGAGTTCGGGAAGATGTGTATTATTGCTATTTAGGGTTTACTTGTATGCTTATGGGAGGAAGGAAGCGGATAAATCACTTTTTAATTTTTTAGATACAGGAAAATTCACTCCAATTGGCAATTCGAGCTATGAGCACGGTTCTGGAACAACTTAAGCTTGTATGAGAAGGTAGCACTTTATGTAGAAAAAGCAAGCAAGGTTTCATTTTTCACCTCGCCGAATGCTGGATGCAGGAGGCGTTGAATAGGAGGTGGGTAGTTTCAATGGAGTAATTGGGGTGGCGGTGTTAGCGGAGGGGCACGGCATGTCCGGTCGTTCCGGGTCTTTGCCCATGCTGCTGGATGGTCGCTTTTCCTTCTGACGTACTGCCAGTTCCTGGCGAAGATCTACCAAAAGCACCAAAGGAAAGTTGGACAGGTTGGGAAGCTTCAAATCCAACCAAGTGTCTGAAATATGAGGTCAAACGTTTACCTCGTGCTTCATCTTTGAGCCTCTGAACAGACTCGAGCAAGTTCTCCTTCTCGTCCAGCTCGCTTTCAAGGAACGCATTGCGCTCAATGACATGGTTCATCCTCAGTTCAAAGTCCTCAAGTGACATTATGGTAGCCCTGAGGGGTATTTAAACAGAAAGAACTTAGGGCTGGGTTTACAAGGTCGAAATTGTAAGTGTGCGTTTAAACTACAAAAACTTCTCCATTATAATGTCACAAGGACAATTGTAGGTCCTGCTCCAATAAATTTGAAATTGCTAAAAACATTCAAATCATTATGTGTGATGTTATAAAACAGAAAACAATTATAATAAAATATAATAAATATTTGATATGACTCATGTTTAATCCCTGCTTTTGACAGCAACAATCATGAGACTTCTTGGGTAAAAAAGTATAATTCAGGTATATCAATATAGACCTTTATTCTAAAGACATTTAGAATATAGAAAATTTTAAAAATGAGAACTTACATAAAAACTAACACTGAATAAATCCATCCATCATCTGCACCGCTTATCCTTAGTAGGGTCGCGGGGGTCCTGGAGCCCATCCGAGCTATCCTCGGGCAGTGGGCAGGGGAGACCCTGGACTGGTTGCCAGCCAGTCGCAGGGCACACAGGGACAGACAATTCGCTCGCTCATTCACACTTAGGGACAATTGGGACCAGCCAATTAACCTGACATGCATGTTTTTGGAATGTGGGAAGAAACCGGAGTGCCCAGAGGAAACCCATGCAAGCAAGGGGAGAACATGCAAACTCCAAACAGGTGGTTCGTTAATGACCTCACAACTGTGCCGCACACGCGCTAACCACTGCGCCGCTGTGCTGCCCACACTGAATAAATCTAAACATTTAATATATTTTACCGGGCTTCCCTAACTGCACGTCGCTGAATTATAATAATCCAAACTTTTTTTTTCTTTACCCATCATCGCATAGATATAATCAATGCTACGTACAACAAAAAAAGAAAGAAAAACGGCAGCCGCGAGCGTGACTTTTTTTTTTGTGCAGCGCACGATTGATATATATCATGGGAGAAAGTCACGCAGCCTTTGACATCACAAGTCCCCTGTTCTGTGGTCTAGACATGAGCAACAGGGCCAACAGAAGCAAGTCGTCCCAGTAAAGGTTCCCACCCCCCTCACATATTATTGAGAACAATTCAGATAATTGTATATTTAAAAAAAAGCTAACTTATAGCCTTATGGTTTCTGTCCTAACCTTTTTGTCCTCTCAAGGTCATCATTGGACTGTTCAAGCTCTCTGATATATTTCTGCAGGTGATCTTTAACCGCTGTAGTCTCAGCAAGAGTTTCCTCCAGGTTGGAGATGTGCTTGAAGTTCTCATTGTATTGAGTCT
Source organism: Urocampus carinirostris (assembly GCF_059441175.1). NCBI lineage: Eukaryota > Metazoa > Chordata > Actinopteri > Syngnathiformes > Syngnathidae > Urocampus > Urocampus carinirostris. The sequence goes on along the minus strand of NC_142356.1, from coordinate 31,130,491 downwards.
CAAATTTCTCCTGCAAAGGATTTTATACACGCGTCATATTTTCACCGGGTGGTTAATCATCAGTTCAACTTATCGTTCAAACCTTAATGTTTTCCAGCTCCATGCGAAGTCTGTTGTTGTCTTGGAGCAGCTCCTTGTTCCGAGTTTCACAGTGCTTTAACTCAGCTTCAAGCTCTGCTTCATAGTCTTTACTCATCTGTGTGAATTCCTGCAGCTCCTCCTGAGTTTCATCAGCCCTTAAGACACCGAACCATTCGAGGAGAATAAAATCAACCTGCATACCTAACTAAAGACTGTGCTTTTCAAATAGTGGGACTCTGTCAAGGAGGATGCATTTGACCACAGGTAAAATGTTTATTTTATTTTTTTTACTGTCTTAGAAAGAATTGGAATTGCCTCGCCACCACATTAGGAACTTCTTTCAAAAGGAAATGCAAATGAGATTGTTGGAGCGGTTTATGCACAAAGACAGTCTTGCTTCAAAATAAAGAAGCTGTAAGCTAAAACACTAGAGTTTAGATTTTTTTTTTGTCTTAAGTCATTTTGTTGTTTTAATTTTAAAAGCAGAATATTTTATATTATTTTTTTAAATCAGTAGGTGTTTTTAAGGGGAGAAAAGCGGCATCCTAATGAGTAAAGCGGTAGTGTCAGTGATTGCGGCAGATCCTTAACATGACACCATGAGAAAATATTTAACAAGTCTCCAAAAAGCTTGGACAGGGAAATATCACTAAGCTCATGTAGCAGTTGGTTTATCTGTGACTACGGTGAAAGACTGCCCATCCCTTAGAACACGTCTAAACATCCCACTATCCTTTTACAACACCTCTCCACTCATTCCTTTCACCATCAAGAGCTCTAGCTTCCACTATATTTAGACCTTTTTCCCGAAGTGCACTCATAACACCATCCATTCATTCATTTCAATCGGGCCTTCCTCTTGGTTTCCTTCCATTTACCTTTGCTCTGTAGATCCTCTTCAACATTCGCTCCTCATCCATCCTCTCCATGTGTCCAAACCAACCGAGTACTCTCTTATCCACTACTACTCCAGTTCTGGCTCTCACAATTTCATTTTTCAATCTATCCAATCTTGTCACTCCTAACATACTCGTCAAACACTTCATTTCAAAAACATTTCATTTCCTTCTCAAATCTGTGTTCAGGCTCCAACCTTCTCATTGTTTCCGCAGGTTTATAGCTTTGAAAAGCTATAAATTGCAAAACATGCTTGTTGTAGCCATTGATCCAACATTATCTATGATTGTTTTTTTAAAAGAAAAAATTGCACAAATGTTATATATTTTTGTCTTTTTGGTTAAAAGGTTTTACTTTAACATTGTTCTTGTGAGTTAAAGTTGGTGTTTATTTTAAACGCGTTTTTATTGGGGTTTTTTTCCCCGAGTATCATGATTTCACATGGTTTACTGTTTCTTTTAAGAGACATTGTGTATTTTTCCGCCTCTTAGTAGTTAAAAAATGGCATTGATTATTAGAAAAGCAAAGCTTTGTATAAGCTGAATGACATGATTATACATGAATGTACATGTTTCAATACATACATCATACATACATACATACATTCGATACATTTGTATATACTTTACATAACATGAGGCTCTTCACGATGTAGATATGGCTCTTTTCATGAGTACGTACGGCCCAAAGACAAAATTGTTCCCATGCAAATGTTCTCAATGTCATTCCAAATTTGAGTGAGCGAAGTTTCACATGAAGTCGTACCAACGCTAGAATTCTATGCGGTACCGTCGAGGTGTCACACCAAAAAACTTGTCTCTGCTGAACATCGCCAAGGAATAATTTTGTATGGAAGCTGATTAAATACTGTTTACTGTTGGGACTCATTATAATGAAAATCCATATAAAAAACTGTATATCCCCAAAATGTCAGAAAAGCTCCTATGTGATTGGGTGAGCGATAGGGATGGGTGGAGCTATGCAAAGAGCGCAAGCACTTCCTCCAGTCTCTCACCCTGCCCCGAAAGTAAATACGGCAGGATCCTTATTTGCAGAATTTTGTTAAGTTTTTGACAAAATAACTGCTTGCACCTTGTTTTGGAACCATTATTTGTGGGAAAAATTGAAGTTACAAATTAGCCACAACGATTTAAAGTAATTGCGGGAGGGAGACAAGTTCAAAGTGGTATATTTGTTGATATTCGGGACACAGGCTCTAACATCATTCTTATTTCATAAACTTTATCATATCATTAAATGGCACACAGTTAAATAAAACATGCTAAAGAATAAGAATTTGTCTGTAGAGAGGGATTAGCTGTTTTGTTGAATTTTGTCTCAAAATATATGGTGTATTTTTTATTTTTTTTGGGCCGGCCAATCAACCGAACATGCATGTTTTTGGGATGTGGGGAAAAAAAAGCTGTTTCATTCCCTGACCAATGTGTCAATCGTCATTTGAATCGGTCACTATTGGCTAAAGTTATTCGGGGGTAAAGGAGGCGGGTCCTTTTCAAAATTTACAGGCTCGTGCTAAAACAACGTAAAACAAAGCCTGCAATTGGTCGAAAAAGATGTGAATTACAAGTTGGGTTGCACTACGGCATGGAGAAAACATTTTTCACTAGTCAAATTTGTTAACAGGAATTATGGGACTAAACAGACAGCTAGCAACAAGCAACGTCCATCGTTGCAGAGATGCTTCGACGGATTTTTTTATTTTTATTTGTCGACATTATTGCTCGATTGGTGACATGGTATAGACACCGTGTCCGTACGTGTCTGAGACACGTATTTGCATCTTTGCGAGTCGTCGAATGTTCAGGGGTTAGTAAATTTGACTGAACTATCTGACTGTTTTGTTGACGTTCCCACTGTAGCGCCTTATAATCCGATGCGCCTTATGTATGACAAAAAATTTTTGGGGGGGGGCGCCTTATAATGCAGAAAATACGGTACTCATGACCAGTCCGTTTATTTTAATAAAACCGCTTGTGTTTGGGAACACCAAGGTAGATTATATATATAATTATTTATGACTTATATAAATGATTGAATTAATATTGTTAACGACATTTGTATGTGGTTGTAGGTTGAAAGGGAGAGAAATAAGACACTTGGCACTTAGCACCCTCAAAGCTCTGAACCAAAAATCGCCCCTGGGTGTACTTAAATCAAAACTATAGACAATTGATGATATACATTTTCTACTCGCCTGGCGGTGGAGGCTGCAGGAGAGGTATTTTATTGCACTAAAGTATTTTGTACTGCTAAATGTTTTACATTATACGGTTTACGTATTCACATTTGACTTAATTTCTATAACTTTGTGCAATGGAAGAATTTTCAGCTGTCACGTTGACCGTTTTAAGTGCAATATCTTGATTCAAATGCAGTATCCCGGTTGTGTTTACAGTTCTTATTTCAGATGTAAATCATTTATATTAGGAGGACTTTTCATGAATCTTTATATTGCACTTGTTTGCCAACTGGGGTGAAACTTTTATATGGTTGTAGAAATACAATAATAAAGATGATTCTGATTCTCTTTTTCCTATTGGGGGTATGGCATAACAGAGAAGCACTGCATTAGATGAACTACTATGTTTTTAGTGTGTGCGATAATAAAACCTTTGCTGGTGTCGATTTGCCTGCTCCTTCCAGAAGCCCAGCTCCTCTTGAAGGCTCCCAAAGTTGCGTGTCGATGGCTCGTCCATGCCTCCCGAGTGCCCAGCTTTGTTGGAGCTGAAACAGCGCGTCGCACACCACGCTCAACAATGTTTTTGTCTAGGAATACTGCCACGGTGATAGCGGATGCTAATATGCTAAGACAACTCCAGAAATGACCATACCACAGAAACGTACGGTTATTATCAAGCATAATCGTTAAAAATAAGGAAATGGTGACTAGGTTTTTTTTAAAAGAAAACGCTCGTTTAACTTTCAAGTCAACATAGTGACTTAGCAAGCTTAGCCAGCTTAGCAATTAAGTGTACTAACAAGCTACCCAACGCCATAACAATCGAGCTTTTTAAACGGACTATCCGCACGCCATTAAATTGCGAAAAAATATACAATGTTAACGTCTAAATTGCGGGATATGAGTTATCTTCGACTTTTTCGAGTAAGGAGTGTAGGTTGAAAAAAACTTACTTTAGCACTCGCCGCCAGCTCAAAACGGCACTGCCGCTTAACCAATCAATTACAAATAAAGCCTGAATAACGAAGTACGATTGGTCGACGTGAATGACGACATTACAAGATGAGCCAATCACAAGCATGTTATTTTATGTAGTAAGTGGGGGTTTGACGTAAGCGCTCTAAAAAAGAATGACCCAAAAAATAAATTAATTAGAATTTAAATCGTCTTTGTTGTTATTGTTAAATTTATTTTTATTTTGTTCTTATTTCTTTTATTTTATGTTTATTTTTTTGTTGGCGTTATTATTATTATTGTAACTGTTATTGTTATTGTCGACAACAAGGTAGTGAAGTCACATTTATTTGTATAGCCCTTAATTACAAAATGTCCCAATGGACTGCACAGGTTACAATTACACAATTACACCATCCCCTGGGTGGAAACATTTGTCAGGCTGTAGAGGAATGGACACCGCCAGGCTGTACTTGCCCAAGGGAAATAGCGACCCTATGACCTTAGTAGTCAAGGGATCCACCCACCAACTACCCCATGAACTGAAAGTTAGTATACAAAAATAAAAAGTAATCCGCTGGCACTTACTGATATGGATGGATTTTAGTTACTCCAATGATCAATATAAAAGAAAGCAAAGATACTGAACAATGATAGATAGATGATAGAACAAGATAAAATTGGGCAATTTAATGCAGCACACTAGACAAAGTGTCGCAACACACTGATTGAAAAACACTGTACTAAAGAAAGAATTCAATTAATAAACATGTGCAGAGGTTATGTCCATTTAACCTTTAACTTGGGTAACTCTTTGTTGTGGCCTGTAAAATTATTTAACACAATGTTTGGCCTTGTGTGGATTGTTTTAATCTGTTTTAAATGTCAAACATGTTTTCATAACACCAGACAAAGATAATTCTATAACAAGAGCTTCCGTAACATTTTACTTTGCAGTCCAGCTTATTGAATGTTTGAAGGACAAACAATCACGTCCTAAGGCTTTTTGCTGTCAGTTTCATTGTATATGTTGGTGTAGTTGTCGCTGTAATTTAGAATTTCCAGTATCACTTTTACAAAAATCGCACCCCTGTTCAAGATGGCGCATTGCTCAAATCATTTTCCTCAGTACAGACCATAGGCATTTAAGAATCTATATAGAAATTGATATTTGTGGGATATTTTACAGGGTCAACAAGTAGGAAAGGTTTGTATGAACTGGAACAGGTTGCTATCATAATAGTTTTGCTGTTATTTTAATTACAGTATTTTTACTTTGTGGCAAGAAATCAAAAGTTAAACCACGTTTCCCTGTTCTTAAAAAAAATGTCAGACGGCCATATTTCCATGTATTGTGTATTTGGTAATAAAAAGGCCATTTTATTGTGTAGCACTTGAAATTGAGTGTCATGAATAAACTGGATATTTTCATTTGTGTAATTCCCACAGTTACATTGATATATCTTCAACACACATTGTTAGTAAAATCCTTCAAATCCTATCAAAAGAGTAAACTATTTAAGTTCCATTTATGTTACCTACAATTGGATACAGTACATTGTATACATAAAATAAGAGCAAACATGTGTTGTTAAGCAGCGACGAAATAAGCTCAGAGCTACCAAATACTTACATGATCATAAGCAATGTTCCCTCTAAGCTGCGCGCATGCGCAATCACGCACTGCCTGCACATTCTCAACGCACAAGAAAATCTATCCAGCGCAATGTTCCCTCTAAGCAGCGTGTGTGCGCATTTGCGCACTACCCAGAGCTTTTCCGCGCACAAGAAAATCTAGCCAGCTCACAAAAATCAGGGCTCGAAATTCCTAATTAAGAAGCGAATTAAGTCAAAGTTACAGTGCATGAAGGTAAAAATACAAGGGTTCCCCTGACGTTGTGTTCTAAATGCGGTATTTTGAAGTCAAGGTCAAAGTAGAACGAAGTTGAGTAAAGTCAAAAGAGTTTTTCGAGAACAGACTTTTTCGGCTCGGCTCACTAAAAGGAACCGGCTCTTACGGGTCCTAAACGGCTCTTCAGGTTGTTTTTGCTTCTTTCTTCCCTATATGATCAAATGTTATGTAAAATTATGCACAAAATGACTTAAAGGAAGGGGGAATGGAACAAAAAAGAAAAAAATACCAAAATGAAAAAGTAGTGAAAAGCTGAGAAAAAAACAAACAAATGGAAGAGAAAAAAGGAGGAAAATTTAGGAAAAAAAAACAGGAAAAATAAAAGAAAGAAACAAAGGAAAAAAAGGTAAATATAGAACAAAAAGAAAAAAGTAACAGCCAGGAAAAAATAAACACAATGATATTTTTTAAAGGAATTTTAAAAAATAGAAAAAAAACGGGGAAAAAGAAGAGAAAGTTTGTGTTGCATTCAAATAATTTCCAATTATACCAAGTCAATCTTGCTGCTGCCAACATTGTACTTCCACTAAAAAATGTGATTAAATACAGTTGTGTATCGTACTACTAATGACTTAGTTGCCACACTTGGGATTGCTGTTGCTCACTGTTGTTTCAAGCGTTGCTCAACAACTTTGTGTGAACGCTCAGACCTGTGGAAAATTAGAGGGAACATTGATCATAAGCTAAAATAAAGAAGTTATAGAACCAGTGCTCACCTAGACTAATGTCAGGAAAGTATTTGGCTGTCCGGTTGAGAAAAGGACCAAGTGTAAAAAACAAAAACTATTCTTAAAAATCCCTTCTTAACTTTTTCATTATTTTCATCTAGAACAAACAAGGATGATTACCTTTATTAAGGACACTTCAAGAATTATTTCCTGTATTAAAACAGTTGTATGATGAGTGAAACATGCAGTGACCTAAAGAAACTCGTGGAAAATCACATTTATGAATGTTGCAGCATGTTCAGATTATAATAAGCATTTGAAGGTTGTGATTAGACAATAACTCCAAAGCTTAGTTTCAAACTCCAAACGACCCACAGGCAACCACAAAAGTTATTATACATAATATATAGGTCTGGGATGATGTAGAGTGAATCCCTCCTTCCTTAGGCATTACACACAACAAACCAATATCAGGTCGATTTTTTTGTTGGCAGGTAGACTTGGAAAATGAGGTAGAAGAAGCTAAAAAAAAAAGAAAAGGAAATATTTTATTAGATGCAAAATAACCAATCAGAGAAAAAAAAATAGAAATGCACCTTCAGAAGGACAATACCCTTTCTTATAGTATTTTCCATACCTCACTGGAATTATGAAGGAACTTCCTTAGCTTTGTTTCGCGGACATTCATTCTTACAATCCAAAACATCCGTCTTCACCTGACCCAGAGTTCTTAGCAGGCACATGGCGTCAAAACCTTCATCAGCACGTTCTTGGAGCAACTCAAGCACCTGATAAATAAAATGTCAAAATTGTTTAACTTTCTACTCTGGTGTTTCTCAACCAGTGTGCTGCATGATTTATTTTTAACTGATTTAATTGTTGAGTACAAATTATATGTATTACCAAAGAAATCTTGCCATTGTTAAGTATCTTCAATTTATCAGCCTAGGAACTTTTACATGTATCAGTAGGGAGCAGCAAATTAGAAAATGTTTTTTCTTAAAGGGTCAAGCAAAATTATTTGACAATTTTGTAGGTTATTTTAAGACAATTTTCTGCTCACAATGTAGTACAAAAAAAAGTTTGTTAACCGAGACATTAACCGAGAAAAAAAAGTCAAATGAAAATAGCATATACAAGAAAAAAGAAAAAAAAAGAAAAAAGTATGTAAAAAACACAAAAAAATTGACCATGGCCCACCCTAATGCCCCAACACCCACACAAGTTAAGCACCTCGGCACCCAAGTTGGTCATGCTTTCGTCCCTCCAGATGAAACAAGACACAAGAAAGCGGCCATGACACTCAGGTCATGGTGACACAACACACTCTTCTGTTCAACAAGGGCCCGACAGCTTTCACTGGTTTACCCCTGCCTCATCATACAGGTGCCCTACCTATCCCTTAAAATGCGTCCAAACATCCCACTATCCTTACACAGCACCGCTCCACTCATTCAATCACCAACAAGATCTCTAGCTTCCACTACATTTCGACCTATTTCCTGCAGTGCACTCATAACACCATTCATCCACGTCAATCGCGGCCTTCTTCTTGGTCTCCTTCCATTTACTTCTGCTTTGTAGATCCTTTTTAACATTCGCTCATCATCCATCCTCTCCATGTGTCCAAACCAACCGAGATCTCTCTCATCCACACGCTTGCTCAGTTCCACTACTACTGCAGTTCTGTCTCTCACAATTTCATTTCTCGATCTATCCAACCTTGTCACTCCTAAAATACTCCTCAAACACTTTATTCCAAAAACATTTCATTTCGTTCTCAAATCTGTGTTCAGGCTCCATGTCTCTGCACCATACAACACAGTTGGCACAATCACACTCGCACTCCATTCCACCAACTGCAGCCACATCACAACCCAAGTACCTAAAGCTTGTAACTTCTTCCAGCACCTGTTCATTCAAGTTTATTTCAAACGCTATGCTGACTCCATCCTGTGAACATTTATCACCTTACTCTTCCCAACATTCACACATAACTTACGCCTATCACACACTCCAAACTCTATTACCAGTCTCCTCAATGTTTCCTCAGAATCAGCCACAAGCACTGTGTCATCTGCAAACAACAACTGACTTACCTGCCAAACCATTCCAATGTTATCCATCATCTCTACCAAATACTCTTACATTCACCTCTCTCACCACGCCATCTATGTATACATCAAACAGCCATGGTGACGTAAAACACCCCTGTCTCTCACCAGTCAACACAGGGAACCACTCACTTGTCTCACTCCCTACTCTTACACATGCTCACATAAAAACTCTTCAATGTTTCCAAAACTTTCCACCCTCTCCATATATTAACATCACCTGCCACAACGCCTCTCCATCGACTCTGTCATACGTCTTTTCCAAGTCCATGAAAGCCAAGTAAACATCCTTACGTTTTGCTAAATATTTCTCCGACAACTACTGTCATACTGCCAACACCTGATCCACATATCCTCTTCCTTACCTGAAAGCACTCCGCTCCTCCATAACCACCTTAACTGTTCTTCCTCTCACTCTCTTAATCAAGACTCTTCCATACAGCTTACGGCACAGACAACAAACTGTTACCTCTTGAATTGCCACATCCATATTTATCACTTTTACGCTTATACAATGGCACCACACATGTACTACACCAATCAACAGGAACCACACCACTTAAAAAGCATACATTCAACAAGCGTACTAACCAATCAATCATAGCTGTGCCACCTTTTTTTAGACATTCATCAACCATCCAACCCAGGCGCCTACTCCCCTTTCACTTCTTGAATCACCTGACACAGGCATTCTCCCCATACCACCGATTGCCTCGACTCTCACTTCCCTCCCACCCTCCACATTCAACTCCTCAAAATACTATGCCCATCTCGTCCTGACTCCACTACCACTAACCAGCAATCTACTGTCCCTATCTTTCACTTTCTCCTCCTTTGCAGACTCACTCTTACTTTGTCTTTTCACTTCTTTCCAGAGCACTTTTCTCCTATTCTAAAAAGTTCACTCCTATTTTTTGATACCAGTAATCATTTTCCTTCCTTTTCGCTGCTTCTACTACTTTTTCCAAACTTTTTTCACTTTATACCTTTCATACGCATCACCACTCTTATCTTGCAGCTACTCTTCAAAGGCACATCTCTTTTTCGTCACTGCCTCTGAGACCTCATCATTCCACCATTCACTTCCTTTCCTCATACATCAACCAACTTTTCTCATTCCACACACTTCTTTCACACTCTTCAACACTGACTCTTTAAACTACTTACATTACATTTCCACACTCTCCACTTGTCTTTTAATAATCTGTTCATACTCTTCCCCTAACCTCTCTTTAAACTCTCTCTCCTTTTCTGCCTTATTCAACTCCCACATATTCACCTCTTTCCACATATTCTTCCTATAACTAGCCCTCCACGATCCATCTATTCTCAGTTTTCCTTCCACATAAAAATGATCAGACATACCACTGATTTCACCTCTGTAAACATGCACATCCAACAACCTACTTAACATTCTCTTTACTTTTTTCACTCAAGGCTAACACATCAACCTTCCTTTTAGTAATCATCCTACCAATCTCCTCTTTCATCCACTCGCTTTACTTCCACATGCTCTCACATTTAGTGACCCTATAACTAGCGTTTGTGAGACCTTCTTTGCCTTGCTGTCTCTAAGGGAGAAGAGATAGAGAGGAGAGGATCCCCAGTCCCATCGCTCCTTCCACTTTAGTCCCCTCTTACGACACTCAGCAGATCACGGTGGGAGAATTCTCACCCACCTTCCAGAGGGAGAGGGCCCCTTACCACAGGAAAGAATTAATAAAATAAATAAAAATAAAGCGGATAATTTTGCTTATTTTAAATATTATTTTTGTTATTTTACCCCAAAAAGTTTGCTTGTAGTAAAAAAGGCTTTCACTGGCAGATCATTTTGTTAATTTTAAGTATCCTTTTAATCATTTTGGTAGAAAAAAAGTTACATATTTAATAAAAAAAGAAAAACAAAAACAAAAATGAAAATATAGATAATTTATTGACTAAATCAATTTAACTACTCTTGAGCCACAATGGCCCAAAATAATATCAACTTTATATCGACAATTTAGCTAGATTACATCAAGTCTTGACATTAAAATTTAAAAATAGAGAGACTGGAGACAGATTTTTTTTTTTTAACATTTTCTCGTTTTGCTTTCTTTTTTCCGTTTTGTTATTGTTGTTTTAGTTGTTGTGTATCGGGTTGGTTTTGATTTATGTCATATTGTCATCTTGGATGCTGTAAACTGGAATAGGTTGGTGTTTGTATCCCTGGTGACAAAACAATCAATGAAAACATAAATATAGCAAAAACGAAACCAGTCAGTCAAGCAACTAATTCAGTGGTGCCCAAACTGCGGTTCGTGGTCCACATATGGCCTGCCTCCATCCGGCCCCCTGAACAATACCAAGAGAGCATTTTGACGCACACTTTTATTATCTAACAGAGAACTCCTCTAAATCTAGGTGCCCATTTCTGGTTGTCATGGGATTCAGACCGGTGAGAGCGCCGAACTCTTACCACCAGACTATTAGTGATATAGATGACATATGAAAAGGCATGTTTTTTTATTTCATTATCTCAATATTTTTTGTCACGTAGCCAGAGACTAATGTTAATTTTGTTGTGCACTTCACATATTAAAAATACAATTGTCACTTACAAAGTTAGAATAGATTTGAAGAATTTAATATAATTTATTGTCAATGTAACATGTGAAACGCACTACGAAATGACTTTTGTCTCTGTTACTATGACTAAAATTAAAGCGATAATCAGATCAAACCGACTGCCTTTTTGTAAGTCATCTTTACCACTGGTTGTCTAGTGCTTTGACAACAAGGCTGAAATTGGACCTGTTAAGACTGTATATGGCGCAACAGAAAGTTTACTGTTCATTTTTTTTCTGTAAAGAACTCACAAGGTGTTACTTAATTGTTATTATTTCATTAATAGTGTTATTATTTATTACATGGTTTTGTTATGTAAATAATCTAGAAGGGTATTATTTGGTTATTAAATATTTCATGAATAGTGTTATTTTGTATTTTCTGACTTAAGTTCTGTAAAGAATCCAGAAAGGTTGTTTGATTTTGGATTTCTTGAAAACAATATTTGTTTACATTTAGGCATTCATGCAATTATCACACTTTTTCTGTTACAAACTGACCCAGGCCCTTCATCAAAGAGGGGAAAAGTTATGTGGCCCTCAGAGGAAAATGTTTGGCGACCCCTTAACTAGTCAGTCTTTCGTTAAAAAAAAAGAAATTTGATGGTTGAGAAACACTTCTCTACTGAACTACTTACTGCCTTTACAAATTCATTTACCTGCAAACACTTGTATGATTTCAGCACACTCAGGTTTTCCTGCATGAAGAGCAGATAAATGCTGAGGTCGTTGTAGAAGGGCGTGACCACCCCCAAGGTGCCAAAGCCTGGCAGCATCTCGTAAGGCCTGAGGAAGCCGGAACTCTGCCGGGCAGGTCTGGCGGTGGCATACACCACGAATGGGGTGAGCAGCACATAAACCCCAAGGTTGATGCAACTGAGTAGCCGAAATACCCCCACTGCCACCAGTTTACATTGGATTGCGGAGGGAATCTTGCTGTCATTGGTCAGCACGCCCGTGCGTAAGTCGCAAATAAACTCGTCGGTGAGGGAGGCCATTCCCACGTAGTAACCCAGGTAGATGCAGGCCAGCAGCAGAATGAGCAGAGTCAAGCCTCGGCATGCCAAGTACGTGATCACCAGGCGGCGAGAGAAACGCTTGATATTTAGATACTGCTCCACTAAAGGGTATTTGAAGCAACCCTCAGCGAGCTCCAGAGCACTGCTACAGATGAAAACACAAATCACATTGCCAACATTATGAAGGATTACCACTTCTTTAGACCTGTTGCCCTGAGGTAGGTAATACAGGTCCCTTCAAACTACGAAAAACAGGCTCAGAGACTTTCTTCCCGGATGCCATCACTATTCTAAACAAGCGAGCAAAACTGTGAAAAATACACAATACTGTTTCAAAGTAATCTTGTTGCATTAAATGTTTCACTACATTGTTAACAATGACAATAAAGACAATTTAATTCAACTGGTCGTTAGTTAATCTGGTGGTTAGTCAATCTCGCAAAATTTTACACAGGTATGTTTTGGCCATCTGTGTTTAAGACATTTGCACTGATTGCCAGCTGAAGAGGAATGCCACACATATAGCCATAATTCCATTCCTTTCTCTTCCACCTACCCACTTCTTCTTGTTTGTCTCTCTCCTCTGTCATGATTACTGATTCGGGTAACCTGCGGCTGCCCCGTTGGCGCCAACAGCCACGGGATGTGATTGGCTGTTGAACTCTTTTTAAACCCCCGTCTTCCAAGAGGAAGCCGTCAGACCGTCTGCGAACCTATGCTCTCAGCTAGGCAAACTTTGTACTATCTGACATTATCCTGCCCTGTTTTTTCCTGCCTGATACCTGTTGTCGACCTGTTTCTGGACCCGTTTCTACTTTTGCTCCTCCATCCCGGCCATCGATCTGTTTTGCCCTGTTTCCTGCCTGATAACTGTTGCCGACCTCTTTTTCTGGGCTCGTTACTGCCTTTGCTCCTCCGTCCTGGGCATCGACCTGTTTTCTCGCTGTCTACGACTACCCTCGCTCGACACGGAAGTCCCACTTCCGCGTTCCTGCCATCAGCTACCCGTGACCAACGATCATCGGTGGAAGCAAGCACTGCTCTCTTTCTCAATAAAAACTGAGTAAAACGAACGCTATCGGGTCCTGTCTCCGTTCCTGGCTTGTGACATTCTCCTGCTTCCAATTATTTGGCAGGGGCAAGGGAAGGATTTCTATAGGAGTTAGAAAAGTATGTCCGTTTTCCAGCGTCATCACTTCGGGGATCACTTTTTTCTCCGTAACATATGTGACAATTGTTCATTCCTTTTGTTTTTAATGTTGTTACATTTTGGTTTCAGCTATAAACACAAATTATTTTAGTCGTTTATTTCTCCTGTCACTTACTTAGTCATAATTAATGAACTTTATGACAATTCATATACTTGAATGTAGTTATGATCATATATTTCTTAATGTAATTACTCAACTTCTCAATATAGCCATTCATTTAGTAGCTATACAGTATCTACATTGTCCCTAATGATGTTTTGGTTTGCTGTTGGGAGAAGGCCTTGAGTCTTATCAATAACTAGACAAGGGGCTGGTGTTCAGCAGGGTTTTCCACTTATATTATGTTTTTGTCTTTATAAGTGAAAACTGGCCATTTTCACTGTGCATTTTGTAAAAGATTAAAGCTTTGTTCTGTACTCATTTGCCCATAAAATTTTCGATTTGTTGATGGTGTAATTGTAGTAAAATACTTTGACAGCACTGCTCTACTCCATTATTTGTTTTCCTTGACCTCTTATACAATATGAAATATTTTTATGAAGCACATTAAAATTGACATGAGTTTTTATATTTCAAAGAAGAATAGTAAACACACCCAGAATCATACTAGAGTATTTTCCCCACACAAATGTTTAATGATCCCTCCAAAAGATGACGATGTCATGATTGCTGATTCGGTGCATCTGCGAATGCCCCGTTGGCGCCAACAGCCCTGGTTGCTGATTGGTTCTCTGACCCTTTTTAAACCCCCGGCTTCCAAGAGGAAGCTGTCAGACCGTCCTGCGGACCTACGCTTTCAGCTAGGCAAGCTCTGTACCTTCCGACAATCTCCTGCCCTGTTTTCTCCTGCCTGATACCTGTTGCCGACCTGTTTCTGGACCCGTTTCTGCCCTGCGCTACCGTCCCGGCCATCAACCTGTTTTGCCCTGTTGCCTGCCTGATACCTGTTGCCGACCTTTTTTCTGGACTCGTTACCGCTCTTGCTCCCCCGTTCCGGCTATCGACCAGTTTTCTCGCTGTCCACGACTACCCTCGCTCGACACGGGAGTGCCACTTCCGCGTTCCTGCCATCAGCTACCCGTGTCTGAAGATCATCTGACTGTGGAAGCAAGCACTGCTCTCTTTCTCAATAAAACTGAGTAAAAACGAACGCTATTGGGTCCTTTCTCGGTTTCTGGCCTGTGGCAGACGATGAATGTCTAGCAAACTTATGCAAAATTGTTTTTAAAAATATAATAATAATAATAATAATTTTCCCATACATTTAACTGTTATGATGGAAATGTTAGGCTGTTTACCTCTGTGTGTCTTGTGAAGTATCCTTGTCCTTAGCATCCAAGGATGCTAAATTCTTGGCCAGTTTGATGGCACGATTGTAAAAGCGGTCTAGTTCCTCTAAGATAAAGCTGAGATCTGAAGAGAGATGCGGGGCTGCCGTGTAGCGCCACAAAAGGGAAGGGATGTACAAAAGGATGGCCAGTGAGAGCAAGCTATATGGGAAGAACTACACAGATAGAGAGAGAACATGTACTTTTCACTGACATTTTTCATGCACACTACGGTGTGCTGTTGTAGACTATAGGTTCCGTACCTTATGAAGACGAAGTGGTGAACCATCTGCCTGTTGTTCGACAGCCGCCCAGCAAAAAGAGTCCACATATGCAGCTTGTCTCCAGGAGAAGTTGGTGGGTGCAAAGCAGCTGATTTGTGTGCCTGAAGGAACATTGATGAAAATGCTAAATATGTGCATTGAAATCAATGTCAATCAAATCAAAGTCTGTTAAGCTCTCATGATGACCCATAACGAAAAGGACCAACAGCCTTGGTCAGAGCCTTGTTCAAATCAATTGGAATGCATCGCTGCCTCTCTGTGACCCTGTACAGGAAAGCAATATATAAGATGGATGGATGGAATGATGGATGGATAAATCAACGTAATGAAACTGAACCCAAACCCAAATCAGTTGGCAAAATGATCAAGAAAAATGTTATGCCCTCATAAGGGGCGGCACGGCGGCTGATTGGTCAGCGTGTCGGCGGCACAGTTCTGAGGTCATTGGATTGAATCCTCCTGCACAGAGTTTGCATGTTCTCCCCATGCCTGTGTGGGTTTCTCCCGGGAGTCCGGTTTCCTCCAACATTCCAAAGACATGCCAGTCAGGTTAATTGACCGGTCCAAATTCTCCCTAGGTGTAAATAAGCGAGTGAGTTGTCTGTCTCTGTATGCCCTGTGACTGGCTGGCAACCAGTTCAGGGTGCCAGCTGCCTAAGGATGGCTGGGATCGGCTCCAGCACCCCGGCGACCCTACTGAGGATAAGCGGTGCAGATAATGGATGGATGGATCATACCTTTGTAGCATGAATTGTTCATTGTATTGTTTATTGGTTTTATTTGACTACGAAAGAAAGTTGCTAGGATTGTGCATAACACTGGGCAGAAAGAACAAACCAACAAATTGTGTTTAAAATCAACCATTTTTAAACTTGAAGATATAGTTCAAATCAACACTCTTTTAGTAGCACATACTTTCAAAAAGCATCAACTCTCAACAAATATTTAATAGTTGTCTTTCTACAAAGTAAAAACGTATTTAAGCCTTATATTCTAAGGAGAATCCACTAATTTCATGGTCCGATATGCTTGAACAACATTGAAAAGTCATTGTGCCAACCAAAAAGGTATTCATTTATGGAATAATTTATATGATGACATTGAAAAAAGTCCCTTATCCGTATCAATTTATTTATGTGTTTCCAGCCAGAATAGGGGTAGGCACTTAACAGCTTCAGCCCATACTTCTGCTTGTCATGGCCAGCATGGTCGCCGTGGCGACCGGTCTGCCCCGCCCCCTGGGCACCAGCTGAAGCAGATAAGCTAATTGCGTGTGTGCTACTTAAGGTTGGGTTGTGGTTATTGCGGGGGTTGGCTCATTACACATTTTCAGTTCTGTTATGCCCTGTCCTGTTTAGTTTGAGTCGGAGGAAACCTGTACCTGCCCATTCTGAGTGTAAGAATGTTTTTGTTCTGTTTTGTCCCCGAGTTTTGGACGACTTTTATTTTGTTAAATAAAAGTTATGATTGTCACAGCAAATGAGTTCTCCCTTCCTGCCTCCGTTCTGGTCCGGTCCACCTCGTGACAGAATGAGCCAGCCAAGAAATGAACTCAGCGGACGATCCCATCCGACTCCCGTGCCTGCCTGTCCGACCCCCCCTGCCGAGCGCCGAGTCCGATCCGTCCGACGCCGATGGCGCCTGCCTCTCCTCGTTCCTGCTTGTTCGGAGGAGGGAGCGGGGTTGCCCCAATCAAGAGCGTCGACCCATTCAGGGGTACGAGGTGGGGTTTTGGGTATTGCCCCGGCCTGTCCGACTCTCCAGCCTGCCTGTCCGACTCTCCAGCCTGCCTGTTCGACTCTCCAGCCTGCCTGTTCGACTCTCCAGCCTGCCTGTCCGACTCTCCAGCCTGCCTGTCCGACTCTCCAGCCTGCCTGTCCGACTCTCCAGCCTGCCTGTTCGACTCTCCAGCCTGCCTGTTCGACTCTCCAGCCTGCCTGTTCAACTCCCCTGATTCTGCCTGTTCGACTCCCCTGATTCTGCCTTTCCTGTCCTGTTTGCCGGTTCTGATTCTGCCTGTCCTGTCCTGATTCCGACTCTCCTGATTCCGACTCTCCTGTTTCCGCCTGTCCTGATTCCGACTCCTGTTTTGCCTGTCCTGATTCCGACTCTCCTGATTCCGCCTGTCCGACTCCCTTGTTTACCTGTCCTGTTTGCCGGTTCTGATTCTGCCTGTTCTGATTTTGCCGGTTCTGATTCTGCCTGTCCGACTCCCTTGTTTACCTGTCCTGTTTGCCGGCTCTGATTCTGTCCTGTTTTCGCCGGTTCTGCCTGTCTGTTTTCGCCTGTCCAGTTTGCCCGCCGGACCCCCCCTGCCGAGCGCCGAGTCCGATCGTCCGACGCCGACGGCGCCTGCCTCTCCCCGTTCCTGCGTGTTCGGAGGAGGGAGCGGGGTTGCCCCAATCGAGATCGTCGACCCATTCCGGCTCCGCTGCCGATCGCCTGTCCGACCCCCCCCCCCCCCTCTCCCCCCTGCCGAGCGCCGATTTCGATCCACCCGACGCAGATGGCGCCTGCCTCTCCCCGTTCCTGCGTGTTCGGAGGAGGGAGCGGGGTTGCCCCAATCGAGAGCGTCGAACCATTCCGGGGTGCGAGGTAATAATTTTCTTTTTGGGACCTCAGAAGCTGTCCCTTAAAGGGGGGGCTCTGTCATGGCCAGCATGGTCGCCGTGGCGACCGGTCTGCCCCACCCCCTGGGCACCAGCTGAAGCAGATAAGCTAATTGCGTGTGTGCTACTTAAGGTTGGGTTGTGGGTATTGCGGGGGTTGGCTCATTACACATTTTCTGTTCTGTTATGCCCTGTCCTGTTTAGTTTGAGTCGGAGGAAACCAGTACCTGCCCATTCTGAGTGTAAGAATGTTTTTGTTCTGTTTTGTCCCGGAGTTTTGGACGACTTTTATTTTGTTAAATAAAGGTTATGATTGTAACCGCAAATGAGTTCTCCCTTCCTGCCTCCGTTCTGGTCCCGTCCACCTCGTGACACTGCTTCACACATGATTTTGTATGATATCATTGTGTTGAACAATTGTTTCAAGATTTAAGATTGTTTCCATTGTTATTAATATGAAAAGCCTATTAAAAAAGTTGCTGCAGCCTCGGAGAATGTTTGTAATAACAGGAATACAAAAAAATTATCTAAAGTATATAAAAAGTAAAATACTATATACATGTATTCTGTGTTGCATATGTACATCAATGTGTGGCTGAGTGTAAAATGTGTGTTGTGCTGTCGTTTACAGCCTATAAATTATTGTCCTGCAGTTGAGGGATGGGTAGGAGATGTGATGCACTTGACAGTCTCTCAATATTTGTGTGTACATATATGTCACGGAATGGAGTGGAAGGAGGCTGTCACGAGGCGTGGTGGAGTGGAGTGGGGTGACCGGACCGGAACGGAGGCAGGAGGCACGAAGGGAGAACTCAATTGCGTAACGATCCAAAACTTTTATTCACCAAAATAAAAGTTGTCCAAAACTCTGGGACATGACAAAACAAACAGTTGATTCTTCCAACTCAACTAAAACAGGACAAGGCATAACAGACCGGGGAATGTGTAGATAATGAGCCAGCCCCCGCCAAACCCACAACCCAGCCTTAAGTAGCAGACCAGCAATCAGCTGATCTGCTACAGCTTGAGTTCGGGGGCGCGGCAGACTGGTCGCCACGGCGACCATGACACATATTAGTTATTTCCTTCTGTCAATTATGGGTTGATGTCGTTTTGTGCTGTGCCAGAATAAAAGTCGCAAACAATCAAAAATATCCCAGTAAAACAGGCATGGAATCTGTGATTAAACAAAAAAAAATTGCCATTCAAGTCATGTTTATTTGTAAAGTCCTTAATGAAAAGGAGTCTCAAAGGGCTGCACAGACCAAAGATGATTGCAAACTACAGACTATTATTACACCATCCCCGATCTAAAACCTACATGAGGGCATGGAAAAACTCAAAAACCCATACATGAGGAAAATTAAGAAACCTTGGCATGGGACTGCACATGAGGTAATCCCCCTTCCATGATGACCAGGCTGACAAATGTAATATCAGCCAGAATGAATCAATTAAAAGTTTAGGTGTCACATTTGACCCCAACCTATCCTTCCAAACTCACGTTAAGAATATTACTAGAACAGCTTCGCATCATCCCTATGCTGCCCCAGTACGATGCGAAGATTATAATTCATGCGTTTGTTCCAAAAAGGTTTTCTCCACTTTGGATACTCCATTCTTCTGTAAACATATTGGGTTGTATATTGTTCACTTTGGAACAGCACTTTACATTGTTAGCATTATAAGAAGATTATGGCTGGCAGGACTTGCTGCAGCTGCAGCGTCTTGCCGCCTTGCTCCTGTCTGGGCGTGATTTAAGTAAAAGGGTGGGAACCATACGTCATACTTCAGCGTTTCATTCGAATCTCGATTAAAAACCGATGGTTATACACCGATATCCTTCTTCAAACTTTGGGAAAAACAACATATTTTTTACATGAGAGGAATCTGAGTTTTTCGTGAAATCTGCATCCTAAAGACGTGCACACGTTTGTTTTAAATTAGCTTACCCACGGACACCTCCTGAGCAAAAGCGAGCGAGATGAGAAACAAAGGTAGTCCCACTGCCAGAAACGTGACAATTTTATCCACGGCCAGCTCCAATCGCATTCCTTTGTACTTTGCTTCCGTTGGGTCCTTCAGCAAAAAGTCTGAAAAGACGTATTCTGTTGCTAGGTTGGCAATTGCCATAGTGCGGAGAGACTGTGATATGTTGAGAAGAGAAGTCGAGGTCGCTGTATTCAAAATGAGTAATTAAAACAAGCGGATAAAAACACTGCAGACTATAAGGCAAAGCAACCTGAGACGCTATTGTTCACGCGTCCCCAGTCATCTGTGGGAGAACGCTTGAACCTGCTGTCCCGTTATTATTGTCGCATCCACACCACAACCACTAAGGGGCGCACGTGGCCACGAGCTGACGAGGCTCAACTGGCTGCGACCCTTCTAAAATGTACTATAAACGAACAACTAAAACTAGTAATGTTAGAATCGATGATAATTGATTTTATTTTTCTTCTATCTATCTATCTATCTATCTATCTATCTATCTATCTATCTATCTATCTATCTATCTATCTATCTATCTATCTATCTATCTATCTATCTATCTATCTATCTATCTATCTATCTATCTATCTATCTATCTATCTATTAGACCTAAGATTTATGGCCCGAACCCGAACCCGAGGCAATTTCGGGCCGGGTCGGGCCTGAAATGTCAGTCATACGGTCGGGTCGGGTCGGGTTCGGTCCTGCTTTTTTTTTTTTTTTTTTTTTTTTAAATTAATTAATAATTATAAATATATGTTCATTAAAAATATATACTTAAACTATGTATGGATACTAATAGAATATGATCGCTTTTGTCGGAAGCGTACATTGACGTTGGTGACATTTTCATCCGCGTTAAAAAACGCAATTTGTAGAATACGATCGCGCTTTATTGTTTAAATAAACGCGTTATATAGACTAGGATCTCCCAATTGTTATAATTAGCTCGCTTTATTGTTTTAATAAGCGTTTTATATAGAATACGATCGCTTTTGTCGGAAGCGTACATTGACGTTGGTGACATTTTCATCCGCGTTAAAAAACGCAATTTGTAGAATACGATCGCGCTTTATTGTTTAAATAAACGCGTTATATAGACTAGGATCTCCCAATTGTTATAATTAGCTCGCTTTATTGTTTTAATAAGCGTTTTATATAGAATACGATCAGGGGGGGGGGATTTGCATAGGAGTCGGAAAAGGGCACAACACGTCAACACCCCCTCAATGAAAGTGCTGCGCTAAAATCTTAAGGACGTACTACTACTGCTGCTGTGGATTATGGCCCAATGATCAAGTCGTCAAAATGACGGACGCCCTTAAATGTTTTCGCTACCTCAAAAAAAAAAAAACCGTCAATGACAGATTGTCGCTTAATGTAACATCTGCAGTGCAGACACAGAAATATAAAAGATGTAAATGTTTATACAGTTTTATTTAACTTAGGCCTAGATGTTGTAACAAAAGGCAGAGTTTAATTTGTTATCATAAATCACCCCTCCTTATAAATAAAATATGTAATTTCGGGCCCCTTTCGGGCCGGGCCAGCAAATCCAGTTAATTAGTCGGGCTCGGTCCGGGTCGGGTTTAATACCCCTCGGGCCTGCGTCCGGCTCGGGTGCTTTTTTTTGGCCCGATCTTACCTCTACTATCTATCTATCTATCTATCTATCCATTCATCCACCCATCCATCTATCTATCATCCATCCCTGAAAACAAAATGAATAATTGTAATACAACACAAAAAAAATGTTATATAGTTCTTTTAAATTTGGAAATTACAAGTACAAACAGATAATTAAAAGCAAAAAATACTTAAAGTTTTGGTTAAAATAAAAAAGCAAAGAATCGATATGATTCCAGGTTAAATTCCCTTGTTCGGTTGGAAAATAAACACATTTTTTCTAGATTTATAATATATCTTATGTCACACAATTTTTCTTTATGTATTTATATTTCCTATTTTACTAGAAAAAGTTAACAATATAGTAGCAAGAATAAACAAAACTTCAAATCTGACAACATAAGCATTTTTGCAGTATTTTCATAAAATAATTATAGTTGAAAATGTATCCCAGTTTCCAAACAAATGAGTTATTCATTTATTGGATACTAAACAGATGAAAAGCCTTACAGATATAACATAAGTTTTAAGCACAGTTAGTATGTATATTTTTTCTTGAATGCATTACTGACACCATTCACTGTAATATTGATATTTTATTAACTTTATTATGAATCCTTCTCTCATGTAGATTTAAAAGGACACTGTGTATTATCTGACCACTAGAGGTTACTGTATTGTGTAGTGCAGCCGAAAAAGAGAGCAACAGTAACGGAGTGTTACAAAGCCCAAAGAAAAATACAAACTACGGGGACCCAAAATGCCCAACCACACAATTTTCTTTGCATTCTTTTTGCCCAGCCTTTCTCAAGGCTTTTTTTAACATCAAGATGACAGACAATAATGCCACCTCCCTTGCACCTGCATCGTGTTATTTTAATAAATCTGAATATCTTGACCTACATGTACTTTTAAAAATGCTCGTTTATACGATATTTTATTCAAATTAATCTTGAGGGCGGGTTTTGTAAAGAATGAAGTTTTTTTTTCTACCCCCAGCGCTAAATAATACACAATGTCCCTTTAAAATCTCACGTAACGTGTTTGTTTGGGTTCTGAACAAATTTGCGACAGTTACGCTTGTTTTCTGGCAGATCATAGGTTCCAAAAAGGTGCGGGGTTTTGTCGCGGGAGCTGGTCGTTGTGGAGTAGATGTCGACTTCAGAAAGATGTGACGAACGAAAACGTTTCAGGTATTTAACTCGACAGCGTTATTATTTCCGAATGATTTTGTTACGAGCGTGTCCTTGTGATTGCAACATAAAACTGGAGATACTCGAACCCCATTGTGCGTAATAAATAACCAAGCTAGCGCCTGTTAGCCTGAAACCGTTTATTCGCCAGGCAAAGCAATTTAACTGGTGTTTGGGTTCTTCATCGTTTTTTTTTCTTGTTTGATCCTATCTGTTTAGTCAACGACGTTTTGTTGGATAACAACTAAGAAATTTGGGATGACTTAATACACTGGACTAGCGCCAACTATCCACGTGATGTAATGAAAGTGCAATAATGTTAAAGTTTCGTCGCATTTGTGTATTTAATCGACTCCCCCGCCTCAGTGTGAAAGAATGAGACAGCAGGGAGTTGGTGTTGTGAGAGACCTTTCGAGGTTGGAAGATGGAAGCTCTGGGAAAGGAAAGATCCGTATGCAGCCCGAAAACCTCGCCATGTGGCAGGCTTTCTAAAACTGAAGCCTCGACTTTTCTCTGTAAAGTCAGAGACTGCTTTGCTACCAACGCAGCACCTGTCCCATCAGAAACAAATGAAAAGGTACTAAACATCCTTTTTCAATTGATTATTATTCTGAGAATATAGTCTTGGCGATGTTACCGATGACTACATTCTTTCTCTTACTTCCAGGACAATGACATGGACAACAGAAAAACAGTGCTGGAATTAAAGGATGTCCCTCCTCCTCCTCTTCATCATGCATCACAGTTCTTGCCTTTACCCAACCTCCCTTTGGCTTCTTCTTGTTTGGTTTCTTCTCCGCTTGCACAAGATCGCCATCAACAACACCTTCCACTGCAGCAGCAGCCACAACAGGGGGCTAGCCCCAAAGTAAGCGTATGCGCCCACTGTGATTACTGTGTCACCGAGGGCTTTGGAATAGCAGACGGTGGAGGTATTGCTGGTAGTAGTTTGGGTGGTGTTTTACCTCTTTATGCAGCTCCTGACTCACTGGCAACACCTATTTACAGCAGCGGTAATATTGGCAGGTCTCATTCCTGCTCTATAGCTTCAAATATTATTCCGCACCAACACTGTGAAGCTAAAGATGATACACAAAATCCGCTGCTCAGATGTAGCTTTGAACATCAGGGGCTCTCAGTCACCACCTCCCAGCCTATGTCTCAACAACCACACACTACTTGTTACTCAGGACCTTTTAACACCTATAAAGCTGAAGCTCGTCCAATCAATCCAGTATCTTTTCCGCCTCAGACACTTTTGGCTTCCTCCTTTGCACCCAGTTCTGCTCTTCAGTCTCCCTTGCATGGCTCTCCCCTGGCTTCTTCTGGCTTTTATATGTGTGGCCAGGACTGCAGTCCCATGGTCAGAAGGACCCAGACAAATACAGCACACTATGATCATCCTGTTACTTCTACTATCAACACTAAATCCACGGCAGCACATCTCTGCTCTAATCCCATGCACCTAAATTTTGAGCAAACACTTTGTGTGAAAGGTGCGCACTACTGCCAGGATTGCTTGTTAAAGGTTGGTGAACTTCCACACAGTTTTTATTTTCTTGAGAATCACTTAAGGTAACTTGGGTGTGAGTATTACTTGGGCCTCTTATTGTGTGTACTGTGTGTATCTGTTTGCAACAAACACACCCCCCCCCCTTGTTTGCAGCCCATGAACAATTTTGTGTCCAAGTTGGAGAATGTGTGGCCCAATATCCCTCCCCCGCAAACAATTCAAGTCTCTCTTCCGATTTGCAATGGCTGTGGCACCTCGTCTGATGGTGTGATGCTAAGTCAAGGAAAAGGTGGACAAAAGTATGGTAGGTGCACTTTTGAATTTATACTTCTTCAATTAAAGGTTCGCTTGGACGTTCTTTGTGGTCATCCGTTCATTTGGCTCCAAAACTCCCCATTAAAAATAAACAGCGAGACTCGTAAAATTATTCACAACATGGTCGTTAGCCTCTGACCTTTTGATTGACACCTCTCTCGGCCAATAGCAGGCTTTTTTCTCAGTTCACAGGTGGCATTCGCCTATACGGGCCTGTTTAATGAAACTGATATCGTCTCCTGTAGCTCCGGATATCTTCAGCCAGTAGTAAGCGATTCGAATGGTGATTGATACATTGGTTAGCAAATGAATTTCCCAAAATAATGTTATGCCAATTTCCCAGAGCGTATTCAAATCAGAGCTGAAAATAAAAGTGGGCAACGCAATTCATGACTCATTTTTAACGCACCATTACCACGCGCAAGTGTGCATAATCATTGATTGACATCTGGAAACAGAAGCCCAACATTTACAACTCTTTCACAATGTAAAAAAAAGGAAAAGATGCATTTGCAAAGGTTTTTGTGTTGTAAACTGGTTGTCTTCAAATGGCCACTTTTAGAAAGCCTACCCTCAGAAAGATTTGTGAAATACAATGTTTAGTTTTAGAGATTGTGATCAAACTTAACCTGGCACCAGGTAAGGCTTAATGCTATTGTCCCAGTCGTTTTCCAGCTAGGATGCCCATGCAACACTCTTTTGCAGGCATGTGATTGCTCAGGCGACAATGAAACCTTTCTATGGCTGTGTGTTGCAGCTCTGATTACTTGATGTGAGCAGCACTTGCAGTGATTATTTAAGTTTGGGACAAAACCTCAGAATATTACCTTTCAAAAGAGATCAAAACCGTCCAAAATTTCCAAATGATTCAAGAACAGCATTCAATTATTTGGGGTACGTCTTGGATAAGGGATTTAAGGCGAATTTTACAGGAACGTTAAGGGGTTAACACGATTGTCCTGTGTTGAAGATTTTGCTCAAACGAGAAGGGCATGTCATTTGACTAGTGATTTAGAAATTAAACCCTTTTATATTACAGAAAAAATCTGAAGAGATTTTCTATGCATGTGGCATAATTCTGTGTGGTTAGTCACGACACTTGTTCGTAGTTTTTGTAGATCATTTGTGTTGAAATGCTTGTTTGACCTGTTGGACACAATTCAGTTTAGTTAGTCAATACATGGGACATTTGATGGATTAAATTATATTGCATTAACATCCAACAAAACGTAAAAGGCTCACTATAGTGTCAGTCTTAACAAAGTGAAAAACTACTTTTTGTGGTAGGAATTGAATACGGTAAGACATGGATGGGGGTTTGATTCTTTTGATAGAAAAAAAAGTTATCTGAATCAATTCATCTTTTTATTTAACAGTTACAAACTGTTTATTACTCATCGTAGATAACTGAAAAAATATTATGAATATAAAATTACGCTACTAGGTGGTGTCTGCAAATTGAAACTTGTCTACTCGTTGGCGCCATATACTGGCTGAAATCATTGCACCCCCTGTCAAGCTGCTTTTGTGGCGCGTGCACGTACGTGTCTTTTTTTGACGTACTCGAATATATTTTTTTTCTCAACTTTTTGGGCTTTGGGTTTGCATTTGGACCGTATTTGATACAGTCCTTTTCTTACTTTCCCCACTTTCATCCCCCCCAAAAAAACTAGCACACGTGTGAAACAACTCTCCCTAAACTGCCTGCTTCCTTTCCTCCAATCTTGTGCATTCCTTGGCCAGAACACTGACAATAAAAGTAAGATGAAAGTAGATGGGCTTGGTGAAAAAAAATATAGGTCTTAGTTGGGCATTGTTAACACGTATTTAATGGAGAAAATATTTGATTTTTTAACATTTTAAGAACATCTCAAACTATACACTCAACCCTTAACTTAGTCTGACTTTAAATCATTCTTAATCCGTGCAGAAGCTTTCCTTTCGAGTAACCCGCATTATAATGAGGCATCTCGCACAACTCATAACTTAAACATTGTGTGGTTTGACTAACTGACTTCACCTCAAACCAACTCACGTGAAGTGCTAACCATCACAGCATGTGGCATAACAATGCTTTGTTTCCATGGTCATGTGATGTGCCACTGTAAAAAGTGAGACATTGCTGCATATTAAAGTGATACTTCTGCAAGCGCTTGAAGGTTGCATCTTGCAGCTGCTCTGAGCGTGAGCTCACCACATTTGACAGTCCTCTTGAGCTAATTAAAAAAAAATAATAATTGGCATATTCAGACTGCTCAACTTTTTAGAGCTTTTGGAGATTTTGAAAACACCATGTTTTCCTTCAATCACTGTCTTTGAAAAATTGCAGCAAATTCTTGCCAAAAACAGCTCAGACATTTTTTCGTTCCCAGGCGCTCTTGGAAAATAATTGATAAAAAATAAGTGTTGATCCAGTTAAGCTCAATTTGAAAATAAATAATTTATACAAGAACATTGAACTTATCCATGAAAAAAATCACAATGCTTTTTCTTAGTTTTTATGAGAGTCCCAGCTGCGTGTATAGTCTTTGAGTTGATGTACCACCCAAATTGCTTCAGAAAGAGATGTGGATTTGGGTCTAAGTGTGGGACAAAAAATTGATTCATATATACATCGTTATTTTATTTTTTAATATAACATATATATAGGGCAGCACAGCAGCGCAGTGGTTACCGCGTGTGCAGCAGAGTTCTGAGGTCATGAGTTCGAACCTTCCTGTGTGGGGTTTGCATGTTACCCCTGTGCTTGCGTGGATTTCCGCCGGGCACTCGGGTTTCCTCCAAAAACATGCTTGCCTGTGGGCACCACGTTGGAGACCCGTGAATTATTTTTTTTATTTGTTTTGTTGATTAGGTGTACCAATAAGTGGTGGTACAGAGAACCACCCTCCAGTCGGAGTGTTTTGGGACATCGAGAACTGCAGCGTGCCTAGTGGAAGATCTGCTGAAGTAGTAGTACAGCGTATACGCAGCCGTTTTTTCCAGGGCCATCGCGAGGCAGAGTTCATCTGTGTGTGTGATATCAGTAAGGAAAGCAAAGCAGTTATCCAAGAGCTCAACAACTGCCAGGTGAGATTTTTTTTGAATTATTACAGACATTGGACACTGTGTTAGGACGACGACGTGTGAACTTCTTTTCATCAGGTTACTGTGGCACACATCAATGCTACAGCTAAAAATGCTGCTGATGACAAGCTCCGCCAGAGCTTACGACGTTTTGCCGAGACACACAGTGCACCTGCTACTGTTATCCTTGTGTCATGTGCGTCTTGGCCAGATTCCCAATCATCTCAAGGCTTTTTTGACTTATTATTCATGTAACTATTTTGACAGCTGATGTAAACTTTGCAAGTGAGTTGAGCGACCTGCGCCATCGCCATGGTTTCCAGGTAATCCTGATTCATGGGAACCACACATCCCAGGCCCTGCTGCAACATGCCAACAGTCATGTGTCTTTTCAAGACATCACAGCAGACCTGCCTCCACGTATGCCTCTCAAAACTGAGGTAGGCATACAGAACATGTTGTTTCTTTGGATTTTTTTTTTTGTTTTAATTGGAAAAGGTAAGTTGTAGCATCAAGAAGAGATTAATCATAGGACCTTAATTTTTATAAAGTTTCTTGAAGTTTTCTCAGTTGTGGCACTATGATATCGTCCTCTTTTCTACTGAAAAGGACAACAGCATATAAGTGTAAACCATTCAATTCCAGAAAGGCCCTCCGTCTTTTCCTCCCCTCTTTAGCCCAGTTTCAGCCTGGTCTATGTGCACAACCTTCCTGTCAACTGTGATAAGAGCCTGTGGAATGCTGTGAAACTCAGGCTCCGTCGTCTCTCAGACAACTGTGGCGGGAAGGTGCTAGGCTTTTCCCAGGGAACTGCTGTCCTCCGTTTTGGCTCCCTGGAAGCAGCTTCGCGGGCCCGCAAGCGTATGGAAAAAGAGGACGTTTTTGGTTGTCAAATCAGTCTCTCTTCCTCCCCGTGGCCCAGAGACAAGAGTGTTGAGCGTGAGGTTCAATCTCAGTCCCATCACATTCCCCTGCCCCAGACACTGCCCCTGCCTTTTCATAATCAGGGTGCCATTTTTAACGCACCAATTGCCTCCTCCTCTTCCTTTTTGCCCCTGGAAAAATCGAGGTTGCCCAGGAGGGCACAGCGTCCTACCGGGCCATTCTCCACACTGGGCCAACTCCCTGAAAGGCCCTACAGCCCCAAGAGGGGGTGCTCTGGGCCTCTGGGCGGCGCTCCGGCAAAGGTCAGCAGAATCGTCAGTGCCTGCTCATTTCCCTATATCCCGATTGATGCTGCCATTTAGAACAGAGTCCCTCCCTCTTAAATTGCTGGCTTGACTTACAGCATGTAGCAGTTTACCTAACATCCATCTTCTGTCGTGGCTGGCATGTTTTGGTTGTCAAAACTGTGTGTGTTGTCTTTTGTCCTGCATGTGTTAATCTGAAGTAAAGCTTGTGATTTCATCTCAACTAACCAATGATTTACATTTTTATTAAAGTGTAAGCCTATACCTTGTGTCAGTGCTTGTTTCTATGTGGCCTCTGGTAATATTTAGTCTATCTGTATCGTTTACCTTTCTGGTTGCTCCGTTTCATGCCTGCAGTTCTTCCGAAAGGCAATAACCTGCTCAATGGAGATGATTTCTGTTCCCAAAAAACAATTTCCTACACGCTTTTTGTTTAATGTTGATTGTGACACCAACAGCGCAATTTCATGCATTTATTCTGAATCTATTAAATATTTGTTGCAGGAGTTGGGAAGTGCAGACAACAAACCCTTACCGGGTTTCCAAGACCTTAGTATTGGGCGGTCAGCCTCCTCTTCTCCCCTTACTAATGGTGTTATCGAAACACTTGAACAGCTCCCCAAACCTGGCTTCGAGGAATTAAAATCAAAAAGGTAATCATGTTGAAGAGAGTATTATAAGTCATGCCAAGTTTGAGGTCTGCAGCCTAAAAAGTCTACATATATATTCTAATTTTTGAAAACTTGTGTCTTTTCTAATGCTTTGATAAAATGCATTTAGAAGGAATGGATCCAATTCCCGAAGTGGGACATGGTCTCCATTAGGATTTCAGATAAGCACACCATCTGCTTTCACTAATCTGAACCTCAAAAGAAGCTTCAGTCCGCTTGTCTTGTCTCAAGGATCTTGGCCTTCCAGGTGATTTTATTTAATTTGCCTGTAAAAATTGGGAAAATAAATTGCATTTGTGTGTGCAATGGAACTGTTTTAGGTAGTAAACATAAACAGTATGTAATTTTTTAATGTGTTTTCTCCTCACCAAAGAACTGCATCGCCCAGCCTTTCTAGTCGATCTTCTCCAAATCTTGCTGCTCCTCGAAGCCCTGGTCCAGATAGTCAATCTGAGTTATTTTCAGACGGAGTTGAAATCCAAGTGGGTAACCTTAATTATAGAATGTCCCGCATGGAACTACAACAGAGTCTACATGACGTCTTCTCACGATATGGACCCGTATGTCATTTTGAGGTGTTTAACATCTGTAACTGTTATGATGCCTTGGGCCTTTACTATTACTGTGTGTGATTCAGGTGAAAGGAGTGGATCTTAGCCCTCACACTGACTATCAACTTAAAGCAACAATTCACATGCCGTCTTTACAGCACGCAATTAGTGCCGTAAGTGGACTTCACCGTTACAAAATAGGAGGCAAGCGCATTCAGGTGTCTCTGGTCACAGGTGGCCACAACAGATCTATTGCCGTGCTCAGGTATGGTTAGTACAATATAATTGTAAGATATGTGGAGAGCTGAATTTGACCAAAATGAATAATTATTTTAGATTCTGGATAGATAAATATTGTTTTGGCTTTGATTTTGTGAAGCCCAATGGGTTACCCAATATATCGCATATGAATAAAGCTGTTTCGCTTTGCTCTAAAGCTCAGAGATAAGCGGTATTCTTCAGGAAGCGCCTGCGAACTGTCTTCCCCTCCTCAAGTTCACCGAGGTTTATGAGAAAAAGTAAGCATCTTAAAATCTGAGAATATCAACCTATCGTGTTATCACGACCATAAGGTGCATGGTGTTAAAAGGCGCATTCTCCGTAGCTGGTTCTATTTCTGTATTATTTTGGCAGACATGTTAGCCCAAGCATCGACAATCCATTTTTTTATTATAATCCGCTCAAAGTCTCTGTGCCACTGTAGGTCCTGGTCCAGAAGGAAAGTTTCATTGAACAAAAGCACCAAGACAATAACTGTAACTTTGAAACTGCTAGCTGCGCTACGGTGTTAGCATCCATGAGCACTTATGCAAACCATGAAAGCGCTGCGTGTGGCGTCACTTGTCTTCTGCACAAGTAGGACATGGTGGTGTTTACAGAAGACATGCATAGAAGTCACATGATATCTCTCACAAGTCGTATTTAGTTGGAAATTTGAATGATTCCTCAAAAACATCGTATTTAACCCAAAAATGTTTTGATTCTATAACTCGGCCAAGGCTGGAACCTGTGACCTCCCAGTCTTGCGGCTGGTGCCCAAACCTAAGCCCACCAAGCTTATCTATGCCCGCTGCTTTATATGACACATATACGCACAACACAATGGAGCGTGCCACACAATTCAAAGTAAATCTGAGACTTTAATGTGCGCCTTATGGTCATGAAAATATGGAAATAAACTTTTCGATGTTGCTATTACTAAGTGTCAGCGTTTACACTCCCATTCACAGATATCATCGTAAGCTTTTGCTTAGCGATCTGTACAGACTGACCGATCTGGTGGCTGTTAGGGAGCAGAGGGGCACGAGGATGGTGTGCCTTCATCCCAGCAGCCAAGTCCGTCAGAGCCCGCTTGGATCGTCTCAGTCACAGGAGAGCTCTTCCACGGCTAGCATCAGCCCTGTGATTTTTGAGGAGTTTGAGTACCATGAACCCATCTGCAGTCAGCACTACACAAAACACGACTTCAGGCAAGAATCTTCGCTGTATTACACATAGCATGTACACACAAGTCTTGTGCTTTTTTTTTTTTTTTGCATGCATAATGAGAGCTCGTTTACATGCATATTGCACATGTTTACGTGTCATTGTAATTTTCTTATTCTGTTCACTTTCCAGTAATGTTGCGTAATGCCACCTGAGTTGATTCCAACATTTGCACACACATGCACATATACAGGCGTGGATATAACAACTCTTCAATTTGACTGAGTTTGATTTGCTTGTGCCGCATTGGTCCCCAAGTATACACAACATTTTTCCTCATCTATTATTAAGGCACAGTAATTTGCAGTAGGGCTAATAGCCAAATGCTTCATTTTTTATGATAATGCATTGGACAGACAGTACTTCATCTGATCATTGACCGGGTTTAGTCTCCTGTTCATGTTTGACTGCATATTTTTCCTAAATTTTCAATGTTAAAAATCAATTTACTGTATTGGAATTAAAAATATATAATTCTTACTTTTTGGCCACTATGTTGGTGTCATTATAAAACAATCCATCATTCAGTGTAATAGATTTTTAGAAAGCTTTTGTGTTGGCTTGCTTCATTTTTGATAGATTTGCTCTTTCTTTTTCTTAGTGAGGCAGACTTTGATCCTGACTCATACGAAGTTCCATTCGTGGTCATGTCTCTAAGCACTTTGGCCTCAGAAATTCATGCATTGCTGCAATCACACCAAGGAGTGCTTCCCCTGATCAGGTTAAAATATGTCTTTCTAATACTAACCATGTGAATAATGTTAGTTGTACAATATTTCTGATTCCATGTATAACTGTCGTGTCTAATATTTTAGCTTCCCAGACTGCTATGAAGCACAGTTTAGTCGGTTGCAACTGGGTGATGAGACCCTGGAGTGTGGCGTTCCATTGGAGCACCTCATCACATGTGTGCCCAGTATAACTGTTGTCTCAGCTCAGAATGGTTACAAAATTATCAAGTGGATTCACAACAAACCTCCAACACCAAACTCTGGTGAGGACATGCTAGATTTCAAATGACAATTTCAACACTTTCTTTGGGGTTTATGCTCTTAATATTTTTCTCCTGAAAATTACCCTCATTTGCCTCTAGATCCATGGCTCCTCAGATGCAAGAGTCCGGTTGGCAACCCTCAACTCATTCAGTTCAGCAGAGAGATTATTGACCTCTTAAAGAGTCAACCGTCTTGCATCATGCCTATCAGTAAATTCATACCTTATTACCATCACCATTTTGCCAAGCAGTGCCGTGTCTCGGATTATGGCTACTCTAAGCTGTTTGAGCTGCTGGAAGCAGTGCCACATGTTCTGCAGGTATTGTGGTATAACCGCAACATTATTAAAGAGTACTTACATTGCATCTGATATCTCTGTATGACCTTTATTAAGTGATGTTGCTTTCTTCACACTAAGTGTAAAACTGTATTTTGTATACTTTAAAACATCCAAAACTATCTTTGTAAATGCATATTGTATACAACTAGTATGTTGACAAAGGTATAAACAGATTTGGCTGGTTTGTATTATCACCTTGGTAAAGATTCAAATTGAGAGATCGGACCACTACATAATGCTTATTTTGGACCTAATTATTTGCCTGTAAATGTTGTATGTAACGCTTATCATTTTTGTTCATTTTGTCCTCTTTATTCAGCATGTCCTTTTCCTATTTTCAGATTTTAGGAATGGGCACAAAACGATTGCTTACCCTCACTCATCGAGCCCAAGTGAAACGATTCACTCAAGACTTACTGAAACTACTCAAATTTCAAGCCAGCAAGCAAGTTTCTATCACGGACTTTATGCAAGCATACCACTGGTTCGTTAACATAACTAAAAATCATATTCACAATATTGGCTTTGAGGCTGCGCTGATTATTACGGGTTTTAATTTTGCTGTTGTCAAATTTATCAGGTGTTTTTCCAGAGACTGGAATGTTGCGGACTACGGCACATGTCACCTCAATGACCTGCTGTCTGAAATTCCAGATACCACAGTTACCACCACACATCATGAAAATGACACAGTCATCTCTGTTCCGAAGAGAGGTCCTGCTAAACTTATAACCTGCAGTTCTTTTAACAAACTCAGTTGCTTAGCTACACTGTACTTGTGTGAACTTGATGACAGAGCAGCAGGTGACAAGATGGCACCCCTTAGCTTCCCCAAGTGAGACCGCATAGTGGGAAATTGTTAGATTCGCAGCTTTGCGTTGTCTTTTTTCGGTGTTTGACTAGCCTCAGGACATCTAGACACTTGCTGCCTAAGTTTTGTAAAAATAAAAACAATAGTGTCTACTCTTTACAGTAGGCAAAGCTAGAAATCATAGTGACCTGTGTTAGCAACTGAACTGTTTTTTTTAACCACAGAGCGTACGTCAGAAGAAATGGTGCACACAAAGCATTTTGGGAAGGAAGTCGTTGACCTACTCCGTCACCAACCTCATTGCCGAATGCCCTTCAGCAAGTTCATTCCCACTTACCACCACCACTTCGGACGTCAGTGTAAACTCAGTTACTATGGCTTCACTAAACTCATGGACCTCTTTGAGGCCATCCCAAACGTGCTTACGGTGAGCATACTACTGGTTGGCACTAAAGCTTCGTCAATCGATTCATGTCAACTTTTCTGTTAATTCTTCCACCTTATTGTGTTGTCAGGTTTTGGACTGTGGGGAAGAAAAGATGTTAACCCTGACACAGGTTGAGCGGATCAAAGCTCTGGCAGCCCAATTGGTCAAGATCCTTCGAACGCAGAAAAACTGCAGTCTTCCTGTGGGGCAGCTGCTCACAGAGTACAGCAAGACTTTTGGTTACAGTGTGCGTTTGCAAGACTTCGACGCCAGCTCTTTGCCTGCCCTCCTGGGCAAACTCGGCCATGTTGTCAAGGTAAAGTTGATTTAACTTGTTTGCTGTATTAAGGTTGGGAAAGCCTATTTTAGTCAAATGCTATTCCTTCACAAGTATTTGTCAAGGCACATTGTTGGCTTTTCAAGGTGGTGGATGGCTCTCAGGGACGAGAAGTTCAGCTCATTAACAGGAAATCTATGCGCTTGCTGACGTCACAACTTCTGGCGTTGCTTATGTCTCAAGAGAAAGGTGTTAACAAAGGTCTCAAAGTGGATGAGCTGGGAGAGCGCTACCATATGGTCCACAAAGCCTCACTTAACCCTTGTGAATATGGATTTCTCTCAATCAGCGAATTACTCAAGAGTCTGCCCTACCTTATGGAAGTGAGAGAACATTTTATTTTCAATGACGTTATATAATTGATTTAAAACCGTCCAGTTTTTTAATTGTTAGCATTTATAGGTTTACTGTCAAGACCTTGACGGAAGTATCCAAGATGGCAACAGTAGCACAGAAAGCCCTACTGGGGAGTGGGTTCGGCTGACTGAGCTTTACCAGTTTGCCCATACTGTACGTGCACTCCTCCACACTTACCACTACAACCAGATCTTCCTGTCAGAGTTCCGGGGAGCTTATAAGAAGTTTACTGGATGCAGCCTGGATTCTCGTTTTTACGGGTACAACAGCAATGATGAGCTGCTTAATGCCATTCCACAGGTGCCAGATTCCTATATATTCACTCTTGGCTTTTTTTTTAATCCCTTTTAACTTGCAAATTACTCATTTCTATACTAACCTTTACTGTATGCCAACAGGTGGTCTGGGTCAAAGGTCATGGTCACAAGAAGATTATCGTTTTGAAGAACGATATGAAAGGCAAACGCTTCAGAACATCTATTCATTGCAATACTGTGGCAGTTGTGTACTATGTATGATAAATCGGGTGTTGTTGGTGTGACACAGAGAAGGCAAGCACTGCGATCCCCAGCAGACCTCAGTCAGGTGGAAGTGTTGAGAGCCCCAGAGACAGCCCAACAACCATCACCCATTTTGAAGCAAACAATCCAGGTAATTATTGATTTTTCTGCCTTAGATTTAAACCTTTACTGCGCTCAGCAATTTTTCTGCCAAACAAATATCTTGTTTTTGATAAAGCCGGTATTGTATCTAGTCAACCAAGCACAACTTGTCCGTTGTATATTGAACACTTGGAGCACAACCAGTATCTTTATAGACTGAAGATGCAGATTTTGTTTTATACCCATTTGCTGCGTCTTTGGTATTGTGTTCGAAATGTAACACACAAAGACTTGACTCAACTTAATCTGCTTTTTTTTAACTATGAGTAACATAAAATTGTATTTACAGGCACAACCGCTGTACCGGAGTCCAAAATGCAGCGTTTGATGTCCCCAGACGACCTTCTTTGTGACCCAGTACCGTTTTGTCCGCCATCCGCTCAGCTTCACCCTGGCCCAGTTTTAATGCAGTTGGATGAACTGATTCATTTTGAGGAGAAAACTGCGCATAACCCCCACGAATCAGGTCAGCACGAGAGTGAAAATAAGTGACTGTCGTCTGGTTTTCAAACAGCCAAGAGACGCACATAACTATCTTCAATTGTTCAATGGGCAAGAATTTTCTTTCATTTAAATCTTTAAATTCATTTAATTTGGGGAAATAGCGCATTTTTGAGCCTTCTGAATTATTGTTTTTCATAGAATATTGTGTTTTCAAATTATGTCAACAAAAAACCCTGAACCTGTATCTTTGCTTTTTTCCATTGATCAGCCGAGTAACTGTAAAATCCATCTATATCTATTGGTGACGGTAGATTGCTACGGTATATATTTTTTAATCTACTTATGGTAATTATGTGCTCATGTGGTAGTACAGGGAAATATACTCAATAACTTATTTTGTTTGGGAAAAAAACTGATTTGCATTGCAAAAATAACAGTAATGCATCAAATAAGGTAAAAACCCTGCACGTTATTTTGTTAACAATTGTATTCTCTTAGTTTACAAAACAGCTAGAATGTAGTAAAAATGTTGGTGCAACAGCTGATAATTCTTGCTCATTGTCTTTGCAAATTTTTTAGAAAAATGACGTAAAAATACCATGTAACAGGTGTAAAATATACTTTAAAAATTGGATAATCCATATTACCTCCTGAGCTACGGAGACCACTAATGAGCAAAAAACATTTCAGGCAGCACGATAATTTAATCTTTTAAATCAAACGTGAAGTGAAATTGGTGCTGAGATATATTTTTGAAATATTTTGGAACAAGGGCTTGCCTTGATATAATTTTATGGAAAAAAAGTGGGCATTGGAAAAAGGTTGAAAATCAATTTTCATGGACTGCAATATGTTCAAATGTGGGATGCGTAGTGTGAGGTGTCCTTAAAAGGTTCAAATTTAATATATTCTTTATTAAGAATGTGTTAACAATGCCCTACTGAGCTCAAAGACCCTTTATTTTTTACGGAGCCTATCTGCTTTTATCTC
Source organism: Urocampus carinirostris (assembly GCF_059441175.1). NCBI lineage: Eukaryota > Metazoa > Chordata > Actinopteri > Syngnathiformes > Syngnathidae > Urocampus > Urocampus carinirostris. The sequence goes on along the minus strand of NC_142356.1, from coordinate 31,093,643 downwards.
CTTTTTATCATCCGTGTTATGGCCACAAGGCGCATTACGCTAAAGGGATGGAGGCGGGGGCACAGTGTGATATCACAAGCACGCTCATGGTTTTGTTTAGTTGAAGGATGAAAATGGTAAAAGTAAGAAAAGGACCATTTCAAGTACGGTCCAAATGCCAACATAAACCCCCCAAAAAGATGAAAAAGGAAGAGCTGCAATGATTACTTTAGCCAGAAGATGGCATCAGTATATTGTAAGATACTTACGCCACATTTAACTCCTATCCCTACCTATTTTTTACCTAATGGAAAAAAGATCCCTTTGTTGATAATGACTAGCATTTGGTATGGCTATAATAAAGAAAACCATTGTTAGGCACCCTTATTCAAATGCATTGTTTTATGCTTACAGAGAGCCAAGAACTCTGCGCTGAAGCCGCAGCAAAAACAGAAGAGCCTGAAGCAACCGTTGGCACAGAGTCTCAATTGTCTTTGGGCAGTCCTTGCAAAAGAGGGCCCCGCACTAGAATCAAGTTGGCAGCCAACTTTTCTTTCAAATCAGGCCTGTAATTCAAGGCGCACACACGAGCAGTGAGCTTAAGCAGTTGAGCTGAGGTGCAACTCGAGCAGAAGAGTTGAGTAGCATTACTAACTCACTACAGAAGAGACATTCTTCCTGCTGCCTGCCCTCTAATATTCGTCTTTTCTCGTTGTCCTCAATATTCGGATGGTTCATCCGCAATGTTTCATTCAAAAGAACACAAAGGTCTTTGATATATTTTTTTTTGTACCTTTTGCAGATTTTCTGCAGTTTGCTAATGTAAAGCCTATTTCATTCCATCCTCAACATTATATCAAAAGTGCACAAAGTATTCATGGCAAGCTGGATGCCACTGCACAGCGCACAGGCTATTTAGAGAGCTGCAGCTTTAGAAAAGTAAAACAAACTTATTGTTGGGTCTAAAGCTTGAGCTGAGCTTGTATCAAGGATTTATTAAAAATAACCTTTTTTTAAAAACATCTTGATTAGTTAAAGACAAAAAAAATTCAGTTGGTGGTCTTTTCAGAAGTCTTTAAGTTCTTGCAGAGCTCGTCAAGTCTTCTCCGTTTCCCCTTTTTTTGCTTCAAGACGTCCTTCGTCATGTTTGCAGGCGTCAAGATAACAAGATAATGGGTGTTATGAAAATGAAGGGTCAGGGCATGCGTGTTTGCCAGGCCAGCAGCCAGTGTCCGTGTTGTTTTCGCCGTGTGTATGTGCTTCTCCACTGTAGGTCATGTTACATATGCAGAGCGTGCATACATGACGCATGGAGTAAGCACTGCTGTGGCACACAGGAACGGATGATAGAATCCCAGCAAGCTTTTTTGTGCATGTAATTTCCGGCTTGTTTTGGACTTCTTGGAGGTGGGGCCACCCCTTTTGGGCGTGATAATAATTCAGCCTCATGGTGATTTTTGATGAGTTGCACAGATGAGAGTTTTGGGGCAAAGACATACGTGGTAGGCAGTGGTCATGTTAACGGCGTGGTACAGAAGCTTAGTGAAGCTTGTGCATATGTGTCACGTCCACGAAGGAGAACCCTCGGTGGCTCTCTGAATTTTGCCGGGCTTTTACAATAGCTTGTATTTGCCACGGTTACAGGAATGACTCGAGTGCCTCTACAACCATCATGTCGTGTCGTACCCATGTGTTGCTTTCCTAGTTTTTTACTTGTTGTTTTTTGCCGCCAATTTCACTCTGGTGCACTGGTTGCTTGCATGTGGCGAGTATCAGAAAAACAACCTTCAGAGAAGGGGTACCAGCCCGTTAATTGGATGGCCACCCATTACATGGTTCAACTGAGATAATTTCCTTTTCCTTATCAAGTTATTTAAAATACACTTGCTGCTGAATTGAAAATAATTTAATCAAAAAATGTACAACTCATTGAATTACTTATCTTTATATGATAATAGGAACTTGAGTTATTCTGATGAACATCAATTTGAAACTTATTAAGCACAACTGAGTGCCCTCTGTGCAGTGTCATCGATCTCATAATGAATGCTGCAGCACATTTAGCTTTTCTGTTGTGCAACTTTCATCTTAATGATCATTTAAAATATGCTGAATGGCATAGTTTAGGTTGGTGAGATGTGCAATTATATGGAGTTTGACTACATGTTTAAGTAAATTTGTATTGCTCTTTCATCTGAGAACTTCAAAGAAAGGTTTTAATTCAAGAATGAGATTTCAATGTTTTGTAATCCTTTTTACTTGCCCTTGACCACACAACCCGCCCAATCCATCACAACTGTCACCACAATGTGTAACAATGGAAAGTGGACCAATGGCGTTAATAAAATTTCACTAAGCATCACTTCTCTGTTGATAAATCTGGGCAAAAATACACAATCTAGAGGCAGATTCCTGAAAGATGACATGTATTTAATCATGTATTTACAGGTAAGTTCAGCTTATTTATTGCATCTGTATTCAGTGTTGGGAATTTTACCACAGATGAGTATTGGAAGAAAGACGAGGCAGCAAAAACAATGCAAGCAAACACAACAAATAGTCTGTATTTTCAAAAAGATGACATTTTCATAATTCACAATAATTTGGATGGAGTTGGTTCTTAGCAATAAGGATAGCTGAGAATGTTTGAATGAATGAATGAAAACTTATTTCGAACATTCGAAAATAAAATCAGGACAAAAACAATGACTCGACAACTAAAGGTATGTTAACATAACATGTTCGAAAAGGGCTAATACATAGCAGACGCTTATGTGCCCTACCCCTTCATCTTCCTTATTAATTACATTTCACAGATAGCTCCTCTTTCGTGTCTAAATATGACAAAATCTTACGGATATACATATTACATAGGTCGAATATCAATAATTATAATAACAATAGTCATATCTTGTATACTAATCATCGTAGTACCCATCTATTAACCTTATAATACTACTTCTAGTCACTAAATATTGTGACACCAATGATAACGACAATAGCAATAATGACAGTTATGGTATAATACTAACAACAACAAGGTTAACTATAGTTATAAACCATCCATTTGCCTTGCAATATTTCCAATCTCTATCACTCATACCCCATTTTCTTCATCTCTGTATTCTGCCAGTAATGTTTTTTTGTATTTAAATTTGGTAATTGTTGGATCTCGTCTTTTAAATTCTTCCAAAGTTTGACTCCACACGCAGACACACACATACTTTTCCTGGTGGTTCTCACCAATGGGATTTTGAATTTAATACAGCCCCTTAAGTTATAGGTTCCCTCTGTCCGAGTGAATAATTTTTGTTTTTGTTAATGTTTTTTTTTTTTTTTACCTTAAACAGCAATTGTGAAGTGAACATTCTTAAATAAATCATTCAATTTTAATAATTTGGACTGCAGGAATAAAATATTAGTATTATCCCTATCCAACCCTGTGTATGATTCTAATTGCACGTTTTAGGGGCATAAAAAGGGGCTGTAGTGAACTTTTGTAATTATTGCCCCAGACTTCTGCACAATATGTTAAGTATGGCAGAACTAGAGAACCATATAATACAATGCAATATAGTTTAAAAGAAATTTGGCCTTATTAATTATTGAAATGTTTTTAGATCCTATAGTTTGTATGTGTCTGATGTGTGTTTTCCAGCTTAATTTGATTGTCTATTATGACCCCTAAAAACGTAATTTCTGATATAGAGTCCATTGCAGCACCATAATTTTTTACCTCTAAATCTTTATTTGCCTTGCAATTACCAAAGAATATTACTTTGGAATGTTTGCTATCACAATCATATTTTTCATATTAATTTGGCTGGTAAGACACTGGGCCAAAATGAAAATGTGAGTTATATTCAAGTGCACATAAACCTGACAGTTCTTGTCGCCAATAGCCTGTTTTAAACCTTTGGGGGATGGACAGTCATTTACTAGTATGATTGAAGGATCTGCAGAAAAATTCTTATGAAAACAAGCATTTGTGGAACTGCATTAAATAAATAATAAAATGAGGAAAAGAACCAGCACACATAATCATGTTAATCATTGAAATATTTCAGCTAGTTGCAGCTCTACTTTGACGTACAGTTGATCTTTTCGATGCCAAAATGCTTAATTTCTAGCAACTAACAATAGAGGATGTTAAAAGTGCTCCTTTGTCAGTTTCAGTACTAAAACATCCAATAATTAATATTTGATCTGCAGTACTTAGACGGTTTGCATCAAGGATGACAAAAAATCTTCAACTAAATTAGTGGGCCTACAGTACAAAAATCCATTTAATTGACATTGTGCTTGTTTAGTCTTTTTTTCTTAATTTTAAACTATATTGATAATGTAGCCAACTAATACATGGATAAGGCAATTCATGTTTATATACTAAAATGATCCGACAATTCAAGCATGATCTGAGCCTTTTAGCGACAATTATAATAGCACAACCAACTACGATACAAAATAAATCACCATTTCAAACTAATCTCACTTTCCTCAGTAATTACAAGTAATTTTCATTGCAACGGGTTTCCTTGATGCTTAATTCCTCTATTTACAAAGTGCAGGCAAGTAGGACTTTAGTGGCATTTGGATTGTGACGAAACAGAAAATGTTTTTGTTTTTTTTTTAGAGGGAAAGTGTGTATTATTTAACTACTAGATGGTGCGGTGCAGCCGACAATGAGTACTAAAAATCACATGGATTAACACAAACTACAGAGGTACCTCTTCATATGAGCTAAGTTCCAGTATCATGCTTGTAGCTCAAATTGCTTGTTTAAAGAGTGAATTTCCTCGATATGAAATCATAAAAACAATTTAGCCCATTCCCGAACTACCAAAAAAAGGATTTGGTACACTTTATTCATGGCTGAATTCTAGAACCTTTTTATGGACCTTCAAAGCCGTTTTTTCCAGCACTATTAAAAGAAAAAAAAATCCTCTGTGAATTAATCCATAGCCCTGTTGTTTGAGGTCATCTAGTTCTGCCTGTAGGAAGAAGAACCAGAAGCTTAATAAATCGTAAGCCAAATATTAAACCAGCAAATGAATTGGGCAGAGAAATTGAGAGTTTCATGTGCCCCATTTCATTCGTGTTTGCTGCCGTCTCCGTTCGGGTCATGTTGTATCAAATTCTCTTGTTCTTTTTCTTACTGACAGCACCTCAAACTGTAGACAAGGAAAAGGCGATTCTCCAAAGTTTAACCCGTGTGTGAACTTTTATTTATTTTTCTATATGAATTTTTGTTTTTTGACTATGTTACTATTTTTTATTTGTAGTATGTCTTATTCATTGCATGTTTGCGAGCGGGGAGTAGGGAGTGATTTCATGTGTGCTCTATGTTGTGCATATAGCATAATAGACAATGAAGTTGAAAGTTAAAGGTGTTTTTGTTTTATTTTTCCTCGTTTAATGCTAGGTCTATCGCGTCAGACTGCTGAGAAACATGGCAACAATTGCAAGCATTTACAAGCACTTCTCCACAAATTCAAGCACTTTTTAAACCTTGAAATAACATTAAATTTAAGCAGTTTCAAGGATTTCAAGCAGCTGTACAAACCCCGCAATAAGCATCAAAGTAAACCCTAAAAAAACATAAAACGCATCTCCCTCATCACTAAGAACTGGTTATAATTAAGGATAAAAATACAGTAATAAGATAATCTTAAGGGGGAGAAATGTGAGGTTATTATAAGGGAGTTGCTGTAAATGAGGTGTACAGAGGGGGTGGCGATAGTGCAGTCACTGTAAACTTGAAATGACATTAACTGCAACTTTGTTATTATTCATCACTTTATTTTGCCATTTTAGCTGTACTTGCGATTCTAATAGTCTTTATAAAGAAAAAAATCAAAATGTTACGAAAATTGAGTCAAGGATTTCAAGCATCTGTACGAACCCTGATAGAGGTATAACTGTACGGAGGTAAAAATATACCATACATATAATATACGATTTTACTTATTTTTTGCATCGCCATTTTGAGGTTTTTGTTTACGTGTAGCTGAATTTATGTGCTAATTTACATATTTATCATTATTCACTGGTAAATCAATACTATTTTGGATGCGCTAAGAAATGCACACTGTACCCTTTAAATAACAATTAGCTTAGAATTGATAACAAGGGGGGAAATGCATAAGTATGTTAATATTAACCTGCAAATTTCTGTACAATATGCTTTACCTGATGAACAATGTAGTGCTTAATTGGCCTCCCTGACGTTTTTTTCTTAGGATTACAAACATGATGTATGCAGAAATTTTTCGGAGGAAGTAGTGTTCACTAAATTTAGTGGTAGCATTTACATCAGCCATGTCCCAGGGACCAGTTGCAGCTTGCAGGGATGTGATTTTTCCGCTAATTCGCGGAATTCCGCTTTTTTTATCTCCAAAAATAAAATTTTAAAATTTCCGGTGTTTTAATTGGTAAAAAAAAAACGATTTCGTCTCGACAGCATGCCATTTGAGTGTTTCCGTAACTGAAATGAAACGTACTTGCGATTGGTTGAAGTCTCGTGTTGACCAATAAACGCGCTTGTTATAGGAGTGTGCCATTGTTCATTTCTCACACGTTTTTGCCGGGTGTTTAAAGAAAGATGTCCGTGATCGAACGCAAAGATGCTCCGCGAGCTAAAGAAATTGATAAGATTGTAAAAAACAAGTTTCGATGGGACTGGTTGGAGAAGGAATTATCTACGAATGTTGGAAAGAAGACTGTGACGAATTTGTTCAATGACTTTATTCGGAAGATCGATCGTGCCGGGAAAGCACTTTGCATTTGGTGTCATGATACCATCGACTATGGTGGGAGAGGTTTCAAAGCTCTTGAAAGTCACGCAAAGAGCAAAGAACACGTGAAAGAACTCCCCCCCCCCCAGCTAGCAATCACCCCCCCCCCCCCCCCCCCGCTAATTTTCAGATAATTTCACTTTGGTCAAATCACATCCCTGAGCTTGCGATCAAATTTTTACTGGCCCGTGGCCTCAGTCATAAAATTATACATATGTGGCCCTCCAGTAATGTTGAAGGCAGTGTTAAATACATTTGTACCAAAAGATATATATATATATATATTACTATGTCACCAGATGGCAGCCCTTTGGCTACCTCGCGCTTGGATTTCCGTGCGAATTTTAGCCCACCCTATTTCTAACATGGCGACTATAAATAAAAAAGGAAAGTCGACTGTGAGGGCAGCCGCTTCCATGACAAGTGGAAATTGCAGTCATTTTTCATCAAAATCCGAAACAAGTGCGTCTGCCTGATATGCCAAACAATTGTGGCTGTTTTTAAAGAATATAATATCAAGAGGCACTGCCAGACAAAACATGCCGACTACTATAAGCTAACTGAACAAACACTGTGAAAAAATGAAGCAGCTGGAAGCCATTTTAAGCATAGCAGCGCTTTTTCAGGAGACCCAGCAAGTCGAATGAAAATGCTACAAAGGCAAGCTATGAGGTCGCAATGCTGATCGCCAAGCACTGCAAACCTTTCACAGAGGGTGAATTTATCAAAGACTGTTCAAAGAATGCCAGGCTGAATAGTCGGCCTTCACACAATTTCATTTTACCAAATCTGGCCCGCTTTCTGAAAAGTTTGGACACTCCTAATTTACATGATTGAACACTGTGTGGCGCCACAGCAGTCCTTGATGATGGCCACACCGGATTTAGTGACGAAGGGCTTGTTTGGTGGTGGCTCCAAGACTTGTCTTTTGACCTTTGGAGGATCTTGAAGTTTTAAATATGAAATAGAAGGGGAGGATTTAATGCAAGTGTTTTCTTGTGCATGTATTTTCATACTCACTTTGTTTGATTTTGAGTTTATTTTCCAGTGGGATCAGTTTCAGCCTAAGGAACTCTGCCATCTCCTTGTCTTCTTCCTGCTCCCTGAGACATAAAAATATGAGCTCTGAATTGAGTTTTCTATACATTCTTTCATTTCATTCATTGAGGTTTAGTCAGGTGAGGCTGTAGAAATATAAAATCCAAAATATATTTACCCTTAATGTTGGGTTAGGGTCTCTGGTGACGTGTTTCAAGGTTATAGAATATAATAGCTGATATGTCTCCGGGGCCAAAGAATCAAATTACAAGGGAAATAAGAGATGAGATTAAATCTTCGGGCTTGGTCTCTCAAATCAAGTTAATTTTTCGGGCTCGGGTTAGTTTGGGGTTTTATACCCATGGGACGGGTCATGCTGGATTTTTTTTAGGCCTCATCTTACTTCTAATGAGAAAATATGTTTACGGATGCATGTTTGTTAGGATGTTGTGGTCAGGACTGAGAAAACAGCAGTTAGTGGTGCCAATTCATAACACAACTTGAAGGTTAAATGGTTGTGTATTCAGTGTTAAAAGTTATTTCTCATTTAACTCCCAAAATTTTGGTTTTCTTTTAAAATGTGTTGAATTTACACATAAATGTTTTTACTGAAATTAGTACCACTTTACGATTAAAAACAACCGCATTTCTCCTTAACAGTGCCGCTTTTTTCAATTCTAACAACAAAAATCTTGGCTCAATACTATTTTTTTAGTCTAGGGCTGCATTATTTTGAAGTGAGACTTAAGTCTTTGTGTGAGAATAAAGCGCTCCAAGAATTGCATTTGAACTCTGTTTTTTGTAAGTATACCACTTCTGGTTTTAAACATGCACATGTTGTTTTTTTTGTTTTTTAATGTAAAGACGAGTTGTGATTCACACATCAAAATAGAATGCAAGATGAAACCTACCGCTTTTTGATGGCAAACGGTTAGTATGTATGATAGTACGTAACATATTGCAGACGCTGCCCTACTTACGAACGAGTCCGACGATTGTTCGTAAGTTGAATTTGTTCACAAGTTGCTTCAGTGCTATATTTTGTATGTTTAAGGTTTATATAAGTATGTTTAAGGGTTGTATACGTGACCTGGATTGTTTTGTACTAAAAAAAAAACCATTTCATAAAATAATATGCTCTATAAAGCTTAACTTAGATTTGGAAGATGAGGTTCAACAATTAGGCGACTTTCTCCTCCATGGTGAAAAGTGGTCGAAAAAAAGCGATCCAACCATTTTCTCAACCGCATCAAGCTTTCTTATTCCACTTTTATTTTTAAATGAAATGGCTCTCCTCTTTACACCTTACACCAACCATATTGAATGTATGCACAAGATTTTGAACAATAAAAAAGTTCTTAGCGCGCTTGAGATACTATATAGAATAGTAGTTTACACACGAACCAGGAAGAAGAAGCAGATTTTTTTTCTTCCAGGTGGATGCTGGCTGACCTCTCACAGCGCCACATGGTGCACACAATACAAATCTAACTTACAGCAATGTACGGATATTTTTCGACATCTCTGAATTTTTTTTCCGTATCTGCCGTTTTTTGTAAGTCGAATGGTCGTAAGTAGGCGGGGAGTTTTTGCTGTACTGTGCTTAGTGTACTCAGAAGCAGAGTGAGACATACATTTCTCTTGCCTTTTAGCAGAGGGCGATAGTAAGACCAAGGATTCTGATTAGGTACACTCCTCATCTACAGACAACAGAATTGGTGATAGTATTAGCAAGCTAACAGCAAGTCCGGCCATCCAATAGCCTTTTCTCCTTGCTTTGATTTTTATTGTTTTTTTTTTTCTCAGAATGAAGGATTGCCTATCTATTGATGCTTTTATTTACAAGGATCAGTACATCGACTTCATTTATTAAGACAATAAAACGTTTTTTTTTTCTATGAGATAGTTTATATATTTCTTTTTTGGTTTCCTAATCAAATGATGAATATGATGTAGGTTATTTGTAAATCCAGCTCAGTGCCCTTGGGGGTAGAGCGCCCGAGACTGGGAGGTTGTTGGTTCAAGCCTCGGCCGAGTCATATCTAAGAAGTACAACATTGGTACTCATTGCCTCCCTGCCTGGCGCTCAGCATTAGGGGTTGGAATTGGGGGGTTTGGTCACCTAATGACTCCCAACACATAAGTTGGTTTGAGCGAGGGGGCTGGGAATCCCCTCCTCTGAATCAATCTCCCAAAGAGAGTCAGAAATGACTCTAGCCACCTCCCACTGGGGGGATATGGCTCCAGTGTATATATATATATATATATATATATATATACATATATATATATAATTATATATATATTTGTAAATCCGACTTTGGCTCACCAGATATAAGATTTCCACTTTCGATCCTACCTTAATCGCTCCACCTCTGCATCATCTACCAGGAAGTCCCTCTTCTGCACCAGCTTATGAATTTTCAGGATCAGTTCCTCTTCTTGCTGTTTGTCTTTCCTGCTTTTGTCTTTCTCTGTAAAAAGGATAATTTTCTTTGATGAAAATTGGGTAAAAACCATCCATTAGGCAAATTTACAATTCAGAAGTGACTTCAAAGTCATCTTTGATCTTGCAGAACTTCGCATATATGTTGTTCAATTTTTAAGAGTATTAAAATGAAATGAGTTGTAGCTTTGCTTCACATTGTTGCTTCACTCTGTTTGGAAAATGAGTGTGAGCATCATCTTTTCATGGGACATAAAGGGGCGGTGGAAGCCAAAGGGAGGCTGGGGTAATGATCCTGGTCCATATAGCTCCCATGTCAGCAAAGCAGGAATGGAGTAGGCATGCTTGTGTTATTTGTGGCCAATTTAAGTCTTTTATAAATAATCTTTAAAAGAAACAATTTTCACTCGTGTCATAATGTTAGTGGTTGTGCATGTGTGCTTGACTAATTGATTTTTGTTGTGAGTCTTTTCTGTTGATTTTGTGCTCATACACAAATTTATTGGGTAATAGTTACTAATTAGAGTTAGTTTTTGATGGTGTGGGTTTTGCTGATTCAATGCTTAACACTAAAAATAGTGTAAAATATATGTATATGTATATATAATTATGAGTATGGATGTTAAGAGAGGACTGTATGAGAGTGAGATTGTGCTGACTGTAAGGTGCAGAGACTTGGAGCCCGAACGCAGATTTGAGAAGGAAATTAAATGTTTTTGAGATTGAATGTTTGAAGATTAAGTTAGGAGTGACAAGATTGGATAGATTGAGAAATGAAATTGTGAGAGACAGAACTGGAGTAGTAGCGGAACTGAGCAAGCGTGTGGAAAAGAGCGTACTCTGTTGGTTTGGACACAGGGAGAGGACGGATAAGGAGCGAATGTTGAAGAGGATTTACAGAGCAGAAGTAAATGGAAGGAGACCAAGAGGAAGGCCGCAATTGACGCGGATGGATGGTGTTGTGAGTGCGCTGCAGGAAAGAGGCCTAAATGTAGTGGAAATTAGAGCTCTTGATGGTGATAGGAATGAGTGGAGAAGTGTTGTGAAAGGATAGTGGGATTTTTGGACACCTTATCAGGGATGGGCAGGGGACGCGTTTGATGTGGCAGGGGTAAACCAGTGAAAGCTGTCGGGCCCTGCTGTTGAACAGAAGAGTGTGTTGTGTCACCCTGACCCGAGTGACATGGCCGCTGTCTTGTGTCCAGTTTCATCTGGAGGGACGAAAGCATGACCAACTTTGGTGCCAAGGTGCTTAACTTGTTTGGGCATTTGGTTGGCCATGGACATTTTTTTTTCCCCTTTTTCTTTTCGTTTTTTGTTTCTGTGTTTGCCTTGCTGTCGGTCACCCCTCTCGGGGGATATGACCAGGGTAGATATACATATATAGCTTATACAACTTAATGCTTTCCACAATTGATTTGTTTGCTTATGTTACCCTCATCCGGAATATTTCCATGCCGCAAAGTACTGCGGGACTGATATACACAAACTTACTCACCCGCCCCAAAAAAAAAACCCATTTTGAATTGGTTCATTTTCCCATGACATACTATTTTCTGTCTCCATGGCAAAAATGTCATAGTTGTACACAATATATATATAGACGTATATTGGTGGTCACCACAGTTATATCCACCCATATATAGTGTAATTCTATCCTTATGACAATCCAAATACGAGCTCAACTTGTGAACTGATGGGAGAGAACAATGTAGCCGACTTTTGGAGCAAGGGACAAACGAGCACAGTACTTAGGGGATTTTGGTTAGCAATATCAATGAAATCATCATTTGATGCTCGTGTAATAGGGATTTGTATATCAAGGAGATTTGTGCCTGTTGAAAATTAAAGATTCATATTAATAAGAAAATATTGCTTTATGTGATCATATCAGAACACATTTTTCCCTTTTCAGTAGGTTCAATTAGGTTCACAAGACTATTTGCATCATTTTAAAAAAAATCAACATTGTATCAGTCCGGCCCTCAGCTTGTAGCTCAACTGTTTTGGGCTTTACACCCGTTTGACTTTGACACCCCCATTCTAAGAGTAAGTATGTTCTATGGTAAACACATTCAGGGCCATTGATGGCTGTGAAATATTTTCTCTAGTTTGATTTATTGAAGTTTTCTTTAATTCTAAATACCCCATGGATTCACTATGTTGTTTTATTTTTAGGTTAAACTGATTTAAATATAATTCTAATTCTATAATTTTGACTTTGTGTGTGATTTGTAATTTCTTCTGTGTATTGTGGTGTTGTTGAAACAAAAATAATGATTGGGGCCAGGATTAAATATCCAATTCTTGCAAAGACCTTGGTCACAGGCCATCGCCGGGCCACAGCCCTTGGATCAGAAGCTTGGGGGTCAGGACACTCATTTGCTAATTATTTTCCCAGCTATTTACACCAAACAGATGTGCTGCAGACGTCTTATTTGCACCGCCGCCTCTCGAATGCAACTCAATCAACACGAAGCAGCTCCAGGACGAAAGATGCTTTGCTTGCGTCACTCACATGATCCACCCCATCCATTCTTGTCCTATTTATACATCCCTATGACGCATATGCACGTATTTTCAAGCTGAAATCTTTCCCCCACTGGTTTTATTGTGTGACAAAGGAACGTGCTCATGCATTGGTTCAAGCTTAAGCTTTACCTGGGATAGTGACGATTCGTCTCAATTCCTGCTTTAGATTCATGATGTCTTTGCACAGTTGGATGTCGTCCATCCTACAAGTAAAGGAGACGTTTACTGATGCAACACACTCAAATAGACATTGTATGCACACCAAATTGCATGTCATTTAGGTTCACTATACTTTTGTCAATGAATGATTTAAAGAATGCCCCCAAAGCCCTCGTTACATTGCATTCTTACATCTAGAGATGTTAGAGGAATCTAGAAAGGTATTCACAATTAACCATATTTTGCTCCAGTCGATATTGTTTACAGACCTGCAGACAATATCATGATTGCTGTGATCAAATTAATGTTATAGTTGCATTCAAGGCAATGTAATGTATTTCAACCAATGTGCTGCGGCACACTACTATGCAATGGAAGGTTGGCTAGTGTGCTGTTGAAAATTGCCCAATTTCATCTTTGCAAAAAAGACTGCCATAGTTCAGTATCTTTGCTTTCTTCGATTGATCAGCTGAGTAACCTCAACATACATTCATATCAGTAGGTGGCAGCAGATTGCTTTGCTTTTTATATATACTTATTAGCAGGGTTGGGTAGGGTTACTTTAACTGGATTACTTTCAATTACTTTTGGATTACTCCAATACCAAATATGCTAATAAAAGACAAAATAAACAAAATTTAGCAATTTTATTCATATTTAGTTTCCTTTGTCTTTTATTAGCATATTTGGTATTGGAGTAATCCAAAAGTAATTGAAAGTAATCCAGTTAAAGTAACCCTACCCAACCCTGCTTATTAGCTGGTCATGAGGTAATACAGGGAAACATATTTGATAACTTAATTTGTTTCAAGAAGCTGTTCATATCAAAAGTTCATATTGTGTTCAGAATATCAGATTCTAAACTAAATAGTAAAAACTTGTTTTTTATTTACTTGGTGGTGCAGCACGGCAGCGAAGTGGTTAGCGCGTATGCGGCACAGTTCTGAGGTCATGAGATCGAACCTTCCTGTGTGGAGTTGGCATGTTCTACCCGCGCTTGCATGGGTTTCCTCCGGGCACTCCGGTTTCCTCCCACATTCCAAAAACATGCATGTCAGGTTAATTGGCAGGTCGAAATTGTACCTTGGTATGAATGAGCGAGTGAGTTGTATGTCTTTGTGTGCCCTGCAGATAATGGATGGATGGCTACAGTGGTACTTATACTTCTGAATGTCTCTACAAAAAGTTTCAGGTTACGAAGTACTTGAAGAAGATTGCCTCTAGTTACGAAGTAAAAAATTTAGGTTCCCTAATGTAAACAAACGGCAACCAGTGTCTACGCGTCCTCCCAGCAGATAGCGGGGAGGAGGATACAGCCATCTTTCCCAAAACATTCTAGGAGAATTTCATGAAGTCTCGGAATTCGTGGAAAGGAATCATCCCAAAAAATTGTATACAAGTCAGGCCATCGCACATTTTGGACCAATCGTAGAAAGCTGCCAATAGCAGAAATCATTGGATCAGTTTTTCAATAAACACGAGGCAAAATGGTAAATTAATATTTTATTATTTTCTTTATTTTTGTTTATTTTACGTTTTGTGCTACTTACTTGATGATTGTTGTGCGGTCATCTATTTTTAACATGTATTTGTTTAATGTTCTGATGCTCTTTTATGATTTATTAAAAAAATATACAGTATTTTGGCGGGGCTTGGAACGGATTAGCACATTTACATACCAAATGTGTCTCTGCTTACAAAGTTTTAAGGCATACCTGTCAACCTCCACAGCTCCATGCCCTTACAAACTGTCATATTTTCCCTTACAAAATACAAAATAATCTTACACCATATTTTTTTTCAAACGTGTTTATTTATGTAGTTTAACATGTTACATTGTACATGTGTTTCATTATATCATTCTGTACATATTCTTAATAATCAAATGAAAAAAAAAAAAATGAAAAAAAAATCTGGAACAATTGTTATCAGAGTAACTCTAAAATATAACACTTCAAATTTAAATTTGTAAATAAAGATATTTTTTGGAGGAAAAAATTAGTTGGCATTTCTATTTTGTAAACCAAACTACAATATCAACCATCGATGCTTGTATTTTAAATTTCAAACAGACTATTTAACAGGGACAGAAAATACAAACCTTTGCAGCCTTGTGACTGGGAAACATGTTTTACATAAGCCTTGTGAAGTGATCGGCAACTGTTGGAGGTATGTTTTGCTCTGCGATGGAACGGCAAAACATCGCTTCTGCAGCTGTTGAGGAGTCTTCCGGTGAAGTGCCTAATTTCGACTCCCCTGCAAAAATTTCCCCCTCTCGCGTGAACGCGCATTCTGCTTCGTTTCCGACAATAGCTTTATTGTTTTGATAGGCTTATTATATAGAATATGATCGCTATTATCGGAAGCGCAGCAGAATGCGCTTTCACGCGAGGGAAGAGGATTTTGCAGGGGAGTCAAAATTAGGCACTACACTGGCAGACGCATGCGCACAGTAGCATCAAACGCTCGCTTCGTTTGCAACAAAAAAAAATACCGAGTTAGAGACTACCGCGGCGAACTCGTTTGACTTAATTGATTTGCCGTTTCGTGATAGTTGGTGTATATCGGATGGTACCCATAATTGACAAATTTGCGTTTTTCAGTATAGATTTTCTTGTACGTCGTACACGTCCTCAAATGCATAATTAACATACTTTCTACGGCAAAAACGTACAGGTTGACAGGTATGGTTGAACCCCCCTTAGAATTTTTGTAAGTAGAGGTACCACTGTATTTTCAGTAGTCTTATTTTTACTGTAATGTTATTATCTTATTCATGTATTATTGAATTTCCTATTAATTATTAATGTGATTTTTTTAGACTAACCCAATGCAAACCTTGCATTTAAGGTCCTCTAGCTTATTGCCACATAGCTTTGGTCCTGCTTATGTAGAAATACTATCGTACATAGTACAGCTCTCAATGCAATTTATTGTCCTTCTACACTGACGCAAACTGTTACCGCATTAGTTAACTATTGGTCCTTACAGACACTCCCTCACTCAGACCTAAAATGGGAGATATCCACACTTTGCGTAGACATTTTGCTGTTTGAGTGGTAAGTTCCTTTGTTGGAATGTCTAATCTTGCGAGTTTGTCACGAAAATGTCATCTTGGCGGTAGATGGGGAACCTGCGACAGCAATCTTGAGACATCAGGCATTCTCTCCGACAGATACCACACATTGACTTCTCAGTGATACATGAGCCTGATGACTCATGCACAGTACCCTCCACCCCTTCCCTCTGCATTTACCCGTGCTGCTACATTCTCCGCCTCGTGGTAGAGTCTCTCTTTGCTATCGGAGGATTCCAGAAGCGTGAGTGCCATTTGTATTTTTACACACCCACGTGTTAATATGGCAGCTGGCACAAAGAGAGATGGACAGCATGGTAGCAGACTAATGAGGCTGTTCTGTCCACTTGAACTCTCTACAAGTCATCCGGAAAGCATAACACAGGCACAAACTACTCTGATTCCTTTTATGTGTGCTTCACATAAAAAATTAAAGGCCAACAATACACTCACAAACTATAAGACTTGTATGACACCCAACACTGCACAAAAAATGTTGTGTTGGCAGATGGTTTTGGTCATTTCATACCTCAGCCAATTGCTCCCCTTTTTGATGATTAAACAATAATAAACCTTACAAACTCAATGCGGCACCTGTTTAATCACAGACAATGTAAAAAAAAAACAAAGATATGTGTGAAAAATTTCATCTTTCGACAAAAAAGAATTATTTCAACCTCTTCCTTTGTTCTTTCCCTACTTGCAGTATATTCTCTGTTTCTTATTATATATAGCAGTGCAGGAGTTCAAAGACTTCATTCAACAGATGGTTTTACTCTGTAACAGAAACTTTCACAAGTCAGTTTAAAATAAATGGGGTTTGGGGTTTTTAAGGGTTATTGATCCATCTTCGTTATTCATTATCCATTATCCGTTATCGGGTTAGTTCATAATACGCTACAAAGCCTAGGAGCCGGGACACTTACTCTCAGCCAAAAGGCCAAGCTAAGGTCCTAGCCCTAAAGCCTTGCTGCGATCATTGTGAATGCATCGTTCCCGGAGGTACTGCAATACCGGGCCGATGCGTGGAGTGGACAGAGCAAGCTCATATTCCATCTCCAAAATGCAAAAATCAAAGATAGTGACTTCATAGAAAGTACACAAAAGGCCAAGCTAAGGACCTAGCATCAAAGCCAAAGGCCAAGCCAAGGACCTAGTATCAAAGCCTTGCTAAGGCCAAGCTAAGGACCTGGCATCAAGGCCAAGTTAAGGCCAAGCTAAGGTCCTGGCACTAAAGTTTAAAATAAATGCTTGATCGAGGATCACATTTGATAGTGTATAGCGTGACCATATTAGCAATATGCGATTACGTTGTTGTCTGCTACCATTGACCAAGTTAGTCTGGGTTCTAGCCAAAATGGGCAATACGAGATTGGTCGAAGAAAAAAAACAACATTTAAAAAAAAATCAAAAATTGTTAAAAAGTACTCGATTTGAAATGATCACAAAAAACTATAAAATACAAGGAAAACGTATGGGTTGACACATACAGGTATATCGCTTTAAAAGTTTAATGTTTCATATTATATTATATTTACAGGACTGTTTTAGAAAATTCAAATATTGTGATAAAGTTCTTGAGTGCAATGCAGAAAGGTCAAACGTTGCAGAATCATACTTAAATATTC
Source organism: Urocampus carinirostris (assembly GCF_059441175.1). Lineage (NCBI taxonomy): Eukaryota > Metazoa > Chordata > Actinopteri > Syngnathiformes > Syngnathidae > Urocampus > Urocampus carinirostris. Next base: position 31,075,991 of record NC_142356.1, on the reverse strand, counting down.
AGATTCTGATTTTTTTCGTAGTAGCTTTTAAGAGCACTCTTTTAGGCCGAAAGTGGTTCTTTGATAATGTTATCACTTAAAAAAGAAACAGCAACATCAAACCTGCTGTTACTGCAAGACTCCAACATATCGCACTAATGAAATGAAATGATCTGCATTTATATAGCGCTTTTCAAGTCAATGACTTCCCAAAGTGCTTTACAATGTGCTCCACATTTCCCAATAGCGGCCTTGCAGCCATGTAAGGCGCTAACCTGCTTATTGGGGGTATTCGGGGTTCTGTGTCTTCGACATGTAACACGGACGAGCCGGGATTCAAACTGGGATCCTTTGATCCCAAGACGAGCGCTACCTCCTGAGCTACTGTACTAGTGCACCATACACAGCAAATAAACTCAACATTGTCAATAGAAAGAAAAGCATTTCTTGATTTTTTTAATATCATTTTTATTGTTTTCTTACAAAATGCATCCTTCATAATATGCTACAAACACGCCTAATAAATTAACCAGTATATAATGGCAACTGTAATGCAATTAAAAAGACAATAATGTAATTCTGAATTAATTAAAATCGCCTGAAATATTGCAAATATCTTTTTGATTTAATATTGGTAATTGTGGCTAGAACTCAAATTTTCCATCTGTAAGAGAAATTTTTATTTCAATGTGCTTTTTATACTCTTGTATTTTCATCTACTCTTATACCTTTGCACTCTTAAATCTTTATAAGGATTTTTTTATAGTATACTCAAAAGGTTTAGGGTATTACGATTTTGAGTTATGTTCAAAGGCAAGCACCTCCAAGGTCAAAAGAATAAGTTTCCAAGCACCAAAAAATGTGTCTCTGATTAAAAGCTAAAACTTGAAAGGCCACTAACAGTTTCTCAGGCTACTCCTCATTCCTCTTGGGGCCTGATAGCTGTATATCAAGATAGCCTTCGTTCGAGAGCTTGACTCCCACATTCCAAGTCTGCTTGAGCGTTTACCTCCTTGAAATTACAGAGACACATTGTGTTTTAAAGTTTCACTATCCCTATTGCTCATTTAATAATGTAATTCCTGTCTAAACCAATCATATCCGTTTCCTGTGTTCATATAAACCAATCATATGTGTTGTTTTAATAAATGAGCCTCCTGCCAGAGACGGAGCGTGTTTTCTCCCTGAGCCGATCTTGGAAACATGCACCTCCGATGGAAGGGGCTATCAAAAACCTAAATAGTCCACTCAGAATGTGTTCTTTTCTTCATTCTACTACAATCTCAAGTTTTATCCTTGACACCATCTCAAAACATTATGATATGATGAACATGTATTTATATTTCACATCTAAAATGTGTCGTGGAAATTAATGTTTCATTGATCCCAGAAAAGTGTCAATTGTGTCTTATCTGTATTTTCCAAATGATTCTGATGTTTATGAAAACATCACTGAATGGTTCCCACTTTTAGATAATTGTACTTTACTCCTGTTCTACAGTGTTTTACTCCGTATGAGAAAATTGTCCCAATTTACTTTAATTTGCAACAAAGATGTAAGAGAATCTATCCCCATTACCTACCTACACTCAGCACAGAGGTGAGTTGAAGAGCCAGATTTTAACTGAACTAAAAGTACTATTACCTCAGAATAATATGACTTCATTTATTTTAGGAACACTTTCCCACTTTTGTAAAATTGTAAGCCTTACTTAGAGTCATTGGGTTTCTGTGTACAAACATGAAATGAAATGATCTGCATTTGTGTCTTACCCAAGGACACTTCGGCATGTAACACGGACAAGCCGGGATTCGAACTGGGATCCCTTAATCCTAAAACGATCGCTCTACCTCCTGAGCTACTGCCGCCCCAAACAAAATAAATCAAGAAACAAATTGATTTTGCCTAATGAATATTAAAACAACGAAGCCCCTTTTATCCTTTATATTCTTGTTTATGACCCTCAGTGAAAAATGTTTGGACACTTTTGCTTCAGGACTAATGAATACAAACACACTGAGCATGAAAATTTGCCTCCAAGCAATATTGTATGTACTCTATTTTTTGCTGTTGTTGGACATCTAATGTAGTTGTGCAGTGGATCAAAGTAAATGAAGCACATTGACATCACAAATCAATTGGCTGTAAGAACACAGCTCATGAGATACATCAAACTCGTTAGCCTAATTGCTGACATATCCAATCCGGATATCAATATCACACATTGATTTACGAATCTAGTGTAAAAAATGTGTGGGTTGATGCTATTTGGAGTGGGTGGAACAAGGACGGGATGAAGGTTCTACCAAAAACCGCAATACTGTCAAGCAAACGGTCAAGTGGGCAGACGAAATGACTGCGAGTAGTGAATCTATATGCCTAATCCTTAATGCCAATGTTAATGAGGATTAAGTACATTCATTATCCAAGGGTATAAACAACTGTAGAGGGCTTTGGTACATTGGCCTTTGGTTAGGATTTAGCAGTCTTAGTCCGCTTCTTATCACTGTACCACTATCAGCCTCATACAATCTATGAATATGATGTGAAACCACAAGAAATAAACGCTCGCTACATGTAAATCGGGAGTATTTTACGTTAAATCAATGATGCAACAACATACCCATAATCACCAACTAATCAATTACCACATTACCATAATCACCAACTAATCAATTACTACATTAATTTTCAGGATAAAACATTGATAGTTGACATTTTAAGTTTTCCAAATTTCAACTATAAAGTCAATGTATTTATCATCTTCCATTGTGGAAGATATTCTATTTATGTGCTAAACCAAATCAGAACATTTTGCTTAAATCTTGCGTCACAATTTTGCAGATTTCATATTAAAAAAAAAGCATTTTTCTCTCAATAGCGTTTCTGGTTTGCCAACATTGGAATGTAAAGCAGGGAAATGATTCAAACTCGAACTGGATTTTAGATTTGGAATCCTGCATTCAGTCTAGTTATGCTAATTGAAGCCACTGAAAACACAGAACACATACTTACCGGTAGTCATAGTACAGGGGCATCAAAGTCAAATGGATGGAAGGAAAAAAAACACTAAACTATGATACAAGCACGGGGCCGGACAGATTGAGTGTTGAAAATGCACATGTATTGACCCTTTGCAGGTGACGTCACATCGCCTTCCTTGGCAGAATGAGAGCCATGACAGTTGGTAAAAGCATCCTAGCAGACAGCACTTGAATGATAATTTTAGTTGAAACAAATACCAATAACCACGACAGAAGAATATAACCACGACATTTTACGATGGTGATTGATTGCTGTGCCAACCAGCAAGGTTCTAAGCACGACTTGGAATTTTATCGTATCTTATTTGTTGAAGACAGAAGACGGCAATGTTTATCTGCAAATCACACACACCTAGCCCCCAAATTATTGCACCGAGCATTTTTTACCAAGTACGTTTGATGTATTTCCGATCAATTTTATGTTAAGTATGTACAAGTAAAGTGGCTAACTTTGACTCCTCTGCAAAATCTCACTCCCCCTTAACGTGAACGAGCTTTTGTTTTTTTCTGTTTTCCAGCCCTGTGTTTCCGACAAAAGGAGTGTTACATTCGAGGTCTGTCTTACGTGTTTTTTAGGCAATTTTGATTGCCGTGATTAAAACACAAAAACAGGGACGTGTTCGCATAAAGGGGGCAGAGATTCTTCAGGGAAGCAGAAATTAGCCATGAGTCATGCCAAATACACTCAATGTAGCTGCTGTAACTAAAATAAAAATGTTAAACAATTTGAGCAGCTTTTGGTTACAGTAACTTTGAGATTCAATGGCACCCTGGAAAAATCATATAAGCATACACAGCTAACGTTAGTGTCTTACCTTTACTGTAATACAGTGCCTCCCCCCATCAGTGAACAATAATATCCCAGTAACCCAATCAGCTACGACGAACTGGCAAGCAATCAGACTTTTATATGCTTTTAAAACAGTATTGGTGTATGGGGATACTCCATTTACAATATAGTGGTGGACTGGATGATTTGTTTAGATTTGTGAATATGTCGGGAGGAAGACTGTATGGGTGTAGCTAGCCCTGCTCTTGTAATTTCTGAAAAGGTGAGCCACCTCATCCGACAGCTGCACAATATTCATTTGACCAGTCATTGCCAATGGTGTTGAATAGTATAGTTTTTTGTTGATGTTGTCTACTGTTTACTGGCCTCTCCCACTGTTTACTACGGTTCACTCCCCCCGCCTGTCATGGTGTCGTCACAAAGTTAGGTCACGTGTGTGCAAAAGCTCAATATAGTCTAGTAAACCTAAATGAAACAACAGAGATGCTAACAAATATACTACAACATGATTAGATAAATAAAGCAATATTTTCTTATGGCTCAGTCAGTAATCTTGAATTTTCAACCGACACAAAAGACAAATATCCTTCATATAAAAATTCCTGTAACATTCCCATCAAATGAAAGTGACTGCTAATGTTGTGCTAGTTGACCCCTAAAGCAAAGCTTAACAATACAAATACAAATACTAAAGCTAAGAGCTAAAAGCTAAATATGTGCTGATTGCTTTAAATAAGAAAGTCTTAGATCATATGTTTAACCAACAAAACAATTATAAAAAAGAACTGAATATAATGATATTGGTATGTTGTAGCCCTAGATTCCAAAACAGTAATAACATGTGTAAAAAATGACAAATTCACTGTAACTTGGTTCAGGTTTGTTTCATTTTGCTGAACTAGTTTTCACTAAAATGTTAGCATAACTTAGAGATTGAGGCAAAATAGAAATCTATTTGGCTTGAAATTAAGGGGGGAAAAAAACAGTCCCACTGCTGATACAATAAATTACATCAAATAGCATTATTGATTCTGAAGGCCTTTAAAATTTTGGAATAAAGCCGGTATCTGGCAGCGGTAGAAAAAAGAAAACGTTTTTGGGAGCAGTGCAGCTTGCAGAATTGCGATGAAATGAAAAGAGCAGACTTTTGGGGCTGCAGTAATAACACTGTGGACCAAAAAGGTTTGATAATGTTTCAGATGGTGTTTCAGCCAACATAGGATAAAAAATTATATCACAGTAACAATATCAAGCAGGCAATGACAGCCACTGGCCTTCTCGTGATTACATCTTCACCTTGCTTTGCTTTATCTGATCTCATGTAAATCAAGGAAGACATGTTTTAACCCTTTACCGATCCTGTAAAATTCGCCTAAAATCCCAATCCAAGACGTATCCAAAGTAATTTGAATGCTGTTCTTGAAAATTTTAGAGAATCTGGACAGTTTTGGTCTCTTTTGAAATGTATGACTCTGAAGTTTTGTCCTAAATTAAAATAATCATTGCAATCTCTACTATCATTGAGTAATCTGAGTTAAGGGGCTAACTCACATAAAGCGCAACTCGGATTCCCGACGCACGAGGACCTCCCTGAGACGTTGGATCCGGGCCATCTCCACTTCAATCTCTTCCGGACGCATGCTGCCCTCGGCCATGGAAACGTCGCAGTGGCCTGGGATGAGCAAACAGGAAATCAAACGTTTGATTTAAAAACAAATTCGCCTTTTAGATTGCTTGAACCTGACAAAGCAACATGGCCTTATGTATTGGTATTAGTATTTGCAATGCTAAGAACAGCAACCAACATGGATAACAATTCTGACCTTCCTAATGTCCATCTATATTAGGAACCCTCATATGCATAACTGATAGGTGACAGGGAAAGGAAAGTGCATAATCTAAGTGTGAATAACACATTTTCGTGTATGGATGGATAGGCCCAATTAAAAAGGGCTTCAACTTATGCATTTTCGTGGACTGGGGGTCAGCAATCTGCAGGTCTAGAGCCACATGCAGCTCTTTAGAGACGCCATGGGGGCTCCCTGTGGATTTGGTTAAAAATATTACTTTTTTAAAAAATCTGGGTCCCATGGGAGGTCAAACACAAAACATTCTAAACACGTTTTCAAGGCTTTAAAATGTTCAGAGCTAAGATTAAGTGATTAACTTTTATGTATGAATTATTATTTTTTAGTCTTTTATTGCTCTTTTAACATTTTCAGTTGCTGACCCATGGTCTAGTAACTATCTCGTTGTTGAGGGCAATATACTGCAGTCAAAACATAAAATCTCAATTTTATCATTCAGTCTGGACAATTACGATATTCATTAATTTCAAACCCCACTTGCCACACATTGGTTTGAAGAAGCATTTACTGATTAAAAAATACACCCGTGCAAAACACACAGTCAATAAGAAATTATTATCAGTTTTAACGAACAGTTAACAGTTATAGTTTGTGACTCACGTAATTGATTAAATTCCATTAACTACTTACTACTGTTAGATGATCAGCAATAGCTTTGAGGAAAGCAAATTACATTTCTGAATTTTGACTTTCGTTTCATAATCCAGTAAGTTATATTTTTTTAAATTTAATGAATTAGATTAAACGACTTAATTCTATCAATTGCGTCGTCCTACTTCTAAGCCAGCTGATTACTTATTTGCTTCATAATGCTGCAGTTTAAGGTCCAAATATCGGTATTTAATCAAATACTGCACTTTTTGTAATTATGTGAAATTCGTATTTAGGTTCGGTTTTGTCAGGTTATGCCCTAGTTCAGGGGTCGGGAACCTTTTTGACTCAAAGAGCCATAAAGCAAAAAATATTAATTTTATTTTGGGAAAGAGCCACACCATATATTATGAGACAAATTTACTAAATTGCTAAACCCGCGCCCCAGACAAAAGCTTAGTCTTCAGCACATTTATTTTTGATGATTTGATAAAAATTATGAAAAGAGAATAATGCCAGAGCCCCTGTCCCAAAATCAACAAACATACCACTTTAAACTTGTCTCTTTCTTGCAATGACTCAAGATCGGTTAAACTCCTTTTGACCCTTTTTTATCATACATATTGGTTTCAAAACCAGATGCAAGCATTTATTTTGTAAAAACGTCACAACATTCTGAGAATAGGGAGCCTTATGTGCTTACCTTTGGCGAGAGATGGGAAGGAGTGCTTGTACTTTTTGCATAACTCCACCCATCCCTCCCACTCACCCAATCAAATGACTAAGTTCTCTTCCGGTGTTTTGGCGTATTTACAGTTCTGTGGATTCATCATAAGGTATCTGAACACTGAACACGGATTACATAGTGAACTTTTATATAAAGGATTCTTTAGCGTTGTACAGCTAAAACGAGTTTTTTTTCCCCCATTTTTTGTGTGACACCTTGACTGCGCCGTCACGAATGGCAGCCACTCCAGCAGCTCCCGTGTTATTTTCGATTGTTCTCGATTGTTCTCAGCTCAGGGATGCTGCTGGAAATGTGAATTTCCCTTCGGGGATGAACAAAGTATCTATCTATCTATCTATCTATCTATCTATCTAAATTGTAGTGAAAAACGTGCCATATATATACTGCAAAGTAATCATTTGTCAGGTAGTTTCGGTTTGGCTTTGCGTGTAAATTAATAGGATAGATGGACCAAGTTTTGGACAAGATGGAGAAATTTTGCATGCAATCAAATCTGTCTCTGAGCCACAGATACTCGTAGAAAGAGCCATATATGGCTCGCGAGCCATAGGTTCCCGACCCCTGCCCTAGTTACTGAATCTTCCTGTAAAAGAGTGTTAACACGTGCCTTAACTGTGTAAGTCATATTTGTATACATACTGTAAATCTATCTCAACACCGGATGTAAAATTGTTGTTTTCATTAAAATATATTTCCTGGTCGTTTCGCTGGAGTTCCTGCAGGGACTCAAACTGCAGTCAGCGAGCTTGCAGAGCTGATTCACTCTTATCAAGCAAACAGACGCAATATAGAAAAACGAGAGCTTGTTTGTTCCTACTGTTTTGAAAGCAGAGCAGCATACGTTTTGACAGTGACCAGCCACATATTGCAAGAGAAGCATGAGTGCTTTTACCTTTGTCGTTTTTCCAAATGTTCAAATGGACTCTGCAAAGAAGACCACAAGCCTTGCACAACAATCTTCACAAGGAACTTGCTCTGCTGGTACCACGACAATGCCAGTGTTCGCCTATTTTGGAAATTCACCCATCAACGACCCAAAAGTGGGTTCCTTTATACACCGAAAGGGACTATGTGTATTATTTAGCGACTTTTAGTGGTAAAAAAATAATTTTGATTTGAATAAAAAGCAACAATACATGATGTATCATATAAACCTAATGGTCGGAATTTAAAAATATTTTGTTTTCTTTACAGCCTTTTGTCAAATTATTTAACCCAATGCCAACCCTGATCCAAAAGTTGGCCCACCTTTTTGCTATAAGTATCAAAAGACCCAAAATTCTAAAGGCTTCCTCGCCCAAGAAGTCGGACAAGGCTGAACACTAAAATTACCAAAGTTAAATACGAATTGTCAAAGTGTTTTAGATCCTCCGGTGTTCTTCCAACAATGGACAGAGCAAAAGGGACCATAACAACCTTTAGTGTTGGTGAATTTTAGGTCAATGTGTGGGAAAAAATCTCTCCATTGTCAACTTTGTACATGTTGTAGAGATATTATCTGCATAATACAGAATCCCCCTCAACTGAAACTAGGATGACGTAGACGATTCTTGGTCATGAAATGTTTAATTTAAAAAATTTACTGACCGGCGCGCCTAGCAATAAGCTAAATATTGCCGACCAAATTGTGAGTTTTCTTGGTTTCCTAATCAAATTTCTACTCAGAAGAGGGGGAGATGGGCAAGGTCTGATAATTTAAAGCTGAAATTAAAGTATGTTTAGAGGATTACTTGCTTTATGATAAATGCTAGAGAGAATATGAGGCTATGTCAATTTATTTCCAGTGGGAAAACATTATCAGTACCGGCTGGCCACTGAATTAGACTCTGAATTTTATAAATTTAGTTTAAAGCAATTTACCCTACAATGTTATTGAAATATTACGTTTAGTCAAAATCAGTTTGTATTAAGCCCTGTATTATTGTGTTTTTATTGGGTCGTAAACATAAATATACTCAACGCTTGTAAGTGTCATGATTAATGATGTGACTCAGCTGTACCAGCTCCTTTGGCGCCAACTGCCGCGGGTTCTGATTGGCTCCCAATCAGTACTTGTACCTAGTCCTGTCTGTGCCCTTTTGTCAGTCCATCTGCGAACCTCAGTTAACACTAGGCAAGCCTTTTTCAACCCTGACTCCCACCTGTCCCGTCTTTTGCTCCTGTCTGTCCCCTGGCTTCAAACCGTTTTTCACCCTGACCACGTCTACTCTCCCAATCCGGCTTTCGACCTCTTTTTTTCCCCAACCACGTCTTCTCTCCTATTCTGTCTTACGACTCGCTTACGACCCCGACCACGTTTTTGCTCTCCTCTACTGACCTGTTTTTCCATCCCCGACACCGCTATCACTCGCCACGGAAGATCCACTTTCGCGTTTAGAGCACAATCCGGATATCAGAGCGTCCTGCTTCCCGCGTCCAGCAATCACCGGATCGTGGGCGCAACCCTTCCAATAAAACTTGTGAGAAACGCAACGCAAGTGGGTCCTGTCTCCATTCTGGTCCTGACAGTAAGTGTGGGTTAAAAAAAAACCCGAATTGAAAGCAAGCCTGATTAAATAATCAATCAGAATTGGAAGATAAGATTAAGGAACTAGAAGCAGAACATAAAAGAACGCCAAATGAATCCAGATTGCAGCTATTAAAAACAACCAGAGACAAATTAGATGATTAAGTAAGGCAGAAGGGGGGCTTTACGTTTTACGCATCAGAGATATTATGAAATGGGCAATACAGCTAGTCAGTTATTAGCCCTGCAACTTAAAAAAAAAAAAAAAAGATAATAATATATAATTTCACGAATAAAACATCCTATTTCTAAACAAGGTGTGGTAAAACCCAAATGTATTGCAGAAGCGTTTGCAAATTATAATAAAAATTCATACAATGACTAGGAAAATGATTAGGGTAACAGCACAAAGCATTTCGGAAAAACTACATTTACTAACTCTATTAAATGGGGATAAATTAGAAATGATTCGCCTTATTTCACAACAAGAAATACAGGATAACCCTAAACATAAATAAATCACCAGGAACGAATGGGTTCCCAGGGCTGTTCAATTGAAATTAGATCAATTTGAGAAAAGATGGAAGCCTATTACACAATTTCTCCTTATTGTCTAAACACCTCACCTTTTAATTTTTTTCATTTTATTATCATTTGTTGTTGTTGTTTCTTTCGTTTGTTATGGAAATGTTAATTGTATATATTTTTTGTTTGTATTGCTGCATGGTGGGTGAGTCAACCCTCTGTTGAATTGTGTGTTAATCATAAAAAAATAAAAATTACATTAAAAAAAAAACACCGGCGTGATTAAATGGAATAATTTTAACCCTCATGTTGTTGTAGGGTCTCCAGTGAAGGTAATAAAATGTACTAACTGATGTATTTTAGGGCCATAAAATCGAATTACAAAGGGATAATATGGTTTTGGATGCATATCATGTTTGTTAGGATATTCTATTAACTATAAATGAGTGATACTCCTTTCTTTTTAGTGGTCAGGAGTCGGACTGTGTTAGTCCCCGGTTCAAAATTGACCCGTTAACAATTATTATTGGTAATAATTCCTCACACAACAAGGGTTAATAGGATTTACACTGAAAAGGTTATGTTTTAACTCTTCAGTGTTGAACTTTAACAACACCAAAGGTGTGACTTTTCTCCTAGTGTAAAACTTGACGCTCCTTAGAAAATTGTAGTATAAAAACATAACTCTTATTAGGGTAAAATTGACATTGAGAATTAACCCTATGTTCAGTGTACAATAAATCAACACCATATGCTTGCTGTTTACGTTCCACCAGATGCTAACGTTCCACTGGATGCTAAATCTCCTGCCTGCTGCTATCAATAAACAGCATCTTGCACACCCCAACGGAGCTTTTATCGTCACCGGCGACTGTAATCGGGCATGTTTATGGACTGTACTTTTCAAATCCATTCAATACGTGGACTGAGCAATTAGGGAAAAAAAACACTGGACTGTGTGTACAGTAAGATCAAACATCCAGTTGGATCCGCCCATCTCTGTCTTTGTAGCACTTGTTTTTCAGTTGCACTACACAGTACAGCGGCATCTAGTGGTCATATATTACTCAGTGTCCCTTAAAAATAGATGGTAGGGTGCACCACACGGCACAAAACCCAATGTTAGTTTAACACTAACCCAACCTTGCAAATTATTAAAGACCCTCAATGGTGTTCCCCAGATTATGATTCAATGATGTCCGTTGCACGTGCAGGTTAATGTCATCATCTGCATGACATTCAGCTGATGACACATCCTGCAGTCACAAATACACACAGTATATTCCACTCCCGCCTCCCTGAAGGAGATCTGCCCAGGGAGGGGGTGGAGCTCTAGTTTCATCACCTCATTTGTGAATGTGAACGTAAAGGAAATCATGCCATTAAATATAGTCAAAGCCATAGCTTCCTCTTTTGTTTTCCTTGTCGCTTCCTTGAAGTTCACACTGTGTTCCCATAGTGACGACTTTTAAAAGTGGGAAATAGCTCGGACGGTGTAAACGCTAGGATTGAGCGATACGGGGAATTTAGGTATCATTGAATTGTTTAACCCTTCCCCCTTGAGTTAGCTGTCAATTACAAGAACATAGCACAAAGATTTTAGGCACTAAAATGTTTCATTTTTTAATTACTACATTGCAAACTTTAACCGCATACAAAATAAATTGAAATATTCTAATACAACTGTTTTAGGAAAAAAAATGCCAAGAGAGTCAAACAAAAAGCTGTAATGTAATAAAAACATACAAATACTGTTTAAAGTGTCAACAAGACAACTAAGTTATCTTCCATTGCACAATATTTTGAAAAAAGTAAATAATACAAACACCATGGTCCCAAAAACGTTAAAAAGAAATAACATGGTCCCAAAGTTTTTCTTCAGGAACAGTAACAACTTGTTGCCATCTGCTTCTTTCTTGTGTTTATGAAAATGTGTGGTGTTGCAGACCACTTTACCACACAAATTACACCTGGCATTGTTTTTTTCTGTACTTGATGAAAAAAAGTCCACACACCACAGTGCTTCAAGTTTGCCTCTGTCATTTTTAGATTCTGGTAGGGGTGAGCGCTTAGATTTGGCTCTCTATTTTACCTAAAGGGCATGATGCAGCAGCAGGCCATGTATGAAGAAGTGCAAAGGTGGGCCTGTCAGTCACAACTCAGGCATAAACTTAGTGGCCAAGGCACTGGGTGAATGTGAGAAGTTAAGTCAAGTCATGTTTATGTGTATAGCCCTAAATTACAAGAAGGGCTGCTCTACATAGAGTAGCGGCACTTTAAGGAAATTGTTGGGGGAGAAAAGTATCAATCCAAAGACAATGGTATCGATCCATTTCCATCTACTTGGTTAATATTCATACCTGTCAACCTGTACGGTTTTGCCATATAAAGTATGACGTAAGTAAGACGAGTACGACGTACAAGGAAATCTGTACGAAAAAATGTAAATTTGTCAACGACGGGTACCATCCGGTATACACCGACTATCACGGAACGGCAAATCAATCAAGTCAAAGGAGTTTGCCGCAGAAGCCTCTATCTAAGTATCGTTTTTTTCATTGCAAACGAAGCGAGCGGTTTGATGCTATTGTGCGCATGCGTCGCCGCCTGGGGATTTCCCATCATGCATCATTCCGAAAAAAAAATGGTGTACGATTATTTTGTATTTTGTACGGGAAAATACGACAGTTTGTACGGGCATGGAGCAGTGGAGGTTGACAGGTAAGAATATTGATAATATGTATATTTGGATTGATCCACCCACCCTATACACACTTATGTCATTTGGGTTTCAGAACCGAATGGTATAGATATGAACAAATTTTGTATTACTAAAAGAGACTGAGCAATGGTTTATATCTCAGTCTTGATGGTTTGAAACAACAGTCATTGTTTTTTTACTGTTATTATTTGGGCTAATGCAATGTAACAGCTCCTTTTAAAGTGAGATTTGCTGGTTCCTTTTTGAAAATTTCGAGTGTGCTTACATTCTGTTGTATCAGATTCAATGCACACAAAAACTTCAATTAAAATTCTATCTATAAAACTTGTTTTCAAAAATGTGAAATCAATAAGAGCCAAATCGCGCATGAGAGCGCGCAGGCGAATGAATGGGCCTCAATAAGGCAAGAAAGCAAATGATTGCCACCTTGAAAAACAACACAGAGTTGCATTTCAGGACTTGAGCTCATTCTTATGCACACTGACCAGGGTAAATATTTTCTTCTCCCCCCCCCCGGATGCTGCTCACCTTTGTCCGTCGTCCACGCCGTTTGCGACACGGCGCCGTAGCTCCTAAGCGTCCGCTCCGGGTCCGAAATGGATTTTTTCATTTCCATATTTGCTTACTAATGATGAATTACTGCGCCTCACGCTAGACTAAGATCTCTTAGAGCCAAGTTTTTCGCCGGCTGAGTTTGAGACGCCGAGCATCTTTCTTCGAGCCCCTCGGTCCCTCGATACGCTGATGAGAGGATGCTAGCGCGCATGCGCGGTGCTAACGGAGACACGAAAGACGGGAGACACCCAATGGTTGCCGCGGCAGGAGACACAAATGTACAGTATATTGAATATTAAAAATTAAAACTTTATTGCTTTTTAACGTTTTCATCCTTTGCACATTTTCGTCTTTTTAATTCGTTTTACTTGTACTGAAAAGAAAAGCCCTCTGATTTTATTATACTATATTGTGATTTTAGATTCAGAGCATCGGGGGTGCTTAGCACCCTGAGCGTCAGGCTAGTTACTCTTATTATCATATACTTTTTTCTTAAAGTGATCGAAAATTATGCAACACTGTTCAGGGGTGTCATTTCCCCTTTGTGAACATCAGTGGCGCCACCAGGGGGTTGCCAGGGATGGCCACGGCCTCGTTATAAATGTTTTGGCCAACCTACTGGCCACCCCGCTTGCCAGTACAAAAATCAAGTCAAGTCATTTTATTTGTATAGCCCTTAATCACAAAGAGTCTCAAAGGGCTGTGCAGATTATCGCAAACCACAGACTATTATTACAGACTAGTATTACACCATCCCCTGATCTAAAACCTACATGAGGGCAAGGAAAAACTCAAAAACCTCAACATGAGGAAAATGAAGAAACTTTGAGAAGGGACCGCACCTGTGGTAATACCCCTTCTAGGATGACCAGGCTGCAATGGATGTTGCAATACCAAATAATACACAGATATTGTCAACAATAAATATATGCTATGGAGTAGAAGTGTGTTTTAAGCTTAGATTTAAACATTTCCACTGAGGTTGCAGATCGGATCTCAGGGGGAAGAGCATTCCACAGCACCAGTGCCCGGATGGAGAACGCTCTCGAACCTGCAAAACTCTTCTTGGCTCTTGGGATCACTAGTAGACCAGCGTTTTCAGAACGAAGACTCCGGATCGGAACATAAAGGGAAATCCATCGGCTTTTGCGGTTAATGGGGACCAGAACCACTTGCGAAAAGTGAAAATCCGCAAAGTAGCGTCACATCTTCATAAAAGCCCCCGTAGGGTTATTCGATTTACCCTGTGATGACATCATTACCGACAAACTATAAGACTGTAACACAAAACAATTCTAGATCAACAAATTATAAAACAACACATAATTGCAGTTTAATGAATGATTTATTGTCATTATACAAAATGAAAACGAATGTGGAGGACATTAGTTAAAAGCACAAACTCTAGGTATGAGCAGAGACCCCCCACTCACGTCGACACATAATGGTGATCCAGGCTTTATTAACCCCCAAACCCCATGCAGAATTTAGAACGCTTGGACCTTTGATTTTATTGCCATTATACAAAAGTAAAACGAAATCAAAGAGATTTTTCCTGGCATCGTGTGGTCTCAAATGGAGACAGATCACCACGATGATTCAAATAAGACGGTCCCAAATGTATTGGTTTCCAGCAAGTTGGGGCTCCAAAGTCATCCATTTCATGGCAAATGGACCTGGCGTTGGCAAGATACAAGGTGCGTACCGGTGGCTTCGGAGAGTTTTTACCCTAGCTGTTTGCAATATAGGCCAGGTCACCAGCCCCTCTTCTGCCTTCTCCTAGACATCTTCCGAGTCGCTTTTGGAACCCAAAAATTATCCCAAGAAACAGCCGCTGGTAATTGGAATTTCTTTGCGTTCTTCTGACTTTTTCTTAAAGTCTGATTTAATTGATATATTGATTTTCAATGTAACAAGCCGCTAAATGCAAGCGACCGATGATTCCCGTTTTGATTTGATTCTGAGACTTATACTGGGCATGCCCACCACAGCTGTTTGACGGACAGCATACACCAACCTATCATAGTCGCATTTGCCAACAGTCACGCCCACCCAATACACGGACACATAATCTGCCATGTGCAAGAACTTGCTGTGTGCTCCCTCTCACTATAGTAAATGATATTTCGCTGTCAAAAGACAGTAAAGATGATACAATTAAAAATCCGAGGAGGAGTGGACCAGCAATTACCGAATTGCGAAGTAGCAAGGGGTCTCTGTATATGTTTAGATTGTTGTAGCGTCAGTCATGCATTTCATTCCAACTGTAGAGCCAGGCAAGCTATTGTCCCACCACCCCGCCCGTGTCATACTTCCCCCCAACTAAGTTCTGCCAT
The DNA here is from genome assembly GCF_059441175.1 of Urocampus carinirostris. Taxonomy (NCBI): domain Eukaryota; kingdom Metazoa; phylum Chordata; class Actinopteri; order Syngnathiformes; family Syngnathidae; genus Urocampus; species Urocampus carinirostris. The sequence goes on along the minus strand of NC_142356.1, from coordinate 31,060,326 downwards.
GACCACCATTACTGTTATTGGCTAACATTTTTCCTCCTGCCTTGCTTCAGGGTTTTTGCCTTGTTCGCGCTCTACCCCGGCTTGAGCGAACCTCTTTGCACTTGAGCTAATTCATGTGCAGCATTCCGGCGGGATGTGGTCAAATCGCATGATTAAGAATGTCGTCATATTATCAGGGATGTGATTTGACCAAAGTGAAATTATCTGAAAATTAGCGGGGGGGGGGGGGGGGGGTGATTGCTAGCTGGGGGGGGGGGGGGAGTTCTTTCACGTGTTCTTTGCTCTTTGCGTGACTTTCAAGAGCTTTGAAACCTCTCCCACCATAGTCGATGGTATCATGACACCAAATGCAAAGTGCTTTCCCGGCACGATCGATCTTCCGAATAAAGTCATTGAACAAATTCGTCACAGTCTTCTTTCCAACATTCGTAGATAATTCCTTCTCCAACCAGTCCCATCGAAACTTGTTTTTTACAATCTTATCAATTTCTTTAGCTCGCGGAGCATCTTTGCGTTCGATCACGGACATCTTTCTTTAAACACCCGGCAAAAACGTGTGAGAAATGAACAATGGCACACTCCTATAACAAGCGCGTTTATTGGTCAACACGAGACTTCAACCAATCGCAAGTACGTTTCATTTCAGTTACGGAAACACTCAAATGGCATGCTGTCGAGACGAAATCGTTTTTTTTTTACCAATTAAAACACCGGAAATTTTAAAATTTTTTTTTTGGAGATAAAAAAAGCGGAATTCCGCGAATTAGCGGAAAAATCACATCCCTGTATTATAAGTAAGCTGGCTGAGGTTATCTATAGCTATATTTTACTATAGCTATAAGGCAGGGCTGGCCAACCCGGTCCTCGAGAGACGCATGTCTCAGTTGATGCAAATTTTCAGCTTGTTGGAAAGCTGTGTGGGAACTCAAAATGTTGACTAAACAGTTACGGACTGTGCGCATTAAATCATTAGTCAAATCAAATACACGATACACCAAAGTATATTAGTAGCCTTGTCCTTAAGTCTTTCTGATAGTTTTACCCTTACCTTCTTACTTCAATAACCTGAAACTATAGCTTTTATTAAAAAAAATATTTAAGTGGCCCCCTCTGGCCATCCTTATGAAAGAATTCTGGAGGCGCCACGGGTGAACATCACATAACACTTGAAACTGATCAACAGGATAGCGCTGACGAGCATATGAAAATAAATGAGGAGGGAGTTTTATTTATTCCTCTATAGTTGCTGTGGGTAATAGACTCACCGAAACATGGTGTTTTTTTGCAGATTTTTTTTTAAATGTCCATGCTGGTGCTGGGAGGTGTCAACACACATAACTTACATGTTCCAGCATGATCTGGCACCTGCCCACAGTGCCAAAACCACCAGTAACTGGTGCACTGACCATGGCATCACTGTCCTTGATTGGCCTGCTAATTCCCCTGACCTGAACCCCATCAAGAATTTGTGGGGTATAGTTAAGAAGAAGATGAAAGACACCAGACCTACAAATGCAAATGAGCTGAAGGCCGCTATCGAAGCATCCTGGGCATCAATAACACCTCAGCAATGCCACAGGCTGATTGCCTCCATGCCACGCCGGATTGATGCAGTAATCCGTGCAAAAGGATTCCCAACCAAGTACTGAGTGCATCAATGGACATTTTCAAATGTTTGATTTAGTTTTGCTGTTATAAAATTATTTTTTTACTTGGTCTGAGGAAGTATTCTAATATTTTGAGATAGGATTTTTGAGTTTTTTTCAGCTGTAAGCCAAAATCAGCAATATTCAAATAATAAAAGGCTTGAAATAGTTCAGTTGATGTGTAATGAATCCAGAATGTATGACATTTTTGTTTTTTTTTTAATTGCATTACAGAAAATAAAGAACTTTATCAAAATATTCTAATTTTCTGAGACAGTCCTGTATCTGTTGATGATAACATAATTATGGTATTGGGTGGTTCAAAATAACCACTGTATCACATACTCTCACCATACTACACTGGAGCTTCCACAGACTCCGCTGTTATGCCGCAGGTGACACAAGCCAAGCAAAAGTGGAG